>NC_140251.1:6680837-6983337 GCF_949987555.1 Borostomias antarcticus | reverse complement strand
CCTTGTTTAGATCATAACACCACTGGTGTTTTATAATACAGCTCAAGCAAACACAAACTTATTCATACATCCAATACCAGTAAACCGTGATTAATATATGCAATCTGTAAGTGTAATCACATAGGGGTGACTGCAGGTTGTTGCACGTACTGTCAGTCTGGATATACTGTACCTCCTTCAAAGATCCTGCGTGATGTAATCCATGAGGTTTAGTCTTGTCCTTGTCTTGGCGGCATGTGATGTACGTTTTACACTGAATTCTGTACATGAGTAATCCTGAGACAAAATCTGAGGATAAAACGTTGACTCTGTTTTGGACTTAAATTTAAATGTAATATCCAATGTCTTTTTTTTTTTAAGGAAAATGACAACAAGGATGTGTAAATACAGATAAGGGATATAATTTGAACAGTCTTAATAAAGGATATACTTGGTAAATACCGCTGTGATGTAATTGTGATGTTTTTCTACAATGCTACTTTTCTATCTTCTCATGTCGAAAAAAAGAGTTGAAAAGTTTTGAAGGCTTAGAGAGTATGAAACCCCAGTCAACGCATTAACATCTGAAATACAGGTACAGTATATGCTGTTTCTAAGCCATGCATGTGTTTCCTGATAGGATAATACTGTAGGAATACTTGACTTCCAGTGCTGAATAAACAAACGGCAAAAGGAACCAGTCAAAAGTGTTGTTTTATTCTTGTCAGAAGACAGGTTTTTCTCTTTTTTAAATACTGTACATTTATTTCTGATTTTTCACCTAATTGATTGGGTCATCTGATTTCCCATTTTTCACCCAATTTGGGAAGGACATTTTACAGGTGAAAAAGCAGAGAGAACATCACAACTGCAATACAAGCTCAGCTACGACACAGCAACTTCAGCCACACGATCAAGAACGCAGTGAGGGAACTGATTTCCCCAGATCAGCAGAAAAACATTTATTGTTTTACTGATTGCGTGATGACCCCTGGTCAAATATTCATGTTGAAATACAAAATACATTATCCGAAAAATAGCACAATAATACAGATTGTAATTCACTCTGTGCCGTGTACAGAAGTGCAAGATAAGGCAACTTTTTGAACACCCTGTTAACACTAGTACAATGGTAAAAAATAACTTCACAACAATGTGTCTATCAGAATACTGTACTGTATATATAAACAGCCTGAAGAGTAATGTATTACAAAGTCCAAACTGATGCACTGATGATATTTATCACATTGGACACTCTCTTTGGTGACCAACTAAAATCCATCAGGAGGACATTTCCTCTTCATTTATGGAGATAGGCATCGAGCCACAGGTCCCCAGACTTCCTCAGTGATCTGGGAGAAGAAGAAGAAGAAGAAGAAGAAGAAGAAGAAGAAGAAGAAGAAGAAGAAGAAGAAGAAATAAATTGCATGTACCAGAGAGCAAGAGAACACAGTCTATACCCCTGAGGAGCACCATCACATGTTGCATTGCCTCTTACCTCACAACATCCGTGAGGCCCTGCCTCAGCGTCTTGACCTGGTAGGAAATCCCATGCTTCTCACACACAGCGCGCACCAGCGGAGCTACCAGGTGGTAGTTGTGACGGGGCATGGTGGGGAACAGACTTGGGAGCAGAGAGAGAGAGAGAGAGAGAGAGAGGGGACACCCATAAGAACCTCTCACACACAGGAACCTCCCACACACACTGTGAGGTAAATGGTAACCAAATCACAATGAGGAAGATGGTAACCAAATCACGACCTACAGTACTACAGTGTATTCGGTGTACTGCATACAAGTGAGGAGGATTATAACACCTAAGGTTACGGTGGCAGCTACACTTACTGGTGTTCAATCTGAAAGTTGAGGTGTCCGCTGAACCAGTCATTGAAGGGCGATTGCTCAATGTTGCAGGTGGCACTCAACTTTACCAGAGAGAGAGAGAGAGAGAGAGAGAGAGAGAGAGAGAGAGAGAGAGAGAGAGATACATACATACATAAGAGGGACCACCACAGTTGTCTCATGATGCCATACTTTGGAGATCTCCACCTCCGAAAGTCTGGAGACGTCTCCACTCCATCAAAACCTGGATGAACGTTTTAAGTCTCTAGTCAAACGCAGCGTTTAGAGACAGGCTCTTGAGTCTACCTCCACAGGACTCGCCTTCTCCCCCAGACATGCTGACGGACGTGGTACTGCACCTGCATGGTCAGCCAGTCCTGGCGTCTCTCCTGGTCGATGACCATGGGCAGGTGGTTCATCTGGGTCACCCACACGAACCAGTGACTCTCCAGAAACCTGCGTCGGGACGGAATGACGGAGTCATTACAAGTCAAGGCCGTTATGGCCGTTATAGCCGTTATAGCACTCGCAAGATGTCCTGCAGATGACTGTTCCATGTAGTCGCACTGAGCTCGGGAGAAATGCCTTCAAATACACTGTCGCCTCTGCCTGGAACCTGGAACACCCTCCAGAAAGACTTCAAACTGATCTCATAAGGGACTTGAATGAATGAATGAATGAATGATAGTTTATTTAGTTTCAGTTATTTCAAGCAAACAATACATACATAAACAATACAGTCTTATAACAATAGAAAAGCAATAATAAAATAACCGAAGCCGAAAAGGCATAGGCTAAAGCTATAAGCTTATTTACACCTACCCTTCTTACCAGTACAAACAAACAAACTCCTCCTTTACAACAATATTCAACTATAGTCCAATACCATCGTGACAACCTTTTCAGATCACAACTTATTCAATTCATAAAAAAGAAAAGAATAAAAGAGTACAAAAAAAATACCCCAGATGTAAATCCAAAACAAATTTTTAACAGAGAAATCAACCATTTTTCTCATAATTTTCAATCACCTGACTTTTAAACAAACATTTAAATTTATGAATCGTCTGACACATCTTCAATTCTTCATCAAGATTATTCCATAAATTCACACCTTTTACAGATCTTTTGATCTTTTAGATCTTGTTAGTCCTAGAATTTTTTTTTCCCATCATACACTTCCCTCTGAGCTCATTGACATGAACATATTGGAAACTGTCACTGTGTCTCATAATCTGCCTTTTAAATATGTGATATTTGTATATTTATTAACTTTGTGTATTAACTTTGATTAATTTATGTTTTTATATGTTGTCCTCTTGGCCAGGTCTCTCTTGGAAAAATATATTTTAAATCTCAATGAGCTTCTCCTGGTGAAATAAAGGAGGAGGACAGGAGGACAACTCCTGCTTTTTCGCTGTTTAAATAAAGGCTTAATAAATAAATAAAAGTCCAGGTTCCATTCTTGCTCGTGAGTCGCTCTGAACACAAGGTCACTCTCGGGATCACTCTTTACCTAGTCTGGAGTCAAGCGCCACAAAAATGGATAGATCAGCAGAGCGCATTAGCTGCATTTGAACATTATTTCACCGGGAGCGTATGGCCAGGACTAAATGAAAAACGAATTTACAGTACTGTAGGTAATACACTTTGCCATTCATGTAATAACAAACCTCTGTGAAGTGAGAGCTAACGTGGAAGAAAGTCCAAGTAAATTGCACCTTGTGTGCCAGATATGTCTAGTCTCAATGCCAGACCCATGAGAATTCTAGCCTGGGCTAACATCTCTCATTTGCTGCTACGAACTGTCACTCTTTCAATTTTGACCTGTCGATACGCCCTCAGAATACTAGTTTGGGTGACGAAGTGGCACAGACTCTATTATGTAGTATGCGGAGCGCAGCGATTCAATGTAATATTTGAGTCTGGAGAGAGACAATCAAAATCATCAAAGACATCAAAAAATCAGCCTTTCCGCACAGCCCACTATCTGCCTGGGCCAATCAGCATCCAGTTGAAAATCTGATCAGATTCTCATTGGTGGGTGTCCACAAATATCATAGCTTGTTCCCAGAAGTTCTCGCCGTAGCGAGGGCTTCTGGGTACTCAGAATACTCTTTACCTGACGAAGCTCATGAGCCCAAGTGAGCCAAGGAGGCCGAAGAAGGGGATGTAACACAGGAAGTAGCGCAGGTAGTAGGTCACGTACCAGGAGAGGTCCTTCACAGGAGACAGAGAGGGCTGATAAGTGTTGGTACCAGACGGAAAAAGCCAACTATTCTGATTAGATCACTATAATGGCGGCTTGCAGTTGGCATTAAAAAAAAGATTGCACCGTCCAATCCCGGCGTGAGAACATGGTGCGCAGGATCTGGATGTGGAAATACACTGGAATGAGTAGAGGAGGTCCAACTGAAAGAAACAAAAATGGAAACGATTGCATGTTGAGAGATGGAGATATGGAATCTCTGGATGATTGGGGCTCGTTTGAATCATTCAGCATCAAAATAAGAAACTTACTTAAGAAGAAGTATTGGTGCTGGTGATGGTAGGGCATGTATTTCAACTTCTTTATGCCATACTAAAATAGGGGAGTAAATAGTAAATGGTAAATGGACTGCACTTACATTGCGCTTTTACCCAAAGTGCTTTACAATGGCCTCTCATTCACCCATTCACACACACATTCACACACCAATAGCAGCAGCTGCCATGCAAGGTGCTATCCTGCTCATTGGGAGCCATTTGGGGTTCACTGTCTTGCCCAAGGACACTTTGACATATGGGGACAGGAGGAGCCAGGATAACGCCAACCCTATAATCACTGGACGACCCGCTCTACCTCCTTATTTTCGGCACCCTACTGTATATTTTTGCCCACGCCGCTGTCTCTATTTCATCATATCTCACCTCCACTGGCTGTGAGTCTCCTAGTACGAAGACGTGCAGCATGTTGACGTCAGGATCCTTACTGAAGACGTTGGGTTTGGCGTGGTGCTGGTAATGGCGATGGTTCCACCAGTTGGCAGAGGCGCCCTTAGAATGTGAATGTGTTAATCAACGTTTCTCTGGGACAGGATGGGGCGTTAGTGAACAGCAGTGAACCTTTTATGATATCCCTCGTTACGAAATGAGTAGCCTATTATTGTCCAATACCTTTAGATGACCAATTGTAAACTTGTGAAGTATGTGATTCCAACTGGACTTCTTGAACACAGACAAGTGGCCAAAATCATGCTGCAACCATCCAGCTTGGGACTAGAGAGGAGAGAGGAGGAGGCAACAGCCGTGACCACGCTGGCAGTCGTCATGGTGGAGCTCGATTTACAACAATGACAAAATCTTACCTGAGAGGTAGCCAGAACGACAGAGCACAGCAGTGTCACGGTCCAGCCAGTACCCCAGGCCCACAGGAGCAGCAAAGCCAGGGCCTCCAGTAGCAGGATCTGCCCCAGGTAGAGGCAGAAGAACCGGGGCCGGGCTTGGAACAGCCCCTCCTTCACCGCATCCTTGCGCAAGGCCTGGAAGTCCTGCACGACAGCTGCCTGGAGCAAAGAGAGGGGCAACTTTACAGGAACGGCAAACAGCTTCGATGAAACGAGGGTTAAGGAGTGGGCCTGGCCGGAGGGAGGAGTGGGGAGGAGAGAAACGGGAGAAACGGAAAGCTAGAGAGTTCTGAGCGCCCAGTGTGAGACACATGATTAACAGAACACATATTGTAGCAGGCATACAGGATAGTGTGACCTATTGATGACACTGCTCTCTGTTGTTTCCATGCAGTTGAACGCATTCTATTCCCAGGCGTTGATACACCCGAGTGCACTTCAGAAAAGGTAACATAGTATCAGCATTTCTGGCGGTGAGTACAGAACACAGCCTGCAGCCTACAGTATGCCCCAGACAGACAGACAGAGAGAGAGGGAGCAAAGAGGGGTCTCACATTCTTGTCACGGTCCTGACTGGGCTCTGACGCTGCCAGTTCGCCCACCAACAAAGGCTTCAGAAATTTTCGCACCAACTTTGCATTGGGATGGAAAGCTGCAAAGGCCTCCTAGAGAACAGTGGCAGATGATAGATATACAGTACATCTGGTCATTGTGCTGTTTGATAAAAAGTGTTACCATACATTTTTGCATACTGCCAATGGCCGATCTGCACAAAGGGTGAGGTCAAGATCAGGTATTGATCCAACTTGGAATGTTATAGGCTGTTAATAGTTATAGGCTGTTATAGGCTAACTGTTAATACTGATTCTAGTCACTTATCACTTTACAGCATATGAGGACATTTTCCAGATTAAAAAAAACAACAACACTGTTACCGTGGCATCCTCCCCAGCAAAGTGACTGAGGATCCTCATTCCTCCAGGATGCCTCTTGGCCCAGTGGGTGACGTTGTACACCTTCCTGTTGATCACCAGCCACTGGTCATTCCTGTGGCAGTGTCTCTGCACCTCTTCCCAGGTGTAAACGTTCCCACCTCCTCGGCCGCCTCCACCATCTTCCTCATCTGGGTCCGTCAGGTGTCCCCCGCCCCCCATCCTGCCGAGACTCACACACACTGTCGCCGGCCTGACTGGCTCCACTTGCGCTCTCCCACGACCAGTCAACTGCACAGGCACAGCCAAGGTGATTCAGATGCAGCTGCTTCACACCTACGTGAAGAAAAGTTGTGATTTAATACTTGTTTCTTCTAGAGGAGATGACATATTTCCAGAGCAGAGCCCACACATCCTGCGGTGGGAGTATATAGTTTTCCTAACCTGTTGCAACATGCTCCTTAACCACGCAGTTGATTGTAACACTATAGGAGCAAGACAAAGACCGATGTCTCCATCAGTAAATGATGATGAGATCAGTGGCCTTTTTGACACGTACCCATCTGTTTGAGGGGCACCTGAATGAATCCTTAGTCTAACTCGAAAAAACCTGTGAAGTTATGTAAAACATTATAATGGGTAGTTTAATGTGTGGTGGCCTGAAAGCTGGCCTACTGCACATGTAACGGAATGTCTGCAAAACACTATACACCTACAGTTACAGTTAGTGATTCCGTAGCATTCAGTATGGCTATAGATTTTTTATCAGTCAACATAATTAACGCAACGAATATAAAAAATATAGGCTACCGTGGGCAGAGATGCAGAAAAATATGAGCACTTAACAGCATATCAACGATGTTCTACTCCGTATCTTGTCTCTCACAACAATTCATAACGAAGAAATTTAAAAAGCGTGGTTATCTTATGCAGTTGCGCCTTAACCAAATTCCAGCATTAGTGTTTCATTCCTTGTGAGTATATGTATTCGCGGACAGCTATTCACCCACTCGTTCACTATGAAATTCCAAGCGGATCATTCGAGGGTCTCTGGTCCAATCCGCGTATTTCCAGCACCGCTGGCATCTGCAATTGGCTCAGAACGGAACCATCCGAATATCTCCCGTGCGCGCGTTTCATCACGCCTGTGCGCTCGACGATGGCACACGCGCACGCGGACGGGCACTGTACTAAGCCAATTGAAAACAACGGTGTCGGTGTCGGACACACGCGGATTGGACCAGAGACACTCACGAATACTGACCTGATATTCGGCAGGTCAGGAAGCGCCCTGCTGTTTGAGTCATATCGGATGATTTATGTTGACTTTCCTCGAATAAATCGGCTGATCTGTGCTGTATCGGGTCGGATGCACCTCTGGAGTCTGCCAGCTGTTGAATTTAGTAGAACACTGTAGGCAATGATCATTTACACAAATATTTTGTATATCCCAACTTTCTAATCTCATTGCTACTAGTAACCTATAAAAAGGTTAATAATAATAATAATAATGATAACGATACTGATCATGATAGATAGATAGATAGATAGATAGATAGATAGATAGATAGATAGATAGATAGATAGATAGATAGATAGATAGATAGATAGATAGATAGATAGATAGATAGATATTGTGTCATAAAACTGCTGGATAATAATAATAATAACAATAATAATAATTTATTTTGTCACACAAGTTGAATTCGTTATGGTTATGGTGACCCGCCCCCGGTTCGATATTGGACAAACCTACACTGGGTGAAAACAATCCAGGACATGGGTTTACATACCCATCACGCTGGGATGAGTGAGTCATTTGTTGGTCATCTGTATTGCATCATTTCAACTGTATTGCAAATTTACAAATTCCCAATACTGGGTTAACTTTTTAAGAAATACATATAAATATGTTGGGTAAAGTTCATTATGTGTTTATTATTTCAGTTCTTCTTCCCCTGTCCTCTGGAAACAAGACACAACAAGCAAATAAAGAGAGGACATTGCAATTGAAAACGTAATTTAATTCTCAAACACACCAGCAGATGGGGCAAACTGGTGGGCCCAGCGCTGTGCACAGCCGCACACTGCAGTTAAACGACACAGACAGACACAGACTGTCCTCATCAGAACTCCAGCCAATGATGTTAAGAAGTAGGAGTAGTAAAGCATTAAAGTATATTTCTCACTTAGTTCATAGGCTACTGTAACTACAGAAGCTTGTTGCCATAGAATGACAGCAGTGCAATGGCTTTAAGATGATAATCAAACATTTAGGGGGAATGTCAGGCACCTACTATGGGGAAAGGCTGACACCTACTGTGCTGCAAGTCATTTTGAAGGGACTGCAGCTTGGGAGAGGGGGGCCGGGCCTACTGTTCCCTTCTCATTCGCTTGTCCCCTGAAGTTGTCCGCCAGTTTTGCAGCACAGTCTAGAATGTTCCAACAATATTTTAGGGTTGTTTTAGTTCAGTGCTGCCTGCAATTTACTAATCAGCATTTTTTGTATACTTCTGACAGCAATATAGTATTTGGCTTCAAGACTCTGGCACTGAAAATACACTTTTAACCAAAGCCACTTAAAATATGAACGTGTGTGTGTCTTGTGACTGCTGCCCTTCCTGGGCTATCTTTGCTATAAGCACACCATAAGCAGTAGGCAGCCCAGTGTTTAGGACAGGTTGCTGGTTCAAGATCGGTCCGGCCTGGGCCACATGACAACCACTGTCTACCATTGTGCCCTTGAGCAAGGTGCTTGTACAAAAAAACCAGGCCAGGTCCAGCCTGGCTTATGTGCGTGGCTGGCTTGTTTCTGTTCAGGACTGGTAGGACGTAAGCTAGCTGTGAATTGAAATGACATGAAATAATGTCTGATAAATTAAGATAGGTCTTGTGTTGGTGCCTGGACACATCAGTTCCAATGCTTCCAATGCTAATCCAGCACAATAAGAGCGGGATAGCCAGTTAGCTCATGAGCACACAACAACTAGCAGCAGCTTCCATAACATTCATGGTAGCGGTCAGTGGCTAAAGCAGTTACACTGATGATAACATAAAGTCATCCCCACCAAGTTGGGTGGGAGTCCTATGCTCTCACCACTACTCTACTTGTGCATGGAGATCGGCGGGTTGGTTTTGGTGTCCTTCTTCCAGTCCCTAGTGTGGGTTGAGGTTAGAATAAGGGTTGGGGTTAGGGGTGCTCTGATTCCACTAAGCCACGATCCGATTTCGATTCCTGGGGTCACGATCCGATTCCAGAATCGATTCTCGATTCCAATGATTCTCGATTACAGAATCTAGAATCGATACTCAATTCTCAATGGATTTTCTACAAAGACGGATTTTAGGATCTACTCCAGTCCGATGTGTGCTAAGAAAGTAGAATATAGCAGTCTAAGACAAAAAGTAAATGTTATTAATGGCATGCTGAACTTAACATTCAACCTCTCAAGTATAACAGTCATGAACTTTAATCTTCCAGTATTTCTCAATTCAGTCAGTGACCATGCTGAACTTTAATAAAACAAGGATTTCTCTTCAACTTCAAGTATTTCTCTATTCACAGTTAGTTTGCTGAACTTAAATAAAACATTCAAATATTTCTCAAGTCAAAGTGCTGTCAAGGAAAACAGTTGTAGGCCCTTAATACAAAAAATTAAAATGCTGTTACATAAATGAAAATGGAAGGGTTAGGCTAGCTGCCTTTTTCATTTATCAGAACAACCTTGCCTCTTTCAAAAATAAAATCGCAATTCTTGCAGATGGTGTGAGTCATGTCAAGCTCCTTGCCTGAGAGACAGTAGATGCCCCAATGTGTCCAAATGCCTGCCTTCAGCTGTGACGGGGCAGGCTGTATTCCTTGCTTGTCCTTATTTCTCATGATTTTCAGCAACTAACGTTGCATGTGACGCCACGCCAGATAAACGTTAGAAGTAGAGGCAAACTAGCTAATTAACTGTTGTGAACGTTTGAGCTACTTGTTGTTCTTCCTTTCAAATTAACGTTAGAGCTACGCTGCTAACGTTAGCATAGCCTTTACTAGCCACACTGCCTGGCTCTGTTGCAGTGACAACCTACGGAAGCCGGAAAGGGTGAATGGTGGTGGCGAAACAGCACGGAGGAGGGAAGGAGAGAGAGAGGGGAAAAAAAAGAAGAAGAATCAATTCTTGGGAGTTGGGAATCGATCCAGGAATCGTGGCATTAAGAATCGCGATCCTTTCAAGAATCAATTCTTTGGAGCACCCCTAGTTGGGGTTGGGACAGGATCTGACCTTTAGGCAAGGGGAAAAGGTTGGAGTGAAAGGATGAACATGTGGAGGTTTGGGGTATAGTCCCATTAAGTCATCCCCACTGGGTTTTCAACCCCGGTCTCCCGGGTGGGAGCGCAATGCTCTCACCACTACTCTACTTGTACAGTGGAGATCAGCAGGTTGATTTTGTTGTCCTTCTTGATTTTGGTGTGCTCGGACTACTGCCTCTTGTGGTGCCAACAGAGAAATGCAGGCCAACATTGTCCGGAGTAACAGAGGAAGGGAGTGATAACCGGACAAACGCTATAGTAGATGCGCTGGCTTACAGCCATGCACAAAAACACATTGTGAGTGGCTTTGGCCTGATTGTAATTGTATACTTGACAGTCAAACTGTACACAGTACTGTAGCAGACAACAGCCACTTGTCTGGGGTATCCTAAGTACTGCCCATTCATCCTAATCTTAATTGTATATTACCCTGATCTTAATTGTATATCATGTAAGATCTGTGCAGTCACTGGTAGGAGGAATGTTAGACTAAGTGTTACAAGGTTGGCATGTGTCTTTAACCAAGCCCATAGAACAGTATCTTGAATATATGTTTTTATGCAGGTTAAAACCACAGTCAAAGAACATGCAAACCACCATGTTGAACCTCCTGCTGTGACAGTGTGCTGTGCATATAAACAGTAGTTTGAACCTCTTGCTGTGACAGAATGCTGTGCATATAGAGTAGTTTGCTCAACATACAGTGACCACCGTCCACCACTCAACACAAGCTGTACTGTTTCAACTTTTTTGTCATGTCATATAGCCTTGAACTGCATGTACTGTACTAACTACTTAACTCTGGCTTTGCAACTTCAGTAGATAGGGGCTTACTGCAGGAAGGCAATGCACTGAACAGCCTATGTCATTACTGAAGTGCTTCTTAATGTTTTTTCACTTCTACCTACAGTGGGCTGTGCAAGCCTCTGTCTCTTTCTCTCTGCAGACCTGGTCAGCTTAAAGTACTGAAAATTGCTAGAGGTAATAATAACCCTATGGTTGCAGCACTGTGGCCGATTAAATACTCAGTTCCCCCTACAGATGGACTTAAAGTCTGTTTTGTAGGCCTATCTGTGTCAGCTAATACTCATCATCAATAATCTCACGCAACCTGCTCTTCTCTACCATCTCTGTTCCCATCTTATATTTTGGTCTTATTTGTAAAGGCCCTAAAAATACAACTAGAAACTTTAAATCCTCCCTAAGCACCTGATGTAGGCCTATTTTAGATTGCTATTCTTGCACTTTGCCTTCATACTAGATTATGCTCTTAGTCACTTGATTTAGAAGGGAGATGCACTTGTGAGTTCTAGCAAGTATCGTAGTAGTACATTGGCTTTTCCTACGTTAAATGCAATTATTGTTAGTCGCTTTGGATAAAAGCGTCAGCTAAATGACTGTAATGTAGCCTAAATGAAGGCTGCCTGATTAGTCGACGCAAACAACGCAAGCTACGTTGTGAACGCAAGCTCCAACATGCGAGAGCTTGCGTTCTGTTTTGTTTCGTGGAAACGCTTGCGTCAAGTGACAAATTTCGGCATGACACACGCAAGGACGCAACGAGATATTGCGTGGCCTTGCGAAGCTTGCGCTATATAGTTTGCGTCGACTATGAATCCGGCCTAATAGTAATAATGCAACTAGACACAGAACTTATCACCCATCCTCTCATTGTCCCATGCGATGCATTGTAGCTAACATTGGCCACCACATAGGCTAACAGTTTGCTTCTGCTGATCTTACAGTTTCCTGTAGCTTAGGCTAGCCGAGGCTACAGTAGCCTAGGAATGGGCTATTCTTATTTTAAAAATCTACCAAAATGATTAGGCTAGGCTATGTAGACCAGGCTATGTGGTGAGTAGCCTAAGGCATTTCATTCTTGCAGCAAGCATGTTGCACTTGACTGATAAGATGAGTTGCATTTACTTTTACATAATCTGTCTTTCTTCCAAAGTCGCCCGACACTGCCACCGTATTGTAGAACATGATATCAGCCTACGCTTCAATTTGAGAGAAAATTAACCTACAGTAGCCTAGGATATGCACATGGGTAGGTCTATCTTATGAATGGAATAGAAGAAAAACGAAGCAGGCCTACAACTGTCAGAACGTTATTGATGCACCTGGCTATCCCATCATGTGGTTTAATTTCTCCCTCCCTTCCTGCCTGCCTGCCATGTGATTTACGTGTCTGACAAAGTCACTGTTCCGGTTGCTAGGGAAGGGGAGCCTACAGACCTGGCAACGTTCAACCTACGCAAAGCAGCAAGAGGCGAGCAGTTTGGCCATCAGAGACGTAAACAGCCACGGACAGTTTCCCGGTAGATTGACAATTCTTAACTTGAAACGGCTCGATATTTAAGAGAAGCTGTGAAAATATATAATTCCCTCAATGAGCGTCGTCCAAGCGCCAGCAGACTACAGTGTACTGTGCTGTACTGAAGTGGACTTCTTTTCTGTGCGCTGTTTCACTTTGCCGCGGGCTGATTAGTCTCCGAGCTGCGTAGCCTGCGCGCCGCGCACGGCTAAACACGGACCGGGCACCGGGGAGAGAGAGACGGCCAGCTGGCTGCACGGAACAACCGTTGCCTTTTCGGTTATCGTCTATCTGCGCCCGCGGAACAGGTGACATCTGTCGAGTGGCGTGTCAAAGCTACTGTGAGAAAAAAAAAAAAATTGGAGCCTGCAGTCTCTCAGCGCAACAAGGACAACTGAAAACATGATCTAAAAGTTGGAAGTTTTTATCAACGAGCATCGCTGCTGAATTCCAGACATCAAGAGATCGTTTTTCTCATCAAAATTAATCTGTATTGTATTCCCTTTAAATATTATTACTACTATCACTATTATTATTATTACTACTATTACTACTACTATTACTACTATTATTATTATTATCATCATTACTTGAACTATTACTCAGCATGCCATTGTTGACACCTGAGATTCACTGCTGGTGAAAAAATGGGAGTTAGATGAAGATGGAAAGACAGGAAACAGTCATTTGAAGCATTCGAGACATCTCAATGTGAATGCTGAGAAGACAGGCTGCTCCGTGGCTGTTCTGAACGAGACAGCCTAGGCACTTGGGACCCACCATGCCCTCCAGGGCTGCCGGTCCTGTGACTGGGTTTCTCCTCCAGATCCAAGCCTGCGGACTCAGGGTCGAGCGGCCTCAGACACCGCTGCCCCGTCGCCCGACCCCATCCTGACTCCGCCCCGGAGCGACGTGGCTCGGCGGCGTCACAGCATGGGCAACTCCTCCAGGAAGGGAGAGGGGGAAGAGGAGAAAGAGGAGAGAGAGGCGGAGGAGGACGGGGAGACGGCACAGATGACCCAGAAGAAGAAGAAGAAGAAGGAGGAGGAGGTGGAGGAGGAGCTGCCCCTGGGAGTGGACGACCTGCTGGCCAGCGGGGACCCCGTGCTGGACCTGAGCTACAAGAAGTTCCGCCGCCTGCCTGCACGCGTCTTCGGCCTGGCGCACCTGGAGAAGCTGTACGTCTGCGGCAACCGCCTGCGAACCCTGCCCGACAGCGTCGCCCAGCTGCAGGGCCTCCGGATCCTGGCCCTGGACTTCAACAAGATGGACGACGTGCCCCTGGCCGTGTGCCAGCTGGTCCACCTCACGCGCCTCTACCTGGGCAGCAACCGGCTGATCAGCCTCCCCCCGGAGCTGCGCAACCTGCGGAGCCTCCGCTGCCTGTGGATGGAGAGCAACTACTTCCGGCGCTTTCCGCGCCTGCTCTTCGACCTGCCCCACCTGCGCTCACTGCAGATGGGCGACAACCGGCTGCGGACGCTGCCGCCCGACCTGGACCGCATGGAGGCCCTGCGGGGCCTCTGGCTCTACGGCAACCGCTTCGAAGAGTTCCCCCGGGTACTGCTGCGCATGGAGAAACTGGAGATACTGGACATGGACCGCAACAAGATCACCGACTTTCCCAGCCTGAAGCGCCTGCCCGCCCTGCACCTGTTCTCCTACGACCACAACCCGGTGGCGGCGCCGCCCAGGGTGGGCGACGACGTCATCCTGGTCGGTGAGGGCGCGGCGGAGGCCATGGAGGAGCGCGAGGGCCGGAGGGAGCGGCGGCAGGCGGCGGAGAAGGAGGCGGAGGAGCTGGCCCTGGTGGCGGGGGAGGGGGGGCCGGCGATCCAGGGGATACTGAAGAACAGCTGCAGTTCCGCCCCCAGCTATGCAGGCGACGAGGCGGAGGCGGGACAGGAAGAAGAGGGTGCGCGGGGGGAGCAGGAGGGGGAGGAGGAGGAGAGGCCGCCTGCGGAGTACGACGGCGACGGACTGGAGTACGGCGAGGAGGGCGTGGAGTACGAGAGGGAGGAGCTCGTGTTTGAAGGGGACGGGTTCGAGGAGTACGAAGGGGGAGAGCTGGAGTATGAGAGAGGAGAGATGGACTACGAGTACGAGGAAGGGGAGGGGCTTGAGGATCCAGAGGGAAGGCCTTGACGGTAGACCCCTCCCCCTCCACAGCCCTTGACCCCTGGATGACCCCTGGATATGGGTTCAACCAAAGATGAAGACCAGGAATGACCAAATAAGAGGATTGTTCTCGAGAAAACTGTTGTGATGCACGAGGCTTGTCATAGGAAACGTGTTTGAGACTAGCCACACCACACTGTAAACGGGTTGAGACACTTAATTTATTTGATGCTAACTGACCAGTAAGGAATACTGCACTGGACATTGTGGAATGAGGGACAGAGTCTTTGCCATTTCAATCAGAAACAAAGTGGCACGTCAGAGCCGGACTCGGATGACGCTGTTCATGTGTGTGTGTCTGTGTACGAGAGTGTGCACGTGTGTGTGTGTGTGTGTTAAGAAACAGGCAAGGGTATAGGCTACCTTCACTGCAATGTGATACTGTTTTGTCAATTCCATTATGTGTGCACAGGAAACTTAATCTTGCCTCATTAAACAGTAATTGAGTTTATCAGGTGTGTCAATAATTCATAATCACAGAGACAAAAGAGATCTAATGCACAAATTGGTGGAAAAAAACAATGTAGTGATTCTACTATTTCTCCCACATACACATGCATCTGTTTCTGGTTCACACGTTCTCCGGTATCTGTTATTTGTCTCATTTCAACACAGTCACTGTGAATGTTGTGCGGGAGCAGGCATTCCAATAATTTATTAAGTACTCATTACACCCTAAACAGACGTCAGCCTCCCTGCCTTGCCAATGTGGAGTGAAAGCAGTCCGAGCACGTCAGTGCCAAGAGAGCGAGTGAGGAGGAGGACAGATCTGAGGGTGAATAGCTGGGGTAACGCTCCATAAAAGGCAAGTCGATGGTGAGGTCTCAAACATGAGTCAGAATGTCACTAAGACCAGGATGAGAGTGCTTTGGCGGTAACGGTCTGAGGAATGAGGGCAGAGGTCAAGCGGCCGTCGGCACCTCTCAACCGTGTGGTGGGTTTTCAGTTCGTCTTACCCTCCTTCCCACCATGGTGTCTCAGTCCCACGCCTTCTCTCTGTGTTCATCATGACCGCTGTTGAAGCAGCGCTGTCCTCTTCCTCTCCATCCTCACTCTCACATTTCATCGCGAGACTAAAATATTTATCTGACTGTTTAAATATTAACGGTTGGAATCGTTTGGCAGCCAGTGGCCGATCTGAGATCCCTTGGTGTGTCTATGTTCAGGAAACAGTTGCAGAGCTGGACTCATATTGTCTGCCTGGGTTTTTCACCACTGTGGATATGTCTATTTCCTGAAACTTATTTATCTCTCAAGGTCCTCTCTCCGATTATTTGCATCTGTCTCCAGGGGGCAATAGAGAAAAGATCTTCTCCCTGTCCTTATTTTAAGAAAGTCACTTGAGGAACCTGTTAAACAAATGATCTACCATCCTCCCTCAGCTGACAGTGTGTGATGTTGTGCAGACCCTAAGTGTAGTTTTATGTGTCTTGTGTTTTGACACAGTAAGCCGACTGATTGTTTTCCTTCTGTAGATATGTAAAACTACTGCTCTGTTTGAGAATGGAAGCAGCAGTATGGCGATGGATGACACGCTGTGACGCCACTGAAGCAGGATCCTGAGCAGGGTTAGCGTCCTGCTGTTCATTCCATAGCTGTGACTGGGAGCCCAAACACTCTGACAGACACCAGACACGCGCTACAACCTGCTCCACATTCGGTCTGAACATCATTATTTTGCTCATAAGTTTATACTCCTTTCATCCTCTATAGGTCAAGGACATAACATCTGCAGACACAAAAATGCATCCTCTTTCATTGTTGCCTCACAAAAATGCATCCTCTTTCATTGTTGTGTCTCTCTCTCTCTCTCTCTCTCTCTCTCTCCTCCCACAAGGCTCTAGGCAGGGCTATTATGTTGACCAAATAGGATTAAAGCAAGCTACAAATGTCTCAGATGCGTTGGCTGTCAGAATCATTTCCACCATCACTCGCACATGCTGGGTTTGATCCCAGGTCCTCCTACTTCAAGATCTGTTTTATTGGCCATGTATATGTCCACACAGTACTAGGGATTTGACAAGGGTTAAGGCATATGCTGTTACAGATGAACAGGGTGCAGTGCAGGGCAGGACAGTGCAAAGACATGACAGTGCAATACAAAAACAGTGAAAAATACAAAATATTTACAGTACCAACATACATGACCACCTGTAAAACATTGCTTTAGCCAGCTACAGTTAGGTCCATAAGTTTTTGGACATTGACACAATTTTTATCATTCTTCCAGACTTCCAGCTTTAATTTGAGGGTGTTTACTTCCAAATCAGATGAACCGTGTAGGAATTGCAAACAATTTTATACGTGCCCCTCCCCCCTACCAAAAGTCAGGAGGGGGGAACAAAAGTAATTGGACAATTGGCTGCTCAGCTGTTTCATGGCCAATTGTGTGTTATTTCATTTACAAGGAGCAGATAAAAGGTCTAGAGTTTGTTTTGATTTCAAGTGTGTTACTTGCATTTGGAATCGGTTGCTGTCAACTCTCAATATGAAATCCAAAGAGCTGTCACTATCAGTGAAGCAAGCCATCATTAGGCTGAAAATCTAAACAAACCCATCAGAGAGATAACAAACACATTAGGTGCGGCCAAATCAACTGTTTGGTACATTCTTTAAAAGAAAGAACGCAGTGGTGAGCTCAGCAACACCAAAAGACCTGGAAGAAAACAACTGTTGTGGATGACAGAAGAATTATTTCCCTGGTGAAGAAAGACCTTCTCACAACAGTTGGCCAGATCCAGAACACTCCCCAGGAGGCGTATCTGTCAAAGTCAACAATCAAGAGAAGACTTCACCAGAGTAAACACAGAGGGCTCACTAGATGTAAGCCATTGGTGAGCCACAAAAACAAGACGACCAGTTTAGAGTTTGCCAAAACACACCTTAAAAAGCCTGTATAGTTCTGGAACAACATGCGATGGACAGATGAAACAAAGATCAACTTTGTACCAGAATGATGGGAAGAGAAGAGTATGGAGAAGGGAAGGAACTCCTCATGATCCAAAGCACCACCTCATCACTGAAAAATGATGATGGTAGTGTAGGCATGTATGGCTGCCGATGGAACTGGTTCCCTTGTATTTATTAATGATGTGAATGCTGACAGAAGCAGCAGGATGAAAGTGTTTCGGGCAATATGATCTGCTCATATCTGCCAAATTCTTAAGAACTCATTGGACAGCGCTTCACAGTGCAGATAGACAATGACCTGAAGCATATTGCAAAAGCAACCAAAGAGTTTTTCAAGGCAAAGAAGTGGAATGTTCTGCAATGGCCAAGTCAATCACCTGATTCCAATTGAGCATGCATTTCACTTGCTGAAGACAAAACTGAAGGGGAACCGCCTGCAGAACAAGCAGGAATTGAAGACAGTTGCAGTAGAGGCCTGGCAGAGCATCACCATGGAAGAAACCCTGGTGATATCTATGGGTTCCAGACTTCAGGCTGTTACTGACTGCAAAGGATTTGCACCCAAATATTAAAAATGATTATTTTATTTTATGACTATGCTAGTTTGAGTCGAATTACTTTTGGCTACTTACCAAGGGGGTAATGATGACAATGTGTCAATGTCCAAATATTTATGGACCTAACTGTACGCCACTGAAAAGCTAGTGATTTGATAGGGTGGGTGGGCACTACAGTATACTGAGAAGTGAGTCTAATCAATTCAGTGTACACACAAACGCACACACCCAAAATAGCTCCACATCCCACAGCGACCCCAGCTGATCCCAACTATGTGTCCAGAGTCATCGGCATCAGGGTAACCTTTTGAGCTAATTCTGCTTTTTTCTTATTCCCACTTACTGTATATTTCAGAAACATAAATATACCACTCTCATTTGAAACCATGAAAACAACAACATTCGAATTCTTAACAAAATGGACAGCAAAATGTGAATTCAGACAAATTGACAATTAGCATTTTATTTAGATGGACACAATGTGCATACATTATCTCTGAAATAGGATGTTTTAGAGATGAGGGTATCTATTGGGCAGCATGATGTTTGGCTGTGGTTTGTCTCTATCCCCTAAGGTTGAACCTGTGGAGGAGATGTTGTATTAAAGGGGTAGTGTGCTATTTTAGACATTTAGCCCTATTTGTGGTTTGTCCACCATGAGCCTGAAACATGGAGATCATAAATTGATCATTCCAGTGTTGAGCTAGCTGCAGTCTCTGCAGTCAAAAACTATGACAAATGTGCTTTTGTAATCTTACCAGTCTCAGTATGTTCTCCTGTGAAATGTATTGCATCTATGTATCTGAATATTTTTAGGTGGTTGGCATGCCCTGCACAGTCCTTTGTGGGAACAGTGAAAACAAGCACCAGGTCCAAGCCATGCCAAACATGTAAAAAATATTAGGATTGCGGTTAAATAAATAGGATATTTTACTGTTGTTTTAAAAAAAAAAAATCAATTCTGGAACAATATAGGTCTCTATTTTGGAGGTTCATGGTAGACAGACCACAAATAGGGCTAAATAAAATAGTGCAATACCCTTTTAACCAAAATAAAGCATACATATTGCTATGTGGTGACTGAAATACTATAAGTGTGAATACTATAAGTGTGTGTGTGTGTGTGTGTGTGTGTGTGTGTGCGTGTGTGTGTGTGTGTGTGTGTGTGTGTGTGTGTGTGTGGGTGTGTGTGAGTGAGTGTGTTTAACCAGCAGTACCTGTCAGTGTCTCGCCCAGTGTAGCTGTTGTTTCTGTTGTTGTGTATGCCTCCCCTTGTCCAACCAGCCCTCAGATTCTCAAATGCAGAAACATCGCAGAACCTGGAAAAAAAATGTGGACTTCTCTTTTACAAAAAGTAATTAAGAGTCAATTTACTTAACATAATGATAACACAAAAACAACTCACTTGCTTCGATAGTGCGTGAGAAATCGCGAAGAGTCGAACGGTGCATGTGGGAGAGTTTTGAGGCCAGGAGTATTAAGAACGAACCCCGAGTGCTCCTGGAGACAAAATAATAATAGTATAAAACAGAATTCCAGCCGGTCAATGAAAACCACACACTACAATCTGACCCGAGTGGTCACTCTTGTAGCCAAATGTGTAGTGCTGATTCCCCAGGTAACTAAAGGACATTACTGGACATAAAAAAGGCTATTCTAACCTTCATCCCAATGGCCCTCCTCTCGGCTGGCGAGCCGGCCTTCTGGGTCTGTGCAGAAGGCAGCAGTGAGTCCTGGTAGCAGAGCACAGGGGAAGGACACAGGTGCTGTACTGTATGTCATTATCATTTCCTGTGTAATTCTATTGACCAGCGACGTGTTGACAGGTCCAGGGAGAGAGAGAGAGAAGAAGAGAGAGAGAGAGAGAGCTGTATTGTACGTACTGGGCAGGCCAGGGGATCCACAGTGTCTCGGGTGTAGCCTGTTTCTCTGAGGGCTCGACTGACCAGCCTGGGTAGCGTCTCAGAGCCCTGCGGCAAACACAACGACACAGACCCGACATCTGTTACTGGCTGAACACATTAATTTACTGTACTTTCAACAGACACATACAGTACACATAAATAGATGACTATTCTGTGTATGCTACAACATGCACTCAATCAAATCAATCAAAGCTTTATTTGTATAGCGCATTTCATACCCAGAGGCAACACAATGCGCTTTACAGAGAACAAGGGAGGTGGGCAGACGACCCACCCCTACATATGCACTGTCTTTGGATACAGTGTAAACTGAGATGGAGGTTGATGAGGAAAGAGATACAGGAAATGAACTGTCTATACCTGAAGAGAGGATATCGGCAGGAAGTCGGTCCTCATCACCGAGTCCTCCATCTTACGAGGATCACCCTGTCAGAAACGTTTCCACCACACAGTATGAGGCAGTGTTGGATTTTGTTCCGTTTGTGATGATCTCAGAATGCGGTTCTCCTTTCTCTGACCACCACGATATTAGCAGGACTTAGCTCCTGACATTTCAAACTAAGATCCAATACTAACCATATAGCTGTTTAGAGGAAGAAATGTGATTGGTCGAAGGGCTGTTCCTTCAGTGAAGCCGCTCTCACCCTGGTCACCAACAATCTGGTGTTTCCGTGAAACTGATGGGATAACAAAATGAGTCGTTCATAATTTGAATTAAAACGATCACGTGATGTGTTTGAAAACGCATTGCTGTGCCGCGGTGTCAGTGTACCTGGAGGTCTGGGACGATGGGACACGAAGCACCCCTCGTATTCTGTCTGCAGAAATGCATTCTAGGAGAGAGAGGAAGAGAAGCAAATCCCGACGGGGGGGGGGGGGGGGGGGTTGGGGCTGGTAGGATATGCCTAAAATGTCTCAGGTGTTTTTCCCATCATCCTGTCAAGCATCTCATCTGCCCATCCCGTCTCTCTCTCCGCGTCTCTCTTACCTGTCTTGGGCGGGTCGTGAGCTGGAGGTAACCGCTCTCCCTGGTTCTGCCACCCAGGCACGGAACGGCCTCACGGCCATCAGCCCGAACGACAGGCTGGAAATGCTGTTTGGTCTGGGACTGAAAACTGTCCAACAGGGAGTACCTGTGATCAAGGAAAAACAACATGTCTGTAATGTATCTTGTTGACACCCAGCATTTTTGTAACAGTCGTCGCTGGCAAACAGGCCCTTACCCAAGCTGAGGGTTGTCAGCGTGGTCCAAACCGGGGCTGTAGTACACAGCTGGTCTCAGATTAGCCGAGTAGCCAGTCCCATAGTGATGTCCCAAACACGGGCTGAAGCCCTCCTTGCCTGAGTCCCATGAACACAACACTTACACTTTAGAACTGGGCTAGACCATGCAAAATGCATACTCTCGTAACTAGGCATCTGCTTGTAGGCCTACGTCATGTCAAAGAATAGAATAGGAGCAATCAACACATAAAAGTCTTCCCATTCAAGCTTCCTCCTCACCGTAGGAGGCCGTGTAAGAAGTGCAGTAGAGATTGAGCGGGGTATTGGTCAGTCTGCCCCCCGGGTTTCCTGTTGATCTGAGAGCGGGCCGAGCCATCTCCACCTGCTCAACCATCTGTGGCCGCTGCGATGGAAACCTGGCTGCTCTAACAGCAGTGATGGATGTTAGGAAGCCTCGGGACCTGAAGGCTGTGCTGTAACCATAGATGAGACCTTACAGTAAACCTTATTGGCTTTCACAAACACAAAGCGCGCCGATGCTTTTTGAGAAAAAGCAAAAAAGCATAAAAACAGCCTAGCATCACGAATAAGAATGTAACAATAGATTTGGCACTAGAATAAAACCGGCAGCCTTCTGACCTGAAGTGTAGCCTACTCCTTGATAAATTGAACGATTCAATATTAACAACATGAGCATTACTAGCCTCCAAGGGACGAACCCACCCAACACCTGTCTGAAGGCGGTCTGGTTGAATCTATCGCGCTGGTTGTTGACGGAGTGCTTTCGGTAGCTCTTCACCAGGTGACCATGTCACACACCGAAGGAGACTTTCAGAAATCTGATGGATGGAATGTAGCCTGCTGTAGCCCCAGACTGTGACGCCAACTCGCGCTCTTCTTTTTGACCTGTATCAATCAAGTAGTTGGCGTCACAATCTGTGGCTAGAATGAATGAATACTGTATCCTCATGACATAGGCTAATTGCAATTTAGCCTCCTTATTAACCTGGAGGAACCCATGGATATAGCAGTAGGCTATACATGTATAGGCCTATACAGGTGGCAAGGCTACTACTATTTATGACATCAATATTGTCGTCGTCGTCGTCATGATGCCCACCTGCTCATAAAGGGCATGCTGTGCCATGTTCTGGCGACTGGGGGGCAGTATGACGCCACAGTAGCGCCGCTTTCTCTGCTGCTGTCTCCTCCACGTTGGCTATCTGAAGAAGGTGAAGTGACCTTCTATTCAAAGGATGATAATGGCCGATAAAATACATTTGTCAGCCTTATCAGACCTATTATGTTATTGCCGCAGTCATAGCATCACAAACAACAGTGTGTGAGGTTATTCATTATTCATGTATCACGTGTATCAAGTTATCCATAGGCTCGATCATGACGGCATTGTTGTGACAATAATAGGCTATAGGAAGCTTGGCATTATAATTCTGTCCTCAAAATTAACAGTGCTGTCTTTGTGCCACATTTTCATCAAAACTGTAGAAAAATAAGAATATGAGGGTGTTACGGCATAAAGGGCCCCACACAATTAGAAAGGGCCAAACCAAAAGGCTGCACTTCCGTACACATATTAAAGCCACACGTCACAAAAGAAAGGTCAGAGTCGCTGTAATATCCCAGAACAGTGTTAAAGTCGCACTGAAATGAAAAAAGCATTCTGTCCCATTTTAGTTCACATAATTGGTCATAGTGTTCACCTATTCAAGATGTATGCCAACATTTTTTACAAAATTCTACTTTTGTTGTAATCTTATATCAAAGTATATCATTTCTTACTTCCTGGAAAACTGTAGGTCACGTGCAATGACGACAACAGGTACCTTAGATTTTAGGCCTATAATCTCACGACATCCACCCATCAATCTACCTTTCCCCATATCTGTTATGTGGCAGGGAGGAGAAAAAGGAAGAGGAAGCCCCTAACCTCCAACAGGATAACCCCCATAACCCACAAACAGACACAAGATACAAATTAGAGATAGAAATTAAAGCTGCAAGTGTCAATGAGACAGGGTCCTACAGTTAGCCCCCTTAAGACTGACAGACAGGGGGAGACTAGACAGTTCAAGTTCAAGTTGCTTTATCATTGCACACAAGCACAACGAAATTACATGGCAATACTTGAAGTGCTTTTACACGTAACAGACTGTTTTTATACACATAATAAACACAACTGAAAACAGAACTTGGGAAGACTGTGTTTCATGTTGATGCTCCGAACTCTTTTACTACTGTTTCCTTTAACTGTTGACTTATGTTGTTCTCTATATATTTTTTTATGTGCTTGTATTTTTCTTTATTTTTTTATGTTTGTAATCTCGGCAGCATTGGAAATGAGGGTAACCTCAATTGTCTTTAGGATAATAAATAAAGGCTTGAATGAATGAATGAATGAACAGTATACACATGTATTATACATACATGTATGAAGTGCAGCGCCAAGCACCCCCCTCCTAAAGAAACCATCTCTCGACCCCTCTCAAAACTACAGTCCCTTCTATCCTTTCTATCTAAAACACTTGAGAGCGAAATCTCTCTCCTCTGTCCTGTTACTCCTAGACCTGTCAGCAGCATTTGATACGGTAGACCACCAGATCCTCCTCTCCACCCTCAAGGAGAAAGGCGTCGCTTGCTCTGCACCCATCCTACCTGACGGGCCGCTCCTACCAGGTGACATGGAGAGGGTCGATGTCGGAACCGCGTAGTCTTGACTACGGGGGTTCCACAAGGGTCTGTCCTGGTTCCTCTCCTGTTTTCCCTCTACATTACATCTCTGGGCTCTGTCATTCGCTCTCATGTCTTCTCCTATCACTGCTATGCCGATGACACCCAACTGGTCCTATCATTTCCCCCTTCTGCTACACAAGTGGAGACACACATAGCTGGGTGCTTGGCTGACATCTCGGAGTGGATGACAACACATCACCTCAAGCTCAATCTGGACGAGACTGAGCTGCTGTTCCTCCCGGGGAAGGGCTGCCCGCACCGGGACCTGGCCATCACCATTGAAGACAGTGGTAACCCCGACTCGGACTGCGAGGAATCTGGGTGTGACCCTGGATGACCAACTGTCATTCTCCGCACATATCACATCCGTCACACGCTCCTGCAGATTCAGCTCTACAACATCAGGAGGATTCGCCCTTCCTCACTGATGAAATGGCCCAGGTGCTCATCCAGGCCCTTGTCATCTCCCGCTTGGACTACTGCAACTCCCTCCTTGCTGGGGCCCCAGCGTCAGCTATTAAAGCCCTGGAGCTTGTCCAGAAAGATGCTGCTTGCCTGGTGTTCAACCACCCCAAGTTCTCCCACACAGCTTCCCTTCTCCGTTCCCTACACTGGCTCCCTGTAGCAGCTTGCATTCTAGTTTAAAACTCTGGCGCTAGCCTACAGGGCAATGAAAGGGATAGCCCCCTCCGACCTCCAGGTCATGGTCAAACCCTACAACCCCTCCCGACCACTACACTCTGCTACCTCAGGGCGACTGGTTGCCCCGTCACTCCGAGGCCCCTGCGGTCGATCGACACGGTCACGGCTCTTCTCTGTCCTGGCCCCGCAGTGGTGGAATGAACTGCCCACTGACGTCAGTGCAGCAGAGTCGCTGCCCGTCTTTCACCGCAGGCTCAAAACTCATCTCTTCAAGACATACTACAACAATCCTCCCTCTTAAGCACCTATTGTATTTTAAGTTGCTATTCTTTAGGGGTGTAACAATATATCGTGCCACAATATATCGCAATACAGAAACGTCACAATACGTATCGTCAAGGTGAAAACAATATCGTGATATGTTTATTGTATATCAGTGAACACTGGCTACACAACGCTGGTAACAAACACGTATTTTGTCACTAGGCCTATCCATGATATTACAACAGTTAAGCTCTAAATTCACACAGTGGAGTGGAGTAGAAATGTGGAGAAATGCACTATTGGTGTGAACAGCAGCACTACTGCAACGCTTCACACCTGCCCTTAGTGTATCGTATCGTATTGTTATCGTCAACCCAATATCGTGTATCGTATTGTATCGTGAGATTAGTGTATCGTTACACCCCTACTATTCTTGCACTTTGCCTTCAGCACTAGATTATGCTCTTAGTCACTTGTTTTAGGAAGAAGATGCACTTGTGTGTCCTGGCAAGTAGTAGTACATTGGCTTTTCCTACGTTAAATGCAATTATTGTTAGTTGCTTTGGATAAAAGCGTCTGCTAAATGACTGTAATGTAATTTAAATGTAATGTTCAGTGCAGGGTGTAAACTGTTCTGGTAGTTAATGTCAGTGTTTGGCAGTGTTCAGTTCTCGTAAAGCTCTAGGGTAGAAGCTGTTCATAAGTATGTTTGTTTGTGATTTGATGGACCTGAACCATCTCCCAGAGGGCAGCAGCTCATACAGATGATGTCCAGGGTGGGATGGGTGCTTCAGGATGTTGGCTGCTCCTCTGAGGCAGTGAGAGCTGAATAGGTCCTCCAGGGAGGGCGATGAGCATGATGATCTTCTGGGAGGTGTTGATGACCCTCTGAAGGGCCCTCCTATCCCCTGCTGAGCAGCTGGCATACCACATGGAGATGCAGGACGCCAGCACACTCTGGATGGAGCAGCGGTAGAAGGACACCATCAGTTTCTCTTGGAGGTTGTTCTTCCTGAGGATCCTCAAGAAGTAGAGTTGCTGCTGCGCCTTCTTGACTACTACGGTGGTGTTGGTAGTCCAGGAGAAATCTTCGGCTCAGTGTGTGCCCAGGAGCCTGAAATCAGTGAAATGAGGCTGACCAGAATGACCCTCTCTCTCTCCCTCTCTCACATACTCTCTCTCCCTCTCTCTCACACACTCTCTCTCCCCCTCTCTCTCTCTCTCTCTCTCTCTCTCACTCTTTCTGCCATCCATCTAATGACAAGCTAAGGTTTGTAGCTGGTTCTCGCTGGATTCAGTATGGTATGACAGCGCCATCCACTCTGTATTGAGGTCATTGTGTCACACACTTTTAACACTGTCACAATTTTATATACCATCCAGCTGAAAAAACGGGCCTACGCATAAACCTACGATGCTATGCGGCAAGTTTCTTTGAGAACTTCTTCTGGAATAGGCTACTTCGTTTGGTATGTCCATGTTTTATTCTACCTCGTAGCGACTGGCGAGACTAGGCTGCTCGATTCGGCATGTCGGTGTGACAGGATACCAGCGGGGTCTAGACCGGAAACCAAGAACTGAACAGGGAATAGAAACCAGGCTCTCCCTGGTGACGCAAGGTTAGCCTGGCTGCAGGTGGGCAACCCCCCCTCCCCCACTTACAGTAGCTACCCACCCAGCCAGTCAGACAGAGCTGGCCCGAAGGCCACGAGGCCAGGAGCCCCAAAGCCAACATCCCTGCCTGAACTCCACAGGGTGGATTAAACATAATTAACTGTGACGTGAAGAAGGGATTTACCTCTGGTGGAAGCCATGTCTTCAAAAACCAAATTTTCCCCAAATAGGAGCCTCAAGTCATGCATTTATTATGCGTAATACTCAAAGCTACAGTGAGTGAAACACGAATGATGACCGAAGCCCCCACAAAAATCAGTTTTATTTATTCCTCCTTTTCTGCTGGTTTATAATGAGAGCCAGGTTCTCTTTTTAGGTGACAACCTGTTTCATGGGATCAGTACGTAATTTAGCCTCTAGGACAGATGTCCACCCTCTCCTTTCATTCTCATTGACACACCCCTCCTGAATTCCTCTCTTCATGGATGATTCACTCTCTACCGCGGTCACGTCTCTCTCTTTCTCTCTCTCTCCTCTCCATCTGTGCTACAGCATCAGGAGTCATCACTGTCTAACAACACAATATTTTGCAGAAGAAATCCTTGGTTTGTCTTTCTGCTAGAGACTGGACATCACACCAAGCATGGAGATGCTCATCATCCCAAAATCAATGACTGGGGAATCATGAGACTTTTTGTTTCCAGTATTCAGTGTCTCTATCACAGATGAACTCTGAACAGTTAAACCTCGTTTCCTGTCTAAATGAAGGCTTCTATTTATCTATCTGTCCGTCCGCCCGCCTATCTATATAATTGTTGAGAATCAGCGCTTGCTATTGTGTTTTGACTGCTCTCACTCACACTCTCCCTTAGACCTGCAGGGCCCCAGAGAGAGGGATGAGAGTGAGAGTTGAGGAGAGAGGAAAGGTGGGCGCAGGCCGGTGTGATGCCGGCGCAGGTCCCCCGTGAAGCGATGTTCTTGGCTCGCCTGCAGCCGGCTGTTGTAGTCCTGGAGAGGACAGCACTCCGCCCCTCCCTCTGTCTGCATGGAGCTTGGCTGGGTGTGTGACCGTCTGCGTGCCGCGCTGGTTCCCACTCCCCTCCACACACACTCACACACACCCCACACTCACATACACTGTATACACACACACACACACACACACACACACACACACACTCCAGCTCTGGGAGAAATCCTCTGTGGTTTCATCTAACACTGTAATAGACTTCCCATCTCATATATTTCTGGAGCATTAACATTTAAAGAGAGATGCAAAGAGACAGCTTTTTCTTTATAGTGGCAGGTCCACTTCTGCTCTGGGACGTCTTCCTCTCCAGGAGGTTATAGGCAAATCATACACAGACAACTTGTCTTGGGAGTAAATTGCATAGTCATATTTTCTCCTGATGGCTTTCATTCTGCATTGTACATGCCATACTAAAGAGGAAGTGTTTGAGGAGTGGAAAGAAGTCAGGTACCTTTGTTCATGAGCGTTATGTCCCGTCTCAGGTTCGTGATGAGAGCGTTGTGTTAGATCAGTTAACATCAGTTAACGTCATGTTAAGCCAGTCAACGTCATGTTATCAGTTAACGTCATGTTAGATGAGTTAACGTCATGTTAAATCAGTCAACTTCATGTTAAATCAGTCAACGTCATGTTAAATCAGTCAAGGTCATGTTAAATCAGTTAACGTCATTCAAAATCATGCTATCAGATAACGTCATGTTAGATCAGGTAATGTCATGTTAGATCAAGTAACGTCATGTTAAATCAGTCAACGACATTAAATCAGTCAACGACATTAAATCAGTCAACGTCATGTTATCAGATAATGTCATGTTAAATCAGTTAACGTCATTCTTATTTTTGTTTATTTATTTTAAGCACAGTGTGCACAGACATTGATCATTTCATGGAAATAAAAAGATGGCAGATTTAGCAGGAAGCTAACAATAAACAAATAAACACAACAAGACAAAAAATAAACAAGAATAAAACAGGCACAGTCACACACCCACCCTTCCACCCACCCACATAGTACACACACACACACACACACACACACACACACACACACACACACACACACACACACCCTAACTAATCCTGGCACCCTATTTAGTACACACAGATGTTAAATCAGTGTAACACATGCAAGCGTATGATCAGGAAATCTACATAGAGGGCTGATGCTAGTTAGTTGCAGTTAGATGTTAGTTATATTATTATTCATGAATGAACTTAAATTTAATGAACATAATTAAAACAATGCCACACAGCTACTGAGCGGATTGCCAGTAGTCTTACAAACAAAAACTGTACGAGCAGTTACATTCTACAGTACTGTATGTCTTCATCTTCATAGTGCTTGAGAATTTACTAACAGAAAACTAATTTTCCAGCCAAACGGATGGCCTATTATTCAGGGCAGAGGTATTCTGCCATAGAGGAATTATTCTGTGCAAAATTCTGAATATTAGAGCAGTGAGCCCTGCAAATTACAGTCTTTAGTTGACAACAAATGAGAACACATTAAAATTGGTATCATTAGTTTCTAATGACTAATATTACATTTGTGTACTGTATTTGTGTGTACGTGTATGACATTTCCCATATTCAAAACATAATCAACTTCAACTACAAATAAGCCAGTATCCACACCAATGAATGACTCTGCACATGTCGTAGTAAAAATGATTCTTTAATGGAACAAAATCAGAGCTCAGCTCCATAGCTCCACCCACACAGTGCACCCAATCACGCATGATGGGTAGAGCGAGGTGGACAGGAAAATTAACCAATAAGATCACAGTCCGCTTGGCCAAAAAAACAGGAGAGGCTAAAAAAAAACATGGAACGCAAAACCAAAGTGCTGCTGGGCCCGACCCCTCCCTCCCGTCCCAGGATGCACCGTCAGACAGACCTCTCCGCGCGCCCCTCTCCTGGGGCTCTCCCACCCCTACCTCACCCCAGACTCTCCTCACCCCCCCTAGGCCAGCGCTCCCAAGAGGAGCCGGGCGCGGGAGGTACCTGGAGACATATGGCCTCACACACGCACCATATGCACACACCCCAGCGGGACAGACTGGTGGCTCCCCAAGCCGGCTGGTGGGCTGGTGATGGGGGTTGCCATGGCGAGGGCCAATGAGGTTGTTGCAGGGGCGGAGTCGGGGGACCCAGAGAGGCGTGTCTGAAGCTCCTCGAGTTGAGTGTGCCGTCACAGCGACGACAGAGGCTCACAAAGGGGGTGGACACAGGAGGGTGTTTATTATTGTTGTCGTGCCTCTAGTCCCATCAGGCTACACTCCCCAGCCTTCGTGAAGTCAGTAAATGCCTCAACGTGTTTCTCTCATGGCTCCAATGGAATGTTTAGAAGTGTTTTTTAAGCTAGTGGCGGAGTAGCAGAGCACTAGAGGGGGAGAGAGTCTGTGGATCCGGCCCAGCAAGAACCCAGTACTAACCCTGATACACGAACACAGACAAGTCACTACACTGACACGTACAGAGCAACTAAGCAGCACTCTGGAGTCCAGAGTTAAAGATGTTAGTTGTGGAAGGGGGCAGGTAATATTCCATTGCAAAATACATCCCAACCATTATCCCTGGTTGGGGTGGGGGAGGGGGGTCGGTGGAGGCCAGGAGCTGCTAATAGATGTGGGGGGTCAAAGACAGATGAGGAAGCACGGATTACTCAGCAATTAGAGTTAGGCTATTGCAGTAATGTCCAGTTACAGTTCAATGAGAGAACAAATGACTGGTAACACAGCCTAAGTAGAAATCTATACTTGGTGGAGGATTCAAATGAGCAGCCAGGGAAGAGAGAGAGACAGACAGAGACAGAGAGGGAGAGAGGGCAGCTTCAGCCAACACAGTCAACCCTCACCTTAACACACACTGCATCACATGACAGGACTACACTAGTGAGAACTAGGGGTCAGGGGAGCTACAGAGAGCACTAGCACGACCATGGACAGACGGACCTACAGACAGACAGACAGACATCTAACAAGGGTTCCGTTCTGCGTTCCGAAAGCACTCTCCTGGCTGCCAGAACATCGCTGTGTCTTGTTAAGAAAAAACAACAAACAAAGAAACCAACAAACAAACAAAAGGAAGAAGCAACACACACTTTGGATGATAAAACAAAAACAAAAGAAACCTAGAATATAAATGGACTAGTGGTACCAGACTATACAGAAAGCATATTCTCAATAACTGGCTTTTGAAAGGCTCTATGCTTTTTCTTTTAGACTACCAAGTATATACTATTGACCTTCACCAGGCAGCTAAAATCTATACAGTACTGTAATTTTTCATATATTTATAGATATTTATACACTATACAAAGTTGGCAAAAATACATAATTAAATACAATAAGTCAGATTGTACACATCACAATTGTGTTGAAAGTTCTTGGCTGGGGAAGTGGGTCTGGGTGAGGTTGTGAGTAGGGAGAGGAGTTCCCGTATACATCCCTGATGCTAATGAAATGGCTGTTCCATTTTGATGTTCAGGATTATACGTGGTCCCTCTGAGTAGCTAAGGTACAATATCTTCATAAAAGTTACAAAGTCCAAATAATATAAAGCTAAATCAATATTGGTTCTTTTTGTGATTGGTGATTTTGGTCTTTTGTACGTCCAGCCTGTCTGTAACTTTGTGTTAAGCTGCTGTCTACCCCGAACAGGTCTCTCTTGTAAATGAGACCCTGGGTCTCGGTGAGATTTTTTACCTGTATAAATAAATGTTCATGAAATAAAATAAAACAGTACTCGCCTGTGGTGCAAGTGATCCACTGTTTTTTTTTAGCCGGCCTTAATATAGTCTCGGCAAGGCAGATCCTTTGCTTCCTGGTGTGTGTGTGTGTGTGTGTGTGTGTGTGTGTGTGTGTGTGTGTGTGTGTGTGTGTGTGTGTGCTTGTCTGTGTGTGTGTGTGTGTGTGCGTGTGTGTGTGTGTGTGTGTGTGTGTGTGTGTGTGTGTGTAATGACCTGTCTCCCTGGACTCCCTCACAGGGGTGGGATTACCAAGTGAAGGCAGGGCTGCGTCCATCGGTCGTCCTGTGGGCTGCTGGGAATATCTGCTGTGTGGATCATGGTGTGTGTGTGTGTGTGTGTGTGTGTGTGTGTGTGTGAGTGCTGGGAGTATCTGCTGTGTGGATCAGGTCAGTGTCCTGGTCCGGGCCCAGACGCCTCTGAGAGACTCTGACATTGATAATCTCTCTCCTGCTCACCAGCTCTGCCAGAAACCCAGGGCCTGAGGCATATGGGAAGCTGAGAGGAGGGTTCGGCTCAGGTGACCACAAGAAAGCGCCGTGTACTTGTTTGGGTAAAGATTTGGGCTCAAAATAGGACTGCTAAGCACACCGGGACATGATGGAACTGCTGTCCGGGAACTCCATTCTGGTGCCTGGAGAGAGGAAGGGTGTTTTACTCAATGTCTAAGAACGGCAAAAGAGTTCTGAGAACGGACGACCTATTAAGCTTTTCGAGAGTCCAGGGACGGAAGTCCAGAGTCCTGGGATGGGAGTTTTGTTCTTGTACACTCTGCTACGGTATTTTACCATTGTTGAGAGTTGACTGTGAGAAACAGACCCAATGTTGTTGAGGTCAGTGAAGTCGATTGGAGTCACCACTCTCCAGATCCCAGACGACACAGAGGGAAGGCCTGATCCTTGTCCTACTGGGCTGTAATAACTTTGTGGCATCTCCCATCACAGAAACACAGCTACTGCTTGTTGTCATACACTCCTTATAAGGTCATGAGTTGTAACATACTGTACCAACTGTATCTATCACGCACCCCACTCCACACACGCCCAGCATAGCGCAGCGGCATGAGCTACAGAAAGCATGAATGAGTCCAAATTCAATTGGGAAAGCATCATATTAGAATGTCAGTTTGGGGCCAATCCCCTCTCAACACAATGGCATTACAGCAAATCCGCCTCCCAGCCTATGAGCTGACGGGGTTGAAAGAGAGAGGGTGCCAAGTCTCCCGGGCAGCGCGTGGAGGAGACACTCCTCACACAAACACGTCCTCTCCAGCTAACTAGCTAATTACCCAGGGAACCTCTCTAGCGTCGTACGCCATAAAGCCCAAGTGGCGTTCTACGCACTTTACACTGACTGATCCACTCCATTGTCTCCGACGCCTGGAGTTCAAAAGGTTTTTTAGTGGTTGTTTTGGTTGTAAAGGAGTGGATTGCGTCAGTAGTGCTACTGGGATGTGCCGGGTTGCGCTCCCTCCCATAGTCTCTCGCCCCAAGCTCACTTCACCTCCAACGAAAATACAGCAGACATCAAAAGCCCTTATTCAAGAAGGGCTGGTATAAACGTCCTCAGCATCGTCAACACCATTGTTATCATGAATATTGTTGTTTTCTTCATCATTTCAAGTGACAAATTAAAACTCGGCATACAACAAATGTTCATAATTTTCACCAACAATATTTACAGAAAAGGTCTTGAAAACATAATACAGGTTTTTCTTCTTACATTTCTGTAAAGAAAGAAACCCAACACAAGAACACCAAGCACACACATACACACAGACAAACAGTCAATGTAAACAAAATATTATTACTCATTATTGTTTTTAATATCTATATTTGTTATCATTCAGAATAATGCTTACTTGAACCCTGATTGGGAGACGTCACACTGGTTTTCCACCAGATGCTTAAAACAATTGAAAGGATGAGCCAAGGGGAGGCAGAGTCTGTCTGGGCTGACCAGCCAGTGTTGGAATTGCACAACTTACCTAACGACAACAAAGCAATACAAAGCCGTATCGACTCAGTAACCACCAAACACACAGACATATAGACCTTTCTTATTCAGGCGGCAGGTTCCGCCCCTCCTAGTTACTGTTGCTATGCCCCACAAGCTTTGGAGCAAGTTAATAAAATGTCCACTGAACAGCACATACCTGATGATTCTCTCAAGGATTCCTGACAATACTGCTGTGTGTTATTTGCCAAATGCCACTACTTTGTGTAAGAGAGTTCTATAGAAAGGCCTGAACTATTTCACACAAGGATATATCCATGAGATTTGGATTTCGAACGGAGCAGGTGAGAACAGACGAGTTGATACTAGGTGTTGGTGATGTATGCACGAGGCACAGATGCCTTACAAACTCCAGTTTGTAATTCATCAGGACAAAATCGTGGAGTTTAACTGCAGGGTGAGTAAGTTAGTGGCATCCACTCTTAGAAAATAGTGTGAGAATGATCTGTTAACTACTAGCTATGGGCTAACTAGCTACTGTACATCAAGCACCTAACGTTACACGGTACAAGAACAGTACACATCCAATCCCATAGTGCACCACACGCCGGGCACCACTCCAAACCACCGATTCGACCCAGACTTACTGGAGATGCAGAATTACTGGATACTGAATCAGAGGTACTGAGTATATAATAAGGACACCATTGATTCAAAATAAGAACAATATTTTGCTAATCCCTTTGGCAAACTGTTGTGACCTCTTGTGCCAATAAAGCTTTCAGTTATTTGAACAGAGAAGACGACGACGGTGAAGTCGGGAAGGGGGTGGGGTTAGGTGGACCTTGAATAAACATGTCTGAGTAGATGGGGGGTCTCTGGGCAGGACCTGTCTCTTCACTCACCACTGCTGTTCAAGCTTGAATGTGAAGTGATACTATTGTACATCACGATGTGCAGGAAATATACAGCACCTGGCAAAATCTATTAAATGCGAGCTCCACAAAGGCACTGTGGCGACCCCAGGGTAAAGAGAGGGGGCCAGACCATGGAGGGAAGAACCTTGATTTAACCCCTACCCCTTTCCTTTACACCTTTAAGAACATTTCATTATGTTGTGAACTACAACTTGGCCCCTTGTCTCTTATTTGATAGTGAAACTACCTTCCCCTGCCCCCAGGATGACTCAACTTCTAGAAAACAATACTGTAGTTCAGGATGACTAAAAATAGCCATTTTCTCCCTTCACTGATTGTGCCCCAGCTTTGTAACCCTGCAGTAGGAACAATTCATCACCGCAAAAACAGCAGCATGCGATTTGATGCAGCGCAACCCAATTTGGTGCACCACAACCTCCTCAACCTCTCCTGCTGCTGTAAGCTGCTCGTTCCAACCAGAGACAGGTAGACACACCAAGCCAGACAACAGCTTCAAAATAACATTGACAAGTGTTCTGTATCTGACTAAGAGAGCCTGGCGGTCAGTAAATGGACTGCACTTATATAGCGCTTTTATCCAAAGCGCTTTACAGTGGGCTCTGATTCACACACACACACATTCACGCACCAATGGCGGCAGCTGCCATGCAAGGTGCTAGCCTGCTCATTGGGAGCAATTTGAGGTGTCAGTGTCTTGCCCAAGGACACTTCAACATGTGGGGACAGGAGGAGCCGGTATTCGAACCGCCGACCCGCGATCATTGGACGACCCGCTCTACCTCCTGAGCCGCCACCGCCCCGCCTCAGCTCAACAGTGGTCCATTCCAAACAAGAATCGTGCGAATCTCAGTCGAAACCCCCGGACGGGTGCAGCCTCTGCCTCCCGGCCGATCCGCCCCAGGCCACCCTTGCAGTGAGTAATGAGAGTGTACTACATTATTTTAGCTGAGATCACCTCCCCAAACTACGGGACCCCGGGGCGCGGGAGGCGAAGCGTGGCGGTTCTCCTCCATGACAGCCTAATGGGAGCGTAACGCGCCGCGACGCCGTGGGCAGTGGCTGTCAAGACAGCGGGGCTCTGCTGCCCGGGCCGGGGGATCGTTCTGAAGGGGTGCTGGAGCGGCTGGGACCATTACGGCGTCCGGTCTCGGGCGACACTCAGCTCAGCACACGTGCGCCCAACGCACACACACACACACACGCACACGCACACACACACTCACACTCTCCTAGATGTTATGGCCTGTCTTTACATGGTGATGCGACAATGAATCTGAAGTTCTGTCGCAAACCGCAATGCCTCTAAACAACTACCCGAGAGTTATTCATGAGGTCGTAACAACCGCAGAGCCAGGCGGGACAGGGGGGGGGTCTAGTGTTTGAGTCTGAATATGGCCCAAGACACCGTGTAGAGTGAAACTTTTGTGTAGCAGCTGATCTCATCTGATGAGCAAAGATAAAATATGCATATCCTGTATCACACAAAAACAGCCGTAGACGAAAAAGTCTCCACACTATGAAAAGATAAAGAATTTTTATTCTCACCGCTGTCATCTTCTAATCTAAACTGAGAGACATCTTGGTAATTCTCTACTATCAAACAACAACAACAACAACAGCAACAACAATAACCCACTGTTTATTGTTTACACCATTTCTGAGTCAGCCATTGCAGTCAAAGCTACTGTATGTCTAAGTCCTGGATGTCTAAAACGTCCTAGATGTCTGTGACTGCTGGAAGGCACACCTCAGCCTCTATTAAGCACACAGTGGCAGTACCGCTCTCATGCCCCCCCGGGGCACAGGCATGGCTGGGTGACATCCACCTAGCCCCCCCCTCCCCTCACACACACACACCATCTTTGCTCCCATCAGCAGAGCTGTCTGACCAGGCGTGTCGAATTACATAATCCTAAAGAGTGACGGCAGCGAGGCCCAATCTGTGGGCTGTTTCATAGAAAAACTACAATGCGATATCCTCATCGTCTAATCTTTAAAGTGGGCTTATGGGTACTGCACTGTAGCTCTGAATGTTTACAAAATCCATTGCCTGCTGAACAGGTTATCAATAATGGCAGTTTTTGCTTGGTGACTTTACTCATGTTATTGCTATGTCATGTGTGCCCTGGTATCCAGGTTACAGACACAACAACGCCCTGCTGACTGTGTTTCAGCCTGCATCTCTCCCAGGGCTGTGATGAACACACTGTCTGGGCTCGTATGCCTTGTGTCTTACAAGAGCACATCTCTCCAGACGCACTGATGTCACAACATTACTGTTCCTCCCGGGAACACCGGAGACTTGCTACAGAACAATTACCTGCTTCAATACTTTCATTCACTCTGAAACACAGCCACAAAGCAGTCCTCCCTCAATCTCTCTCTCTCCAGCACAACACTAGCAAAGTCAATCACCGTGTCCATATAACAACCAGGATCTGGCCGCTGGAGCTTGTCAGCTATGCAGAAATGTTATGCATTGCGTAACAATGCTGGCCTCTCGAAAACAGTGCAATCCCCCTGTCCTGGCCTGGCATTTCAAACAGCAGCAACCTGCCACCAGGGACACGCTCAGTCCCGATACACACGTACGAGCACGCACACACAAGGAAGAGAGAGAGAGGAGCAGAGAGAGAAGGACGAGAGCCCCGCGTCGCCTCTTTGTCTCCTATCCCTCCATCTCCTCAGCTCCTGACCGTCGGACCAGACCGGACCGGACCAGACCAGACCAGACCAGACCAGACCAGACCAGACCAGACCAGACCAGACCAGACCAGACCAGACCAGACCAGACCAGACCAGACCAGACCAGACCAGACCAGACATAGCATCCCTTTGCTGCTGCTCATCCTTTCAGGTACTCCTCCCTTTGTCATATAGTTGAGTTGTCGTCAGCATGACCGATGTTATTATCTCCAGTGAAACTATACACATTATCTGTTATTATATTTTCAAAAAGTATTGAAGGGATGGGGAGGGGGAAGGGGGATTGAAGGATGGGGAAACGTGGCAGTAAGAAGAGAGAGACCAAGAAGGGTAGATGAGAAAGAGAAAAGAGAAGATCCTGACAGAGTTTGAATGGTGCGTTGCTTCTGTGAAAGCACATGAACCCACAGGTCAAGGCAGATCCGGGGGAGGGGGCGCGGGGTGGGGTGGGGGGGGTGGGGACTCAAGGATTCCTGCAGGAGAACAGCCCCCTCAGCAAAAGGGGACAACCCAAGAGCGCAGACACACACACACACACACACACACACGCAGCACGGCTCAAGAAAAGCTTTTTGCTTCTATTCTCATCTTTTATGTTGGAAGAACATTTTGATTGGTTTTCTCCAGTTGTTGAAATTTTATGAAAAATGACATCATAGTATTTTTTGTTTACATTTTTTTTCCTGTCTTCTTTTTTCTCTCTCCATGTCGGGACTTTCGTCTGGGAGAACCAGAAGCCCGCTGTGGAAGTTTATGGTGTTCCTGCCATCCCAGGTCAGTTTTTTTTTTTTTTTTTTTAATAATCTCTACTTTTGTTGGAGCTACAGGACATCACTCACAGCACACAAACAACAAGGGGCCCATAAAGGGGGGATTCACTAATATTGTGCCAAAGAGAGAGAGAGAGAGAGAGAGAGAGAGAGGGAGGGAGAGAGAGGGAGACAATAGTAGAGAAACTGAGAAGTACAAAGAGAACAATAGAATCAAGTCTCAACAACTCCATTTCTTGTCCAGCTGTCTTCAGGGGAGTCATCACAGACAGTATTGATTGCTTTCTACAACTTCAGCTTCAACGTTTAACCACTTTCCAGAGACGAGAAAGAGAGTTAAAATGAGGGGAAAGGATAAGGTAGAAGAGAAATAGATGACAGGGAGAAATCCAACAGATAAAGAGACAGGAGAGATTAAATCATTGGACAACAATCGATCGGGACATCGTACATTTCCAGAGGACCGTCTAAAAGGGTCCTGCCCATCTAAGACTTTAGTAGCAGTACAGTTTACTCCTGCTGTACTCATACTGATTACATCACATCGGATCACAACATCATACATCATATTCTCTGTGATTCCGTGGTGTCCAAAATGGCACTTTACTGTACATAGGCTAGGGGCAACCTGGCAGTCTACCAGGGGCAGTTCTCTGGTAGGGGCAGTTCTCTATCAGGGGCAGGTCTCTACCAGGGGCAGGTCTTTACCAGGGGGTTTGTACCAGGGGCAGTTCTCTATAGGGGCAGGTTTCTACCAGGCGCAGGTCTCTACCAGGGGGTTTGTACCAGGGGCAGTTCTCTACCAGGGGCAGTTCTCTATCAGGGGCAGTTCTCTATCAGGGGCAGATCTCTACCAGGGGCACTTCTCTACCAGGGGCAGTTCTCTATCAGGGGCAGGTCTCTACCAGGAGGTTTGTACCAGGGGCAGTTCTCTACCAGGGGCACTTCTCTACCAGGGGCAGTTCTCTATCAGGGGCAGGTCTCTACCAGGGGCAGTTCTCTATCAGGGGCAGTTCTCTACCAGGGGCAGTTCTCTATCAGGGCAAGTTCTCTATCAGGGGCAGTTCTCTATTAGGGGCAGTTCTCTACCAGGGGCAGTTCTCTATCAGGGGCAGGTCTCTATCAGGGGCAGGTCTCTATCAGGGGGTCTTATACCGACAGGAGGCAGGGAAGATCAACGACAGAAGCAGAAAATCAGACCTCCACAGGTGTAGTACAGGTGTAGGTGTGGAAACCGAGGAGGGAGAGAGAGGCGGGGGGGGCAGAGAAGAGAAAGAGAGAAATAGAGAGAGAAAGAGAGAGATAGAGAGAGATAGGAGACAGAGTTTAAAGGTTAAGAGAGCGGATGGCTAATTGTACCCGTGTTTCGCAGCCTGGCAGCAAGTCAGTCTTGTGCATAAGGACGGGGGCTGAAGAGAAGGGGGGTTGTTGGAGACTTTAGTGGGCGGGGGAGGGGGGGGGCATGAAGGAGGGTGGGCGGGGCAATCAGGCCTTGAGGATGTGCCATTGGGCCACATTAGTGCGCGGCCGTCCCATCATGTCCTTCCAGTGCTTCACCTCTGCTGGTCCACTCTTCCAGGATAGGTAGATCTGAGAGGAGAGAGAGAGAGAGAGAGAGAGAGAGAGAGAGAGGGGGGGGTGGTAAAGAGAGACCAAGCTTGGGATACTTCACTCTCATATACAATGATTCTCTAATTCACTTGACAGAGTGGAGGGAGTGTGAACGGTGGTATCAAGCAGCCAGCTAATGTGCTTCTCCTGCCTGTGTGTCTGGTTGTGAGCTGCTGCTGGGCTGACTGATCATATCAGCAGAGGAGGAATGGGGCTGGGTGCTCGCTAGCCAATGAAAACTCCTCGCTAGCCAATGGAAACTCCTCGCTAGCCAATTAAAACTCAAAAACTCCTTGCTCGTCAAACTTTTCGCTAGCCAATGGAAACATCTCGCTAGCCAATGGAAACTCCTCGCTAGCCAATGAAAACTCCTCCCTAGCCAATGAAATCTCCTCGCTAGCCATTGGAAACACCTCACTAGCCAATGAAAACTCCTCGCTAGCCAACTCCTCGGTAGCCAATGAAAACTCTTCGCTACTCAATTCAAAACTCCTCGCTAGCCAATGGAAAGTCCTGGAAACCTCCCCTGTTGGAAAGTTCACGATCATTCTCCCAAGCAGCCAATCGGCAGCACCCACGATGACACTACCTTGCCGATGACGTCGTTGCGGCTGAGCCTGTCCTTGTCCATGACGGTGATGATGATGGTGGTCTCCCTCAGAACGTGGGCGGGCACGTCGAAGGGGAACGACTCGTTAAAGATGGGGTTCAGGCAGCGCTTCATGGTCACCGTCTTCTTCTTCTCCACGCGCTTGTCCTTGTGCATCAGCCACACCTTCACATAGGGATCTGCCACAGGGAAGGGGGGGGGGGCGGGGGGCAGAGGTTATGCTGCATTCCAGTTGTGTCGGAGGTCAGGATTTGGCGCACGGGATGATGTCATATCCCAGTTAAATGTGTTCAAGAAATAAAAGCCAAAAAAAACCACCTTTCTTTGTAGTTCTAGCCAAGTTAGCCAGCAATACCAGTTATTTTCCCCCCCTGCATGTACAAACACCGTAGCAACATTGTCCACTGAGAGAAGTTGGACTGTACTGTGTGTACAACTGATTTAATAAGACACAAATAAGACAGAAGCGCTAATAATCAGTCTTATTACAGCTTTCACTTGTCATTGTTGATGCGCAGAGCAGCCATCTTGATTTTCACATCAGCAACTGAAGTCAATGGTTGATTCCAGTCCAACCCCCCAGCCCCGAGTAAAATGCCGGAATTGAGGTGACCTATTTTGATGATGATTTTGATATCGAACTCGGGAAAACGTGTTTGTGACAGTACACCCTGAAACCAAGACGGCCACAGGAAACGCTGTGACCAGACTGAGGCGACCGGACTGTACAGAGAGCTTCGCCGAGCCACACTCCAACCAGATACTGGTAGATATACAGCACAGTACAGCAGAGCTGACGGAAGGTCACCTTGCTGCTGGAGCTGTCTGTGGTGTGACTCAGCTAGGGACACAGATGCTGACCTTCCACGGTGTGGACAGCGCAACAAATGTACAAATACTAAACACACCCCGGGAGCTAGCTGTGAATCCACAAGAACCCCCAGGGTTGGAGTGCGGGCGGGGCAGGGGGGGGGTGTGGGCGAAGGAGAGAGGAGAACCAGGGTTGGAGTGAGGCGAGGAGGAGGAGGGAAGGGGAGGGAGAGAGAGAGGAGAGAAGGCGAACTGTGAGATGGCTGTACCTGAGGTTCCCCCGATATCCATGGCTTTCAGATTGCGTCCTTTGATGATGTTCACAGTGATGGTGTTGGCAGTGGGATTATAGCACAGGGACACCAGCAGGTCCCCTCGTTTCCCCTGAGGAACACACACACACACACACACACATACACACACACACGCACACACACACACGCACACACACACGCACACGCACACGCACACGCACACACACACACACACACAGCAGTATGACTCACTCTTAGATACAGTGAAGCGCCATCTACCCATAAACCCTCTGGCATAGATAGCCAGTACTGATAAAAGTTGACATCACTTCCAATTTAAAGAGCTTTTAAACTCATTTGGTCTCATAATAAAAATACCATTATTGTATCAGTGTAGATATCAGCACAGGCTCAGTGTGTCTCGTTAAAGCAGGCCCAACTTGAACTCCTTACACTGCCATCACTGGAAGGTTGGAGATCCTTCCAGAAGGTCTGTAACTGGCCCAGCTCCCCATGGTTGAGGGGGAAGGACACCTCCCCAATGGGGTCGTTCCTGCTGAAGCGGTCGTAGTCCAGCACCTGCAAGTACAGGGTCCGCTCCCGAACCTTCTCAAAGGGGAAGCCTGGTGGGAGAGGGAGAGACAGACGGACGGACGGACAGACAGATAAACAGACAAATAGACAGGCAGACATATGGACAGACAGACAGACAAGCAGACAGACAGACAGACAGACAGACAAGCAGACAAGACGGACAGACAGACAGACAGACAGACAGACAGACAGACAGACAGACAGACAGACAAGCAGACAGACAGACAGGCAGACAGACAGACAGAAACACCAGAGTGTTTATGGAGGATCGTCAACACATCATCAGCTTTGCCGTTAGCTCAACGGGCGCCTTCGGCCGGCGGTAAACCCCCCCCACCACTGACCCTCGAACAGGAAGGTCTCGTTCCAGAGGGGGTTGAGGTTCTTCCTCTTGACCTTGGTCTCCAGCTTGTGCTTCTTGTCGGGCAGCAGGAGGAGCTTGACGAAGGGGTCCGAGGTGCCCGAGAAGTCCTTGGCGGGCAGCTCCTGGCCCTGCAGGACCTTCACGGTGAGGGTGGAGTCCTGGAAGCTGTAGCCCACGCTGAACTGGATCCGGCCCAGCTTCTCGATGATGTGACCCTCGCCCTCAGAGTCTGGGGACAGCTGTGCAGAGGGAGTGGTCAGACCGGGGGGCTGAATATCGATGGACACGCACACACACACACACACACACACACACACGTATGCACGCACAAACACACACACACATGTGCACACACAAATACTCATGCACACACATACACACACACACACACACACACACACAAACACCTTACTGTATGAAGGTCATGTATCTACATCTGACCACTAGAGAGTATTATAGCATTATTGCACTGTTGTAAATATTACTATGGTTTAAAAACTGCTGAATTAGTGTTACACAATCTGGTAGCTGACAAAACAACATTTCAGTGCTCATTGTACCTGTATGATGTGGTATGTGACAAATAAACCTTGACTTGACTTGACACGCACGCACACACACACGCACACACACAGACACACACTGGGGATTCTCATTCTATGCTGGGCATGTGTCGCCCACAGAGAGAGAGAGAGAGAGAGAGAGAGAGAGAGATGCGTTTGACATTAAGTAGACTGAAGGAGTTTCATTTCCTCACTAATGTTCTTAAGAGGCAGGAGGCGCTCAGATGGCAGAGATAGGGTGGTTATGTCGCCCCGTTCTCCTCTCAGCTGATCTCTGGCCACTCTATCACTGCTGAGCCCTAAAAGGCTGCTATCTGATAGAGACCCCGGACGACAGAAGGGGACTGATTAAAATGACCTGTCCACCATTTTCAGTGCCCTGAAACCTGAACACCAATGGGTTTCAGTCATAGACATGACACAAGGCTTTTACAGTGTCCCTCTTGCAGAAGAGGTACAACCGTGGACAGCTTTCACTATTGAGATCAATATCAGTTCACTCGAACGCCAATGAGTTTACACAACTCCCCAACCACCTATCATCAGGCGTTACGTAATCACCTACGTGAAATGCCTCCCATCACTTTCCATTCAAAGGGCAAGACTGCAAACATCCATGTAGTCAGTCGGTATGCACATGGCATGACTTCGGAGAACTTTGGAAACAGAGAGGTTTCCTGTCAGCATTAGGGACGCCCATTAAGAATGGAGAGTTGGTCGGGGAGCTCATGGAGGCCATCAGCCTGCCAAAAGAGGTGACTGTGATTAAGGTCAGAGGACACACTCATGGAGACACCCCTGAGAGTCGAGGTAACACTCTGGCTGACCAAGCAGCAAAACAGGAAGCTCGAGACAGAGAGACCATACAAGCGCATTTGTCCTCAGTCCAACCCGCACCCCCGTATCAGATTGATACTATCACTGACATAAAGGTGATGAAGGCGGAGACTGAGAGGGGTGGGGGGGGGGGGGGGGGAGATGTGGACTTGGATGGAGAATGGGGCAAAATGGACTCAGACGAAGTGTGGCGACAAGGTCAGAAATTGGTTGCACCACAACGGTTGCTCCCTTATCTGGCAACACAGATTCACTCCACTGTTCTTATCATCTTCAGAGTAGTGGACCTGGACTGAAAGAATGAACCGTGTCATCAAGGAGAGACTCACAAAGTCATCAGGAGGGCGTGCTTTGGTCCGACGCTTTGAGTCTCGTGCTTTGCTCCATTCGAGCAACACACAATCGGGAGGCAGCCTTAGCCCTTTCGAGGTCATCTGTGGCAGGCAGATGTTCATCTCACTAGTGAGGTGTTGAGTGGTTACTGTGAGTAATTGAGCATGGCTGTGGCCAGGGCCCACAAACAGGTGCTGGCAGCATGGAGCGAGATCCCCGAGGGGGGACATGCTCTAATCCCAGGCCAGTACAAGATGATAAAGAAGTTTTCAAGAGAGACATTAGATGCCAAGTGGGAGGGGCCTTATCAGATCTGGCTCATCACCCACACAGCAGTTAAGGTAGCAGGGAAACCCAATTGGAGCCCAGCTAGTCAATGTAAGGCGGTCGTGACACCTGACACAGATTAAGATGAGTACGTCTCAGAGTAAACGTACACCAATAGATTGGATAACATGTAGAGCCAAACACTCCAGACTAACAACATCGTGGCAGGGTAGCTTCAAGCCTAGCACCCCAAAATCAGCGACAGTCGTGGCAGCTGTTGTTCGAGCAGAGCCCTTGAGCTAAAGATCCACACGGCTTAGATGTGAGGGCCCACTCAGGGGTGAAGAAAGCAAATATGGAGAATTACACTGTAATGTTCCAATTTGCTCCCACTGCTCGGATGACTGTAGTGTTGCTAAAGGGAGAGAGAGAAAGGGTGCTAGGACCGTAGGCAGTTCAGAACGAACCTTCCAAAAGGTCAAGTCTGGAGTCGACAGTGGCTTTTCTATAAAAAAAAATATAAGAATAACGTTTATATATGGTCTGAGAGAGAGAGAGAGGAGACATGGTCTCACAATCAGAGTCGTGGAATGCATAATGCTGTCACAGTTTTCTTGTGTTTTTCTGTGCTAACAGGTGGAGTTGGAGAGAAGGACTTGGGACACGGTGATCAACGTATGCCGGAGTTCAACAGGGAAGACACTACTCCAGGTGGAGATGTCGACAACCCAGACGGGACAATTGAACTTTCACACCACACAAAAACCTTTTCATCCTCCATTCACAGCTTGCTGGTTAGGGAGAGGGAAGCTGTTGTGAAGTGTGTGGGTCATTTGTCATACTGTGAATAGAACTCCAGGTTGCACTTGAGATATACTCATTAAAACGGAGACAGGGGTATTGTGAAGTGTATTTTGTTAAAAAGGTTCTGTATCTCTGGGTCGGGGACCCTCGAATTTGGAGTAATTTTCCTTTCACAGCAGAAATTCACACAGCAATACATGAAGTGATCTGATAGATAAATATTTTTGCTCAGTCCTGTTGTCGCATTCCGCTCGCTCATGCCAGACAACAGTCCTTTCCTGCTCCATTCACTTTGCCGTCAAAATAAATCGGTGTCGGCCTAGTTAGGAGAGGCACTCATATTTACAAGTGTCAGATAAACATGAAACTTCACTTACCTAAACAAAAGGGTCTATTTAAACAAATGCTGGGTTTTGAAGCCTCGGCGCTACCTCTGGAAAAATATTCGTCGACAGAACGTGTCTAAATAAGTTATTTAATGGTAGCGCCGAGGCAACAGGACTGAGCAAAGATATTTATCTATCAGATCACTTCATGTATTGCTGTGTGAATTTCTGCTGTGAAATGAAAATTACTCCAAATTCGAGGGAAATGACTGTTGTCTGGCATAAGCGAGCATAATGCGACAACAGGACTGAGAAGGGCTAGAGGAAGGTATTATTATGTTAGGGTTTAGACAGTAACCTGTTTTAGCGTAGTCATGTTTCCATGTTTGATTCTTTTTCTTTCTGCATAATGGCTGTTCAGGTTTAGGTTTTGGAAGTCAACATTTCTCTTGATCATTATGATTTTGCGTGTTCACGTATAATCTAGGGAGGATTGATGAAAATGACTGTTTTCAGAGAAATTAGCCTGATCCTGTTAGCTGTTTCTAATTATGATGTTGACCCCTGAGTGTGGCTGTCTGCTCGAGTTTCTGTAAGAAACGGTGTCCCCCTTTGCATAGACAAACATCCCATATGAGATAAAGATGACATTCCATGGTTGGTACATTCTGTGGACAACAGCAATTGTTGTGGTTAGAGATAGAGACATGGGCGCCGAACCATCGGCTGGTTATCTTGCTACAAGGCCGTAAGCTGCAGGAGAGACCAGACCAGTCCAGACCAGTCTGATCGGGGAAGGGGGCGGGGTGGGGGGGTGGAACGCCCCCGAACCAGAAGAACCGCGCTCGAGCTCAGATGCTTTGATTTGGGTTAGATGTTGGAGAGATTCATTTGGAATACATCAGAACAAAGGGACACTGGACTGTGTGGTATTTGTGAGACATTGGGTGCCGTCTTTTATTGAAATTAAAACACAATGCAGAGCTGAATAAGGACAATAATAAAAAGACAATGAAAGTCAACAGGACAGAGAGATGAAGAGAGAGAGAGGGGGAGAGAAAGTAAGAGAGAGAGAGGGGAGAGAGATAGGGAGAGAGAGAGGCAGAGAGAGAGAGGGAGGGAGAGAGGAGGGAGAGAGAGGGTTTGTGTGAGCGAGGCTTTGTGCGAGGGGCAGACGGCACAAGGTTGAGTTCCTGCACTTGCGGTCGTTATTATCCCTGTATAGTATTCACCCTCTGGCTCCCTCTCTGTCTCTCTTTCTCTCCCTCTCTCGCCCCCTCCCTCTCTTTCTCACCCTCTCTCTGTCTCATTGGCAGGCGTGGGGCAGGCTGGATGTGCGGGGACGGTAGCGGCAGGACGCAGGTCATCAGCCCCACTAAGCCAGGAAGAGCAGGGTCCTAGAGCCCGCCCCTGTTGCCTGCCATGAGGACTTCAATCACCTGTCTGCCAGAGACGCGTGTGAATGGGCGAATGAGAGGCCATTATAAAGCGCTTTGGATAAATATATAAATATACTGTAGGTGCAGTCCATTTACCATTTACTGTGTGTGTGTGTGTGTGTGTGTGTGTGTGTGTGTGTGTGTGTGTGTGTGTGTGTGTGTGTGTGTGTGTGTGTGTGTGTGTGTGTGTGTGTGCGTGTGTGTGTGAGTGTAGGTGGATGGATGGGAGCCAGTGTCTTACCATCACCATTTCTCCGGTGAGGGAGTTGGCCACGCCGGCCACAGACGACTGGCCATCGGCGTCCGGGGGATGGCCTTTGGGGCTGTTGACGAGCTTGTTGACGCTGGGCCTGTGGGAAAGAGAGCAGAGTGACCAGGGCGGGACGAAGGCCAGGCTGCCGCCCGGGGCCTGGGGTTGGCCTGCCCGCCGGGGGACACAGTATGGGGGGTGAGAGACTTCCTATGGGTACGAAACTGGAGCAGGACCGGAGCGACTGGGCGGCTCTCTGACTCATGGTCCAGAGATCATGTGAGAAGCCGATAGAATCTGTCAGATATGGTTCCCAGGCTTCGGGATGTTCAGAGCTCTGTCTGACATTATATTTTTGGCACAATCGGGAAAAGCAACTGTCCGCAGTCGCGAGCATTCAAAATGTCTACTGGCAAAGAAGCAAGTTACCTCCAACATGGGTGACAGATATGAAACAGAAAACATTGGATGTGTGAGTCTCTTCCTGTCCATGGGGTTACACAACTGATACACTATTATATTTTAATGTGCCTGGATTTCCATTGGTTTGACACAAACAGATATAGAACACATCTATATCCTATCCACTCAACACAGAGCAACGAGACAGACACATATAGTGACATTTATAGACAGACATGTACAGCAACATGGTACAGGACCAGACGACTTAAAGACCAGCTGGGACATTTGTCAGAGTGCATCAGAGATGTAGCAGTGTTCAGTGGGAATGGGTATGTTTGATTCGTCTCTCTGTATTGGAACAGGTACTAGTACTTGTGCTTGTGCAGTGCAAGCATTGACTCAGCTGCACACACTGTAGCTAGCTCCGGGTAAAACAAGTATAAATGTGTGATACGTTAGATTAGAGACATTCTGAGAAACAAAAACCTCATAGACCTCAAATCATAGAATAAAAACAGAAACAACCCAAAAGATCAAAATGAGACGAGAAGGAAGAAGAGAGAAAGAGAGAGCCAAGAGGGCCCAGCTAATGTCATGGTACTGGACACAGAGCACTGATAAAGGCACATCGAGAGGTAGAACATGGATACACTGTTAGGCAACACGACGAAGAGAAACGGAGAGAGAGAGAGAGAGAGAGAGAGAGAGAGAGAGAGAGAGAACGAGACAGAAAGAGACAGAGTAGAGGAAAATGAAGAGACAGAGGATGCAGAGTGCACGCAACTGAGGTAGCACACACACAAATGATAGAGAGACCGCAGAGGAGAGGAAAGGTTCCAACCGAGGTGGCACACACACACACAATAGACAGACCGCAGAGGAGAGGAGAGGTTCCAAGACGGAAAGTAAGAAACAAATAGCAAACTAGAGTCAAATGTATCTGTAGAAGAGAGGAAATATTAATAGCATGAACAAAGTGAGGTCACAGAACCAAACGAAACAAAGAGCGAGATATCAACCGACACCAGCACATTAGAGAAACAACTCAGCTGCAAGAAAGGATAGGGGGGAAGAAATCCTGGAAACACAAGAGAGGCTTAGTCAGTCGGAGAAGTATCAAAGAATAAACACAAAAGACAGAAGTATGCGCACACACAGTACTGTTTATCCAACAGCAGACACAGGGTACATTATCTTAAAGAGAGGAGAGAGAGAGAGAGAGAGAGAGAGAGAGAGAGAGAGAGAGAGTGATAGAGAGAAAACTAAATCATGTCCAGAGAATAAGAATAGTCACCGGAAAACAAAGAGAACAACAACAAAAATTGAAAATTAAAGAAAGGTGCGAAACAGAACGAGAGACTGAGGGAGAAAGAAAGAGGTTTAGATATACTATAGTATACACTAACATAATATATATTGTAATAAGAGGGAGGAGTAAATTAACAGGATATACACATTTAGAGTGTTACAGAAGAGGGAGTTCTTAGCAATGAAATGATATAAACTGCGTACCAACTGTGCTTCAATATTCACAGTCTGATTGGCTTCCCCTGTTTAGTGTAACACTCTAAAGGCGTGGGGTTGGGGACACTGGGCCAAAGCACGGATCTAGGCATTGGCTACATGTGCATATTATTACATATGCAAGTAGTTGTCACTCAGAGAGTGAAGGCAATGCCTTGGACAGGCAGGAAACAAGGAGCCTATAGACCGTCTGTCTGTCTGTCTGACAGTTGAGAGGACAGGAAACGTTATGGGCTTTCTGACTGAGAATTGCACTCAAGTTTGGAGAAAAAAGTTTGATAATTGAGGTTGAACTATAGTAATGTGTGCTAATTTGCAGAAGACGCAGACAGAACCAGATACTGACATATACAGTATAGACAGACAGAAACAGCAAGCAAAGCAGGACGGGCAGAGACACATACAGTAGGCAGACAATCACTTTGACAGGCGAGGGAACCAGAGAGAGAGAGAGGGGAGGAGGGGTCTTAACCACTTCTACCGGGAAAAGGAGCTCTTTGTCAATTGGGGATTAGTTGTGTTAAGTTTAAAAAGGAGGAAATTGCTTTGAAAGTGGCCAGTTTATCTGTTGAGTCACATGCTGAACTGCGGGCCGAGGGGTTTGAGGAGAGAAGAAAGAGTCAGAGCCAAATTAACCTAAGCTCTGAGGGAAAACTCAAAAACAAAGAACAGAGATTCAGGGGGCAGAATCTCTGCTGGCACGTCCCTCCTCCTCCTCCTCCTCCTCCTCCTCCTCCTCCTCCTCCTCCTCCTCTCCACTATCGATGGAGAGTGATCGTCTTCAATTATTCATTCTCCTTCATGCTTCATTCAGGGGGGTCCAGTCAGGGCATTCTCAGGTGCATGAGAGCGAATGCATCCAGGGCTTCTACCAGCCGTGCTCTTCAGCAACTGTCTGTCTGTCTGTCTGTCTGTCTGTCTGTCTGTCTGTCTCTCTGTCTGTCTGTCTGTCTGACTGTCTGACTGACTGTTTGACTGACTGATTGACTGACTGACTATCTGTCTGACTGACTGACTGACTGACTGACTGACTGACTACTGACAGTGCAAGAGGCTGGGACTACCCAGGAAAGATTTATATGATACACTGTCTTCCATTAAAGAATTAGACCAGCTAACTGTAACATAATCACAAATATATCCTTATAAGATTCAAAAATATGCTCTGCATAGTTTGACTTGGCTTCAAATTCATGCTGATTCGACTGTATGGAATCGTACTATTGCTGGTCTGTGGTTGATACTAATACTGTCTTCCAAGGAACCTGATTTCACTGACACTGTGGGTTGATATCCAGGATGGGCTGCAGGCCTGCAGCTGCCTTCAGCAGCCAGTGGGGGGCAGAGTGGACTAAAGTTGTGAAAGAGTGATCAGCTTCTCCCACTGCTCCCGCATAGAAAGTGGGCTGTTGGCATAGCAACGGCTCTAGAAACATAGACCATAGATATGGGGATTTGGGGAGGGGGGGGGGAGTTGGGAGGGCAGCAAACAGGCAAACACACCGAGAACAAAGCAGATAAGGTAGGATATATGACAGGTACGGGTGAGAGCCTCGCGGAGACACGCACACACGCACACACACACACACACACACACACACACACACACACACACACACACGGAGGCAGGCGGAGCCACTGTGGGTTTCACCGTGACCTGTGATACTATCCTTTTTGGGTTACCTGACCGAGGGCCAGCGGCTGGAAGAAGAGGGGGAAGAGGGGAGGGGGGAGGAAGACACTCCACTGCTAGGCTGGAGAGAGACGCGAGAGAGACAGCCACCCTCACTCCCCTACACACACTCTTTCACATACCCAGACTCCCCAACCAACAGCAAGAATGCACACATACACACACGCGCGTGCACACGCACACACACTCACACACACACACACACACACACACACACACACACACACACACACACACACACACACACACACACACACTAGGGTTTCTGTTCGGTGCCGGTCCACGTGTCCGGGAAGATTTTAATGTCCCGGACAAATAGAAATTCCGGTCATTATATTAGAGCCTAATATAATGTAGGTGTTTGTTGCGGTGATTAGCTTTTGTGTAGCTTATACAGTAGGCTATATGTCATTTAATGTCTATTTCTCATCCGATATGATTAGATGTGTGCTAAATGCTAGGCTTTCATGATTCGCAGGGACTATAGGCTTCCCTTAGAGGTCCACGGCTGCACAAGAGCCACACTGGGCAGCCGACTGTATAGGTTAGTTTAAGACGTTTATTTCAATTGCATGAATTGGATTTGAGGATGTAATGGGTCATTTTAAGTAGACCTAGTTTATCTTTTGATACCTAGGCTATTTGAACGGACTGCATTGATCAATGCACGGACTCCACATTACTTTAACTGAAGTCTGTTAAGTTTGCTTGGGATTCACAGCATTAATGAGTCATTTTATCAATAAAACTTTGAATGATGTTGATTGTGAAGGCATTTAGCTGCCTATCAAATCATAGCCTAGGCCTACTTATCGAAGGATGAGGTGAACATAACTGTTTATTGAGAAACAATTAAGTAGGCAGGCTGGGCTTTATAAAGAAATACCACAATGCATGTAGTCTACATTTATACAATTTTAATTGAAAAGTATAATAGGCCTACAATTCAAATTGTGCTTAGAGGGAATTAGGCTACTTTCACCGGACATTACCGGAGAGATTTAAATATTATTTAAATATATTCAAATGGTAATTACCGGTTAACGGAAACCCTGACACACATAACAACAAACAACACACACTCCCCTAACCCCATTAGCTGACAATTCCTAAAGTCTGCGCTCCATATCATGCTAGACTCCCTTATTCATTAACTTGGCAGCAGACTGCACGTTATCATAAAGCAGAGAGGAGAAAGTAATGAAACCTTTGTGCTGCGCTTACATAACAAGCACTCCACCGGCTATACATGTGCATTAACACATTCCAACGAGGGTTTCCGGCCCTTGAGTCCCATTCTATCACAAGCCTGCGATGTCACATTCAGCAGTAACTCTTTATTTCATAGCGGCTAATAGCGCAGTCAGTGTAGGCCGAGCTCAAAATGGTGTCATTTATTCAAATTCCGTATTTAGAGCCTGCAACTGAGCCGGAGATGAATGCTACTTTCGCCTCATTCAGACTGAACCGATCGAGGTACTGTAGGATGCGCACTATAATCCAATGGAGCAATTCTTCGGGGGCCCAGAATCTTAATGTTCCCACCACCCCTGAATTCGGCATGCAGACCTCCAATTAGAGATCAGCTTGACTCCGGCTGCCACGACTCCATCTTGCTGCTGCTATAATTCACAGTGCTCTCACACTTTTATAGAGTCCCAGTCCTCTCAGCAAGCTTATCTTCACATCTGAGGGCTCAGTTCAAATAAATCACCCAGCATCTGTGTGGTATTCTGCCAAAACCAAACCAAGCCAGAACATTTTTTTTTATTTTTAAAAGCTCATTAGGTACATCTGCCAATGCAAATCTCCCAGACGTTTTAGACACTCATTAATCTGGAGGAAACTACGCCACAGATGCACCACCTGTTCTGAGGCAGGATGCTGTGTCCCATCGAGATAATAGCCTGTTCTTCTCCTAGAGAGCTATCTCTGAGTGTGTGTGTGTGTGTGTGTGTTTGTGTGCTAGTGTTTACTTGTGGGGTAAAGTGGTTCCTCAAGCCTGTCGTGATGCAGGGATACATCCACAGGATTACAACGCAAGGACTCCGAGCCACCGTCCTCTCTGGAAACCAAGACATAAGCATGTGGGTGTGAAGGTAAGGTACCGCCCCCCCCCCCCCCCCCCAACTTAATAGTCTCTGCTTCCCCTCTCTTCTAACATGTGGTGCACTTTCCCCCCAGCTCCTGGTTATCTACTCCCAACCCCCCTCCCCCCATGGTCTCTCCTTCCTGCTCTCTCAGCACGTGGATGAGCATCCTCTGGCCTGTGAACGAGCGTAGGGGCCCTCACTCACCCAGGGGCCTTAGAGAGAGTGAGAGAGAGAGCGAGAGAGTCCCTCTGGGCTCCTCTGATTGGTCAGGCTTACCAAGCCATGTTAGATCGCCAGAGCAAAGATAATCACATTACATGTTGACATACTGTACACAAAAAACACAAACAACAACATGCGACATGTGACAGACAAAGAACATCACCGGGGACTCAAGTCACTAGTGGCGGTTCGAAATGCTCTTTCCCCCAGAAGCCTTATGCAGAGTGTGTGTGTGTGTGTGTATGTATGCTGTTTTATAATCTGGTCTGTCATATTGGCCCAACATCAAATCATCCCCACATAGCTCTCCTGTCCTATTTAATATGACCTCATCCTTCCCTGACTCACACACACATGGACGCAAATAGAAACATGTACAGCTTGATCTATTAGTCAATAGTCACCCCTGTCATCCGCTGCTCCCTACTCTTCAGACACTGGCTCCTGAAGTAAAGTAACAAGGTTGTCTCACAACTTATGTAAGACCATAATATATTATATATATTATATATATATAGACTGTTGTTCACATGGCCATTAACCCAGGGCAATCTTGGGTCTGTTCATGCAACACTCCAGGCTAATACAAATTATGTTAACGATAACGTTACATTTACCTTATAAAACATTCCAACTGTTCCTCTAGCTCATAAAAACCCTTTGACTTCCTGACAGGGTTAAATAATTGAAAGGTTCACTGGCGAGTGTATTGAGTGTAAAATGTGTAACAGGGACATATTCCACCCACTTCAATTGAGTCTCGCTCCTCATTGGGTCCATGGGGCTGCCAGTCATTCCGGAGAGTGTGGGAGACCTGGTAATGTTATGCTCTCTGGGATTGTGGACTCTCTTTATAGTAATGGGACGAGCGGACTACTATGCGCTCACTGAATCGGAGCGGAAATCCATCCGCCAAGCTCACTGAGGCATTAACGAGCCACTCTAGCACCCTAATTAAGCTGTCCAAGATCCCACATGCCTGCCGTCTGGCCGTCTCAAACGTAAACATCCCGCCGTTCGGAAAGACTAGACTCGCGAAACAACGCTCATTGTCACTGTAAGCATATCAATCCAATTTGTGCACTGTAACATCCTCCTTCCCGGGAGAGCCTCTACTGTATGTGCGTCTCTAATCCCCATGTGAGCGTAGCATTAGCATTAGCATTAGCCCTGCAGCGGCCCTCCCCTTCCCCAGGTCTGACCTCCCATCATCAGGAAACACTGGCCAAGACGTGGCCCCTCTGACCCTGGCCCTCCAACAATGACCTTTGTGTCAAAGACAGAGCGCAAACGGAAATCTATGCCAGTGGACTCCCTCCCTCTCTCTCTCTCTCTCACGGGCCTCGTTCGCCCGCCCACCAGTGTCCCGTTGTGTTTCAGTAATTACGTGTTTGTTTGGCCCGCCTTCAATCGCGGCGCTGCAATAATGAAGCAGCAATATGCCCCGCTGAACACTAACAGAGGAGCGGTCTGGCTCGCTAACTCTCGCCTCCCCGCCACAGAGCTGGCTCTCCCCTGCCAAGGTCTAATTGTAGCGCCGGGCTCTGGATATTTCTGTTAAGGAGACCTTGGGCGAAATGTGGGACACCAGAAGTCAGTTGTGAAGAACAGCTCTCCGTACTCCTACCTGCCTCTCTAGCGGGGAACTGTACAGTATGGTACCTCCACTACCTCAAACAAACATGAATCAAGATCAACCTGCATTCTATGCATCAGAGAAACTATCCGCATACTGTATATATCGGTTATAGGCCTACTGTGACTAATGTCATGGAATCTAACAAGAGAGACATTCTTATCGGATGTAATTACATGGGACTAGTGCCGGTAATTCACTGTGGATCATATCAACACAAAGCCATATACAACCACTATGTGCTATAATGCTATTCATCACCAGTAGCTTGGAGATGGAGGGTGTGTGGGTGTGTGGTGAAGGGCGTGACAGATGGGCGGAGTTAAGGTAGATGATTGACAGAAGGTTGTAGCAGTATGGAAGGAGAGAGTGTGTGTGTGTGTGTGTGTGTGTGTGTGTGTGTGAGAGAGAGAGAGAGAGAGGGAGAAAGAGAGAAGAGACAATGGCCGTTTCCAGCTGGAGGAAGGCTTCTGAGGCCCGTTTAAAATAAATACCAAAGATGTAATTGCTGAAATTGTGGCTAGACCTCTGTCAAGTGAGCACTACTAGGCCAACGGGATGAAACATCCTCCGCCAGTTTAGTTTTTAATACACTAGCCTTATTACTGTACTGTACTGTACGTTACTAAATTTAGCATTTAATTCAGCTAATTACAGAACGGCTAAATCATTCGTTATGGATTCAAATGTATAATTTCTCATTAAACAGCAAACCAAACAACGAAGGACTCGACTGGGATTAGTTTACAGCTGAGGAAGTAGATGGTCTCCCAATGAGCAAGACAATCAAATCATACAGTAGTTTCATTTCAACTCCTACTCCTCTCCTGGAGGCCACCCTGTAGCAGGTCCCGGAGAACCCCCCCCCCCCCCCCCCCCCCACGTCCTCGGCCAAGGTCCACCTAATGGCTCCTGGAAAGGCCCCCTGCCTCCTCGTGACTAGCTCCTTCCCTCTGTGTCGTCAGCTGTCTATATCCAGCCAACCCCACCCCTTTTTACCCTTGGCTCTCTGCTTTCTGTTTCCCCACCTGTGCTTTGCGGCATTCTCTATAAGCCTGTTCTGCTAAGTGCTTACTGTGCTTTGTTATATGATTCACTTAAATATCATACTTAGAGACTACTACGATAGCTAACACATAATGGCCTACCATGTAGGTAACTTCTTTGTAACTATTTGTGCACTCTACTGTTAGTCATATCTATCTTATTAAGTATTTATCCCATGTTTACTGCTCTGTACAGTATATATATCTTATATATATATCTTAGCCAATAGACAAACATTTTCCAGGAGCTTGCTCGATCGTCTCGTTGAGAGAGGTCAGGGAAGAATTTTCACAGCTCACTTTTCTGGCCCCAGGGTGAAACTGTTTTTGTGCTTCCCTCTGGAATATGTAGGAGTGGGACCTATTCCCACACCCCATTGCTCTCTGTGAAGCCCATTGTGTTGCCTCTGTGTTTGAAATGCACTATACAAATAAAGTTTCATTTGATTTGATACTGTTATTTTCACCAGTCCTCTTTTTACAGACCTGCTCACCTGTTTTACAGCTTGCCAGCATGTGTTCAGTTTTGGAGTGAGAAATCAAATGAACTTCAGGTAAATCTGAAAAATACCAATATCGGTATCATGGTAATCCTGACAAAGGTGACTCACAGCAATGTGTTGCGCCATAGTTCCAGTGCCAGATCAGATGTTTTTTCGCTATTGTTTGCTGTTTGATCAGCCCGTTTCAGGTAGGACCCTGGGAGAGCACTCTGCAAACATTAGAAAGCTAAAAGTCATGCTGCGGAGTGTGTGCTGAGAATACTACAGCTCGTACTGATCCTGAATAATAGAGCTGTTATTATTAGTCATGGGATCCTTGTTTCTGGCACATTTAGAAGAACAGCATGCTGGGTGAAAAGAGATGTCCAGTGATCCGTCTCTCTGTGAGTCTCTTCAGTAGCCTGTCTCTCTGAGTGTCTTCAGTAGCTTGTCTCTCTGTGAGTCTCTTCAGTAGCCTGTCTCTCTATTAGTCTCTTCAGTAGCCTGTCTCTCTTTGAGTCTCTTCAGTAGCCTGTCTCTCTGTCTTCAGTAGCCTGTCTCTCTGTTGAGTCTCTTCAGTAGCCTGTCTCTCTGTGAATGTCTTCGGTAGCCTGTCTCTCTGAGTGTCTTCAGTAGCCTGTCTCTCTATGAGTCTCTTCAGTACCCTGTCTCTCTGTCTTCAGTAGCCTGTCTCTCTGTGAAGGTCTTCAGTAGCCTGTCTCGCTGTGAGTCTCTTCAGTAGCCTGTCTCTCTATTAGTCTCTTCAGTAGCCTGTCTCTCTGAGTGTCTTCAGTAGCCTGTCTCTCTGAGTGTCTTCAGTAGCCTGTCTCTCTATTAGTCTCTTCAGTAGCCTGTCTCTCTTTGAGTCTCTTCAGTAGCCTGTCTCTCTGTCTTCAGTAGCCTGTCTCTCTGTTGAGTCTCTTCAGTAGCCTGTCTCTCTGTGAATGTCTTCGGTAGCCTGTCTCTCTGAGTGTCTTCAGTAGCCTGTCTCTCTATGAGTCTCTTCAGTACCCTGTCTCTCTGTCTTCAGTAGCCTGTCTCTCTGTGAAGGTCTTCAGTAGCCTGTCTCGCTGTGAGTCTCTTCAGTAGCCTGTCTCTCTATTAGTCTCTTCAGTAGCCTGTCTCTCTGAGTGTCTTCAGTAGCCTGTCTCTCTGAGTGTCTTCAGTAGCCTGTCTCTCTATTAGTCTCTTCAGTGGCCTGTCTCTCTTTGAGTCTCTTCAGTAGCCTGTCTCTCTGTCTTCAGTAGCCTGTCTCTCTGTTGAGTCTCTTCAGTAGCCTGTCTCTCTGTGAATGTCTTCGGTAGCCTGTCTCTCTGAGTGTCTTCAGTAGCCTGTCTCTCTATGAGTCTCTTCAGTACCCTGTCTCTCTGTCTTCAGTAGCCTGTCTCTCTGTGAAGGTCTTCAGTAGCCTGTCTCGCTGTGAGTCTCTTCAGTAGCCTGTCTCTCTATTAGTCTCTTCAGTAGCCTGTCTCTCTGAGTGTCTTCAGTAGCCTGTCTCTCTGAGTGTCTTCAGTAGCCTGTCTCTCTGTGAATGTCTTCAGTAGCCTGTCTCTCTGAGTGTCTTCAGTAGCCTGTCTCTCTGTGAATGTCTTCAGTAGCCTGTCTCTCTGTGAATGTCTTCAGTAGCCTGTCTCTCTGTGAGTGTCTTCAGTAGCCTGTCTCTCTGTGAATGTCTTCAGTAGCCTGTCTCTCTGTGAATGTCTTCAGTAGCCTGTCTCTCTGTGAATGTCTTCAGTAGCCTGTCTCTCTGTGAGTGTCTTCAGTAGCCTGTCTCTCTGTGAGTGTCTTCAGTAGCCTGTCTCTCTGTGAATGTCTTCAGTAGCCTGTCTCTCTGTGAATGTCTTCAGTAGCCTGTCTCTCTGTGAGTGTCTTCAGTAGCCTGTCTCTCTGTGAGTGTCTTCAGTGTGGAGGGTTGGATGCACAGAAAGGCCAGCGGAGGCTCGGGGGCACGCAGACAAATACAAATAGCCCTCAGTAGGCGATGACGTACTGCTCAGCTCCAACTCCAAGGCAGAGACATTTCCAAGATGAATGAAGGTGCTTATTAGAACCCGAAGGACAATTGACTCTCTGTGCAGACACGGCTAGCCACATTGGGGATTCTCTTTGATTAAATGTTAACGTTTAACATTCTGTACATCCAGGGAAGAGGAGACTTCACAGACTTGCTCAGGCTACCACATTCCACGTTCGTGCAGCTGCACAGATATGGAAAACTGAACCTACAGTAGATCGTCATAGACCCCAGGTTCTAAATATCTCGGTCACATAATAGACTGGTTACGTTATTCACATGTACTGCAGGGTTGGGCATTGTTTGGATTTTAACGATTCTGATTCCGATTCCGATTCTGCTTTTCGATTCCGGTTCTTAACGTTTCTCGATTCCAGTTCTTTGAGGGGTGGGGCCAAAACAGGTCACGATTCCTTTGGAATTGGAATTTTGAGCCAGTTCTTGATAACCAAACCTATCCACATGAGGAACAAGACCAGACGAGAAAAAGGTTCTCCGTCTCACCGGTCCTTTACAGTATGTCACTAGCCATGTTTCCATCCAATTGTCAATCGAATTGTGTGAGGATCGCTAAAAATATGAATGCGAATAAGCCGGTGAACGTGCGTTTCCATCTAGAGCTTTAAATCGGATAAAGCATTTATCACAAAAGACTTTTATCGAACAAGAGAAAATCCGATGAGATCGACAGTACAAACTTTTTGTCGATTTTCATGATTTTTTATAGAATTTTACTGTTTCCATAAGGCGTTTTTAATTCGATATAACTTAATTCGCATAAAACGTGTGGATGGAAACATGGCTACTGATATCTTTAATTTGTCGCGGAATCAAAGCAGGGTTGAAGCAGCTTAATTGGACTGTGGGGGAAATCACACACGTGCCGCAGCAGCCCTGAGCTGGCCTGGAAATGCGACTTGCAGCCATGGCCTCGAAACACAGGCGCAATAAATCACAGCTGTCTTTCACTGTGCAGCTGAAACAGAATGAAGCAAAACAAGCAGCGCTCTGTGATGTACACTACATGCCAGATCTCTCCTCGTTATGAGAGACACATCCTGTTCATCTGATAGAGCCGAAGAGAAACATGGAGAGGGGCACTTTTTATATCTATCACAACATAAAAAACTGACTGAAATATTTATTCCGGTGAGGACTGGGAAGATAGACTGGAAGTCTGTTTACCCTAAGATGTCTGGGTATGTGTGTGGGGTATATACAGTATGTTTGGACTTCTTTGGTGTGTGAGGCGGCAGGTTGAGGAGAGGTCTATTTATAGGAGCGTGTTTACGTAAGTGACTGAATGTTCTGGAATAATGAGGAGTCTCCAGATTCCTGGCTGGAGCTGGAGAAACGGAGGGATGGAGCGATGGGACTCGGAGCAGCAGAGGGGGATTGATGGAAGATAATGAGGAGAAAAAGTGGAGGAAGAACAGATGAAAAAGAGAAAGAAGAGAATGATTAAAAGGAAAATAGTATGTGTGTGTGTAAGTATGTGTGTGCGTGCGTGTTTGTTTGTTGTACCCTTGAAAGATGTGTGAAAAATAAAATGATGCCACTGGTCCATTAATTGTGATTGTATACTGACTGCACCTTTAGTATGTGTGTCCCTGTATGTAATTTTCTCTATGTGGACATGAATAAATTGTTCAAATGTGTGTGCATGCATATGTGTTTGCGTGTGTATCTGTATTGTGTGTGTGTGTGTGTATATATATATATGTGTGTGTGTGTGTGTGCGCGCGTGTTATGTTATGTTATTTTTTTTGTGTGTGTGTGTGCACGTGTGTGTGCATGTGTGTGTTGGGGGATGGAAACAGAAGAAGAATCAGCTGAAGACAAGAAGAAAGAAATAGAACAGATGAAGAATGATAATGGCAGGATGGGAAGCCATGGCAGGAAGTGAGATGTAATTAGCATGATTGGTAAATATGCAGCACTGGCTTGAGAAAGCACTTCCTAATAATGTGATTGGCCCATCCATATCCTCTGATGTGAGTGGCCGAGCCATTTTCTCTCTAAAACATCAAATAGCTGCTTCAGTGACACGGAGGTTGCAGATGAAACTTTCACTGGAAGGATTTATGAAGTCATTACTGGTTTACAACTAAAATCTAAATTGCTGTGTCACTTTGCTCGGTCTACCTCTGAGTTTTTAAGCATTTCCATCCTCACACCGCAGCCTCAAGAGTCAACCCTTATCATCCCGCCTCAACTGACAGCATAAAAACCTGCTGCCATTGTGCCTAGACACCCAGGTATGGGAGCCAATATCAAATATCACCTTGAGTGCAGTGACTCATCAAGGCATGACACGCCTCTGTGCTCGCAGCAAGAGCTTCTGGGTACTCAGATTACTGCACAGCCTAACGCCACCTGCCTAGCACTGATCCTGCAATCAACTCACACCTTTTCACCCGCCAACCTCCCCACCCCCCCTCCGCCCCCATCCTCTCGCTCACTCATTACTCTCACACGTTGACTGGTACCTCTTCTCAGGAGGGGGCTCCTGATTGGCTGGTGCTGTCTGGGCCGCCTCCTGCAGGTCGGGGATATTGGCAAAGTCGTCTTGCTCGGCCAGACCAATGGCCAGAGACAGAACCACCATCTTCCCTTCTCTGGCGCCGCGCACGGAGGAGGAAGAAGAAGAAGAAGAAGAAGAGAGAACGAGGAGAAGAAGAAGAGAGGAGACAGGAAGAAGGAAGGGAGACGGGGGTCGAGGAAATACAAAATAAAAGGATGCAAGGAGGAGTCAAGAGGACGTGGAACGAGGGAGGAGAAGAAAAAAGAGGTCAGAGACAAGAAGGTTTATAAAGGGAGAGAGGGGACAGAAACTCACAACATCCCAACAATAAGCACTCTGATCCAGGGAGGGATATCAGTCATGGATGAAATGCCAGCTCATTAATAATGGGCTAATTACAATGAAGTCATGATTGCTACAGCTACCAATACTCTCACGTCAAACGCAGTACGTGGTTGTAATAAGTAATTGATGCTTTTGTTAATGAGTGTGGTATTCATCAGCTAACCAACAGATACTGTACGCACACACACATACTTACTGTACGCACACACCTACTGTACAGACACACCCACACGTGTGCATACGCATGCTCGGGCTCACACACACGCACACACACCCACACACTGCACAGTCACACGCAAACACACAGCAATTTATTCAGTTATTTAATCTCTGCCTTCTGCCCTCCCTCAAGACTCACCTTTCTCATCCTACAGTTAAGATTGAATTAAGCCTCATTAAGAAGATCTGGACTAATTGTTTCTATTTGAGTGTCACGGTATCCTGAGGTGCTTGGTGTGTGTCACCGTTTTCTGGGTCACTGCTCTCTCACTCTCTCCCGCATTTCATCTCTTCTTTTCTGCCACGATCCCTCTCTAAGTCCCCTCTCCTCCGCCCTCCCCCTCCCCAGACGCTGGCGCCTTAACCGGCTTCGTGCTCTCTCTCCTCGCTCCTTTCCTCCCTCCCTCCCTCCCCGCTACCAGACAGAGATCGACTCTTTAAGCCCTCCGCTGTGACTGTGCTGACAATACTGTACCTCCACCCCCCAAAAACACAGCAGCTCACATGATGCACGACATTAACAAATATCTCAAAGTTATTAAGATATATATAAGATTATTATCTTATCTATATCATCTAACTTTAATAATAAAATAATAATAATAATTCATTTTATTTATAAGGCGCTTTTCCTTGTGAAACAAATCTCAGAGTGCTGAACTCTACATATACTGTATACTGTCGCTTACTCTACAAGTACAGTATACTGTAGTTCTTGCATCGAATGTGCGTCTTAGATGATGTTTCATTACCCCCTCATCCTCCTACCCAAACACCTCACATCTCAAAGCTCTGGTTTAATCTGGTAAATATCATGATTAGAATATATAATCCTCCCTCGCCCCCATCTCTCATTAAATACAGCATGGACATTTACACTCAAGAGAATATTGGCAAAGCACTATAATGAAAGCACCCACCCAGCACCAAGGCAGGAGAGGAGAAATATTACAGCGGCATTAACTACACTAACATTAAAACATTGATTTCAAGCCAAAAAGCCAGAGGAGCAATGAATCTCTAAAGAGATTCATTTAGATTCATTTCAATCTCTAAAGAGATTCATTTGGTCAAATGGTTCTCAAGGACTGCTATCTGTGTCAATGAGATCTCCAACAGATTCACTGAGCTGTGATTCACTTCACTCGCAGGGGGAATCTGGCCAGGAGTGAAATCAAGAGTCTCTAAACAATGTCTATAAAGCTTAATTTATACTCGACAAATGTCTGTCGACAGAAAAAAAAAGTCAACTGACATTTAGCATTTATACTTCAGCGAAGTGTCTGATCACCTCCATGGTAACTTGCAGACGCGTGGCTGTGGCTATCTAGCTGTCCAATCACATCTGTGCTTTAGGAAGTTTGGTAGGTGCTAGACACCCGGTACATAATACTAGCACTGAAAACCAATTGAAGGGACATGAAACGTGTCACACCTTGAGAGTGTCCTTCTCCATTTTCTTCACATCCCTCCCCTCTCCCTCTCCCTCCACCCCCCACCCTCTTCTCTTTGGCCTGTAGTAACCAATCTATCGTGGGAGCAATGGTGCTGTAGACAGAAGATCAATTTTTCAGGGTTAACATGAATCTACACTCACTTGCTTAACCCTTGTGACTTTACTGATGCGTAGTGACATGCACGCAGTGATATACACACACTCGACACACACTGAGGACACAGGATGGCTCTCGAAGCAACCCGGACAGAGAGGAACATTTCGAGAGTTAATAATCTGTAAATTATGTATCCTGCTCCATCTCCCTAAAGCTAAGAGTATTTAAGAGTCCCTGTCATTTGAAGGATATATGCAGTGATAACATCATGCAACGGAGCAGGGTGGTATGAATACCAAATACATCATGACTCTTTGTGACATCTTCTCATGAATACTGACAAACACCAGCAAAGCTATGCATCCTGTGCAGACAATCGCAGACGGTCGGCCCGACGCCATCCAAACAGATGTTCCTGTTTAGCAGAGCATAAAAGCACTTAACAATGTATCACTGAGCGGGACTGAAAAAGTTCACAGTATGTTCAACTCACTCATGCTATGGATTTTTCAATTTCCTATTTTTTTAATTTTTATTAGTGACATGATACAATTCAGCTTGAAATTAGGGGAGGAACTGCCCTTGTCTGACAGATTGCATCAAGCACTCTAAATTGAAGTATTTCTGTAATTAATTCCATTGCATGGGCATGGCTAATACAGAGCCATAATATTTCCTGGAAATATCGGAAAGTATCATTGCTGGTGATCTATTCAACCCTTCGGATTTAATATCCGGGATTTAAAGGGATCATAAAATGTATTAAGTAAACAAAATGTGCTCTCCCACTCAGAATAAAATGAACACAATCCAATCTTGTTAATATCACTCTATACGAGACTGAGATGACATGGGAGGGTGGATCCATCTCCCCGTCTACACACTCCTACTCAGGGCTCAGGGTTGACAGACAGCCTCTCTTCCCCAGATCTTATTTACATGCATACATACATACATGGCTGAAAAGTTCAACCTCTGCCCCCTTCATCTGGCTCCATCTTCTTTATCATCATCATCATGGTCTTCGTCAGGCAGAGCCGGTATTGGCCGTGCGGCTGCATGATCTGAAGCAGCTCTGAATCTTGATGAGAACATTAGCCTGCATCGATACAGTAGGGCTGTGCTGGAGGTCATTTGTCAATGTGCATGATATAAATCCCATCTCTCTCTCACACACACACACACACTAACAAACAAGCGTGTACACACACATACACACAGGCGCGCACGCACACACACAGAACCACAAGTATCCTGTGACACCCTCTCATGAGTAGATCAGTAATATTCCTCCCTGAACTTCAGAGGCTCCGTCAAGAACAAGAACACAGGAGAAGTACGAAAGACAAAAACGATAAATCATCACAGACAAACAGGGTCAAGGGGTACAGAACAGAACACCACAATACCAAGACCAGGAGCTAGTAGGCAAAGAACACAGCAATAATAATAACAACAACAACAACAACCAGTAGATGCTGTAAATCTGTAACAACAGAAAGGATAGGACAGCTAAGCCAGCAAGAGAGACAGGAACAGACCACAGCAACGTTACTGAGGGGGGATGAGAAAGGAAGAGAGACTCACAGGAAGGACTTCATATCCAGGCCTCGGTTTCGGATCTGGCCCATCATGTAATCCCAGCTGCCCGGATCGCCCGCTCGCGAGCGCCCTCGTCCTCCTCCGCCTCCTCCCCTGTACCGGGCGCCGCCGGCCCCCGCCGGGCTCCCCCGGACCCCCCGGGGACCCCCACCGCCGCCCGCCACGCCCCCTCCACCGCCGCCGGGCTGGCCCGGGGCGGTGTGCAGCTGGCCCAGGCTCAGGGAGGTGGGCGGGAACTGGCCCAGCCTGGGGGCGGGCGGGTGGATGAGGGGCTGCTGGAGGCTCTGCTGGCGCAGGAGGGTGCGTGGCCGCTCCGGAGCGGACGACGAGGGTGGGGGGGGGGGGACGCGCTCAAGGGTGGCCGTCAGGTCCCCGAAGCTGGGTGGACAGAGGAGCAGGGAGGGCAGGGAGGGCCGGGGGCGGCAGAGGAGGTTCGGCCGACGGAGGAGGAGAGGAGGGGAGGACGAGGGAGGGGAGGGAGGAGGAGGGGAAGAGGAGGATGAGGAGGAGGAGAAGGGGGGGGAGGAGCCACCACAGAGATGGGGAGAGAGAGAAGACGAGAGGTTGGGGAGGACGGGAACGGGAGACGTGGGGCAGCGCGGCGGGGCCGCGGGGGACGCCGCGCGCGCGGAGGGGGGGTGGCCGCAGAATGGAACGTCCAGGGAGGGAAGTGACGTCAGCGGGAGGAAGGGGGAGGGGGAGGAGCGAGAGACCGAGGGAGGAGGAGGAGGGGGGGAGAGAAGGAGGAGGAGAGAGAAGGAGAGTGCCGTGAGGCAGCAGCAGTAGCAGCAGTAGCAGACGTAGCAGTAGAAGGAGCAGGCCGCGTGGTCGACGGTGCGCGCTGGCCCGCGTTCCTCACCGGGCTGCCTGGGCGACGACGGACAGCCCTGCTGCTCCGCCCCCTGCTGCTGCTGCTGGGGGCGGGGAGCCGGGCGCGTTTGGCGCGCGCGTGTGTGGGACGAGGCCGGTTTGTTGCGCGCGGCGGGCGAGGCGGTTCGCGTGGGGGTCAGCGGGCGGAGGTGCACCGTCCGTATGGGCGTGGAGTGCGCGCGTCCGGCGAGGCAGGCGAGGTGTCGGGGCGTGTGCGGCGCCGAGAGCCGGCCGCCGCCGCCAAGTCGTCCCGGTGCCGAGGGCTTTTTGGTCTGATGAGAGATCCCCATGTCCTCGTCTCTGCGCTCGCACCCTCTACTGACGCACTGGAACATTAGCCTCGCATTCCCTCTCTCTTTCAATTTTTTTTCCACGTTTTAAATAAATGCTCTACCCCAAGAGACGTCCAAGCAGCCAACCAACTCTATCTATCCGTCCCTCCCTCCCTCCCTCTCTCAAGAACTTATTTCCCACTCCTTCCCTCCTCAGATTCAGTTCAGTTCGCACACTACCTTTTTCACGTCGATTCCCTACTCCAAACAATTTTTTATCATTGTGATGTGAGGACGATGTTGTCCTACGCAGTTGATCGTTTTAAGATTGTCAAGTGTACGGTTCTTTTAAATGCAGGTGGTTGAATCCCAGATCGCATCTCTTTTATGTTTTCACGACTCTAAATATATCCTCCTCTTGCAGAGATCGCTGTGTAATCCAGGGTATCAGAATTAGGTCGTGCGAGCGCGATGCACATGGGCTCAGTACAGCCATTTCTTTGCTTTGCATCACATTAGGTGACTCCCTGGGACCGGACGTAAACTGTCCAGCTCCATGTCAATCTGTTTGAGCTTTGCCAACTTAACAGGGTAAAAGGGGAGTCAAAGTAAGGTCATATAAAAGTTATATAATTGAGAGGTGCGTGAGGTAAAATGTAGGCTTTACAGAGAGAGATGGAGGCGGGAGAGAGAGAGAGAGAGAGAGAGAGAGAAGGAGGCAGGAGAGAGAGATGGAGGTAGGACAGGGAAAAAGAGAGATGGAGGGAGGAGAGAGAGATGGAGACAGGAGAGGGGACAGATTAGAGAGAGAGAGAGGCAGGAGAGAGGACAAATTAGAGGGAGAGAGAGATGGAGGCAGGAGAGGTAGAGAGAGAGAGGTAGGAGAGAGGACAGATTAAAGAAAGAGAGAGAGGGAGAGAGAGATGGAGGCAGGAGAGGGAGAGAGAGAGAGGGAGAGACAGAGAGAGGGAGAGAGAGATGGAGGCAGGAGAGGGAGAGAGAGAGAGGGAGAGAGAGAGAGGGAGAGAGAGATGGAGGCAGGAGAGGGAGATAGAGAGAGGGAGAGAGAAAGAGAGGGAGAGAGAGAGATGGAGGACGGAGAGGGGAAAGATGAGGGAGAGATACAGTAGGAGGAGGTGACGGAGGGAGAGACAGGGAGAAAATGGGGTGCGAGACCCAACGCTGGAGACACAGGCAGCCAGGGCCTGAAAATAGAATCCAATTACAGACAAAGAGAAAGATGAGAGGAGTGGAGGAGGAGTGTGGAAGTGAAGGAGCAAATGTGAGGAAAGAGGAGAGGGGAGAGAGCGCATGACGTGAGGCGTGAACGAAAGGTGCGAAATAAGAGAGAGAGCGAGGAACCAAAATTAACCGCCTCATTTATGATGTTGGAAATAGGGCCTAAACACGTCATTTAGAACGCATGGGGGGGCATGTGATACTGCGCCCCCCCCACACACAAACACACAGTAACTTAACTAATTGGTGAGCTCAAATGCAAGGAGTCTCATTCCATACTGGGCCATGTGGGGCGGCTGTAGCTCAGTTGATAGAGCGGGTCGTTCAGTGATCGAAGGGTCAGTGGTTCGAATCCCAGCTCCAACTGTCCACATGTCGAAGTGTCCTTGAGCAAGACACCTTACCCCAAATTGCTCCCAATGAGCAGGTTAGCACCTTGCATGGCAGCTACCGCCATTGGTGTGTGAATGGGTGAATGAGAGGCCATTGTAAAGCGCTTTGAGTACCGCTAAGGTGGAAAAGCGCTATATAAGTGCAGTACCATTTACCATGTCTTCTCTTGGTGAGAAACATACAGTACAGTATGTACGCACAAAGTCCTCTCAGTACAGTTGTGCAGTATTACTGTCTGTCAGTACTGTTGTATTACATTCTGTCATTACAGCCCTATTACAGTCTGTCAGTAGTTATATTATATTCTGTCAGTTCTGTTGTATTAAACTCTGTCAGTACTGTTGTCTTACAGTCTGTCAGTACGGTTGTATTACAGTCTGTCATTACAGCCCTATTACAGTCTGTCAGTACAGTTGTATTACAGTCGTCGGTGTGTGAAAACCTGTGTTCCAGGCTCCACTATTTCATTACCTATAGAATGCATGTTCACCTCAGTGCGACGTTGTGAGCCGGGTTACTGAGCGCAGCGTCGGGTCAGATGGCGAGACAGACGGCGAGACGGTGTTGTGAAGCGGCTATCGTTAACATCCCCGTCTCCGACACGCTCCCCGCAGTCATCGCACCTCCCAGAGCCCACACACTCACCTTGACAGCTGGGCCCTCCCCCCCCCCCCTCCCCCTCCCTCCCGCTGTGCTTTTGCCAATGTCATCGCTGGTTACCACCACAACCCCAAAATCAGAACATGACACGGGGGATAGGGGACAGCGGGAGGTTATCATGGAGTACAATCAAACAATAACCATGCATTTTGTATTTCTAGAATGGATAAGTAAGCCATGTTTTGACAGAGAGTTGAGGGGCCCGCAGGCCTGTTCTCCGGCCCCTGGGTCAGACTCACTTGCTGGGCCTCAGTCCTCCGGACTGTACGTGGCTCTGGACCGTCTGCCACTTGCCGGCCCGGCTGCCCGCGCCCGCCAGGCTCTTCGCGCTGTCGCTGTGACAGTGCCCCCCCCCGTCGTCCCCCAGCCCCCCCGCCGCCGCTGCCCCCCCCTTCTGCCCCCCCGGCACGGCCCCGCTGGGAGGAGGGAGAGAAGGTAACACACGCAGACGGAGAGAAGAGGAGGAAAGAGACAACGACAGAGAGAAAAACAGAGAGAAGGTTGAGCGGCCACATGTCGGAGGCGGAGCAGGTCAGTGTGGAGGGTGGGTTGGTGCCGGGGGCGGGAGGGGCTAGGAGTCCAGGTCAGGAGACGACAGGTGGGTGGAAGAGGAAGAGGAGAGTCTATGGTCCGGCGTGGGAGAGAGGGGGAGAGGGGGGGGGGGGGGGGGGGGGGTACCAGCCAGGAGTCTCTCTCCCGGGGGCTGGAGGAGGAGGGTGACCACTACTGCGGCTGCATTCACACATAGCTGTTAGAGTAGGAGGGAGGGGGTCGGGACATACGTGTTTAACTCTCAATTTACTGAAACCGCACTTTGACCTTGAAATGCGCCGTTACACAGATTCGTACTGTGAGCAGGAGTCAACTGTGTGTCTGCCCGGGGAACAAGCAAACCGACCAATCGGGACCCTGCCTGAGGGGATGCTGGATTAGGCGATGTCGGCCCGTATCGACGGGGTGAACGGCAATCACTCAAAGTGAAAGAAATCTAGGTTTTTATCGATGAAAAGGTCAAAAGGTACAAAACACCCCACCCTAGATAATGGCTACTGCTCCATGAGAATATAATAATATCATGATGAGAATTTTTCACCGCTATGTCCACAATGGGCTATGTTTGGTGTCACTGTATTAAGTCCTGTTTGTTTAACTAATGCGATACAGATATCTGGTAGGAACTCAGCCTTTCACAGCCCCATAGAGGGTCATACCATCAGTGGGATGCAGGAAACAGGTGTCTGAGATGAAATCAGCACCCGAACTCCAATGAACACGAATGACAATGGTGATCATCAAGAAGGAAGCACAGGAGTGCCCTCTTGTGACATGACCATTAATAGCCTCCATCCCATTGATGCGCAGCGACTCTCTCAACACCTGCACCTGGCTGCCCGCCCTGGGAGAAAAGGGGACGGGAGCTGAGGCAGGAGGGGGGCGGAGTCAGTCGTCCGCCTGTGGAGGTAAACGGGAACAGCGCTTGGTGAACGTCCCTCTGAAGGTCACACTCCTACTGTCACATATAATCCTGACCAATTGACTTGCCCGAACACAGTCACACAGTCTCCGCGGTGGCAGGGGATCACACAGCGAGAGACATGGTCACTGTCGGAACTGCAGGCCTCATTTATCCGTCAGTGTGTGTGTGTGTGTGTATGTGTGTGTAAGGAGGTGTGTACTAGAACACCATCTTACAAACACAGCGTTATATTGTATGCACATGAAAGGCAAAGACCAAAACTCATCCAGACTGCTGACTTGATATTTTACTGCGTGTGAACAATCTGTTCATTTGGTGAAAATTAACGTTATACGACGTTACTCATGGCATACGTGTTAAAAACTAAATACTGACAGCATAACTATATCGAGAGAAAACATCTGTTCTTGTTCAGATTAAAAACAACACGAAATGCACTGATAAATGATTTTGGCAAATAAAACGCATGCCATATCACCACGACGATTAACCAAAAGGTCATGTCATGTGCTTTAGAGATATTAATCACATACAATAACAAGTTCAATATGGATAAATGCCCCCTACTGACCTTCAGAGCCAGGGCAATGTCAATAAATCCCTGAAGGCCATGACACTGGTCGTATTGTAGAGTTCACATGCTTGATGAATGAGGCCTACAGTCACTATAGAGATTGAAATCTGCTGATCTCAGGAGAATCCAGCGAGAAAATCATTTCACTAATGTCTGCTTGCTACAGTGTGACCTCTGGAGTTTAAGTTAATAGTATGGCATGGGGTGGGAGGTCAAGGCCCCATTCATCCCCCTGTCTTCATGAAAATCCTGACTAATGAAAATGATCACTTGAGTCGTAACTTGTGAACACAACTTATCCACAATGATGTGTTGGTCAAGGCTTTTTTTTTCTTCTCCATGAAAACAAAGTCTTCTGTGAGAACAGAGAAAAGAGTTTACTTTAGGGTTCATGAGATCAGCAGCCACCATCTATAGGCACAGCTTTCATCCAGTAATCCTGCTGCAGTACCACAGTCCAGCATATCCCCAGGACCCAGCACCTTCCTAATCCCACTGGGTTCCCCTCTCCCCAGGCTATCTACCAGACAGAGCCCTTAATGGTCGGGTCTAGTCAGGGTGAACAGACAGCTTAAAGGAGAATGCTCGTTTTTGACAACCTGGACCTTATTTACGGCATATTATAAGACGTTTCACTCACCGAGATAACAAGCGTTGCCCCAGCACGCTGTGCGCATGCGTGCTGGAGCAAGTGGGGAAGCAATTTTGTTTCTAAAGATCATATTACAGAGGCATGTGAAAAACCACAACAAGCCCTCGCTCTATGTAAGCACAACAAGCGATTCATAAAGACAGATTGATGAAAACAAATGTTTCGCGGCAGAAAATATATTTTTTAGAAGCTGCATTCTCAGTGCCCCGTCCGCCGCCATTACATGGATATACTTGGCTCGCGCTGGATTTTAAATTTCTTCTACAGGCCTCCAAATTACACCAAAGTTATCTCAGTGAGTCAAACGTCTTATAATATGCCGTAAATAAGGTCCAGGTTGTCAAAAACGAGCATTCTCCTTTAACACTAAATACTACCGTCTTAATGCCCAGAGGGTTCTGTGGGTAAACTACTGTAGTTCGGAATGTACTAGACGACACCATACATCACTATTCATCATCCATAGCCTTGCATTATAATTATGTAAGCAAGGAATAACCCAGGCTGGCTACAGAAAGGGTTGCCAGGTTCAGGCCGGCTGGCTACAGAGAGGGTTGCCAGGTTCAGGCTGTTTTAGTCAGGCCTGATCCTACAGCTACGGCGGAGTGTACATCCAGTTCATAGAGAGGTTGATGAGGATCGGAGAAGAGCGTGAAGAACACACGACGGCACACCGTAAAAAACACACACACAAGAAAGAAACACAGGCAGCACACCAGCAGCAGGTGCAACGGTCAACCCTCCATTAGGAACACTAGGTTGGGGAGGGGTCTGTTCATACAGGGAGGGGAGGGAGACAGTGTGTGTGTGTGTGTGGGGGGGTTGGGGGGGGGGGGTTGGGGGAAGCAGAGGGGTCGGGTTAAGGTGTGAGCTGGTTATTTGGCGAGTGAGGCTATGAGGGGTTGTCCGTCTCCATGGTTACGCCCCATGGGAGAGAGGTGGGTTAGAGGTTAGTGGTGTTACTGTAGTTTCGACCAGCAGGGCTGCAGGGAATGGGGGGCATTCCAACATGGACCTTTCTTTCCATTAAAGGTGAGAGGAGCCGTATGTTAAGAGTAGCATTAGTCTTTTTTTTTGGGGGGGGGGCTCTGCTATTTTGCTGTGGTAATAGTTTAATATCTGTCATGGGGATGCCCATAATGTGCTTGTGTGACATTTACTGCCCTCGCGTGTCTTCATCAGATTACGAGTAAGTAATCATCAACAGTGATAGTGTGCGGCTCCCTGTGTGTAAACAATGAGCAATGATGATGTCGTCGTCAGCTAAATCCACCAACGGTTACTATAAAAACACGGCACACTGTCGTCCGTGCGATTGTCATTGTGTAGCGTTTCTGTGGATTGTTTGGTGACGCCTTTAGGCGTGTTATCCCTGCACGCTGAATTGAAATTCACCCCTAAAGCGTAAAGCATTAAGAATCATTTTCGCTGCAAGGGAAAATGTGGGAAGTAGTGTGGGAGAGACAGCAGATAAACCAAACACTCGATACACTACAGTGCTACACAGTCTACTGTCAATGAAATACCGATTCAGGTTCATCGTCCCTCCGTGCTAACGGATGGAGAGCGAGGGCTTTTACCGGGACAGGGGGAGAAGGGGATGGGGGGAGGCTGCCCCCGCCTCACTACAGCCCTGCTCACGGGGAAAGGGGGAGGGGGGGGGCTCTTACCGGCCTTTGACCAAGACTCACTTGAGCGTGAGGCGCTGATCTCCATACGGGACATAGGGACAAATGTTTAGTACGAACTCCTTGGGCGGATAGGAGCTCCACCTCTGCTGCACTGTGCTGCTGTCATTGTTATTCCAAAAGTCTCTGTCTAGATCGCTGCGGCCAAAGAGAGAGATAGGTCAGAGCAACACAACCGCGGGCAGCCTGGGGGCGCCACCGAGCGCCAGCTGACTGCCCGGGCCGCCGTCTGGCCAGGGAGGGGGGGGGCAGGCACGGCTCCTTTCAGAGGTGATGCAGAGGCTTGGTTTCAATGGGTGGGGGGATCTGAAAGCTGCACCTGGTGGATTTTTTAAACAAAACAGGTTTCATTTCATTCCATTTACAATTTGTTTGCCAGAGCTTGTCAAATTGTCAAAGAGTGAGAGATAGAGAGAGAGAGAATCAGGGAGAGACAGACAAACACAGAGTGAGAGAGAGAGTCAGAGAGACAGAGCCAAAGAGAGACAGAGGCAGAAAGAGAGAGCGACAGAGACAGAAAGACAGCGAAAGAGACAAAGACAAAGACAGAGACTGAGACAACAAGAGGACATCAAGTCACATTGCAATTAATACACCCAGCACATGGTTACAGTTTGCTTATTTAACACAGCACTAATGATGAGGAATATAAGAAAGATCAACAGCATTAAGAGAAGTCAGTCCCCCTGGGAGGAAGAAAGGGATGAGCGCATCAGCCACACTGCACAGTAGCCAATCACAGACCACCGTACAGTAGCCAATCACAGAGAGGAGAGAAGGAAGAGAAATGGTTGAGCAGAGTCACTGTAGTCACACATCACACAGCATAGCAGTGATTAGTTCCACAGCAGAGGGACAGGACAGGAGAGAAGGACAGAGAGAGACAGAGAGAGAGAGAGAGAGTGAGAGAAAGAGAGAGAAAGAGAGAGAAATGTAAGCTGGCGAGAGAGAGCACATCCATGCTGCTGTAACCAGTGAAGAGGAAAATGCGAACATTAAACAAGATTTGGTGAGCCGAGTTCACAGGCAGTCATAAATCCAGAGACCCACCCTGGAGACCAGAGACGTCCTCACAGATAGTGTTGAAATGACGTGAAGACAGAATACACACACACACACCGACAAAGGTCTGTGATAAGACCTGTCTGTAGAGCAGGGCTGGTTAAACAGGTTAATGTGGGTTAATGGGCCTAGTGCATGAGGAAGGTACGGAGTACTGCAGCGCTGACATTCACTGTTATTGACCTATATAAAATACAGTACAGTATGCGCAAGGAACCCCAAGGTCAATTGTTTGATTAAAAATACAAGACAAAACTACTACTGAAATTAGTTACCAGCATAGGGGAGTCTCAGCGGTCAAAGGACATCCTTGGATGTGCCCTATCGAGGTCCCTACACCAAATCTGCACCTCACACTGTGAAGGCTTTGGGCGAATGCCTGCACTTAGGGACATTCCATATCTCTGGAGGAGATCTCGCAAAAGGGAGATAGCTGGGGTGTGCTGCAATTTCCTAGACTAAAAATTAACTGGCACAGGTAAGATAATGCAGGACCAATCTATACTGATTAAATCACGTTAACATTTTGCCCAGTGTCTCAGAGGGAGCTTCTCTCAGGGGATAACAAGCCAGGCTCCCGGTTGTTTGTTTGTGTGTGTCTAACGTCACATGGCGTAACACCAACACACTGGAACAACAATAATGTGTTCTAGGTTCCAGTTCAGGACCCACAATAGCTTGTATAAACGGTTTGTTCCATCTCACACACAAAAAAAAGGGGGGGAAAAAAAACTCACTCCACTCCGCTTCACTACTGTAACTGTCTGCTGAGAGTCTCGGTACCAGGGTGGCGCAGACTGGTACCGGCTCTAAGGGGGGATTTCGGTAGAGTGCTGACTGAATGGAGAGAGGGTCATTATTGGACTCTTCGGGCCCCAACCAGAACCATTTCCCCGTGCACCTACTTGATAGATTTCTTCTCTCCACGTCCGCGCACCAATTCTGGGGTTGCTGTCAAGTCCACAAGTGGCTTACTCCTCTTCCCCTTCAGCCACAGAGGGAGGGAGGGAGAGAGAGAGAGAGAGACAGACAGAGGGGGAGAGGTAGAGAGAGAGAGAGAGAGACAGACAGAGGGGGAGAGGGAGAGAGAAACCTTTGACTTTTGATGCTCTTCATTGAGACATCCTCGCAATAAACTAAACACCAAACACTTTTGAACCATACAATTATAATCTTAAAAACACACCTCAAAATCACCCCCCACAACACTAATATCCGGTACACCCAAATCAGCACATGATTACAAACAAACATTTAGACCATCCATCCCAGAGAGACAGAAAGAGAGAGGGAGGGGATGAGAGAGAGACACTACAAAACATTAAACAGTAACCTAATTAAAACCACAGTTATCATCTTAAAAACAACCACAACACCCCCAGCCCCCCCTCCACCACACACACACACACACACACACACACACACTCAGTAGCACAGAATAGCACAAGATCAACATCAATCCCATCTGCCTCCACCATACAAATAGTCCCCCCCACCCCCCGAGACACCGCACCCTGTTAAACTCAGCCGCATTGTGTGTGAGCACAATATAGGTGTGTTCTACCCTAAGAAGTAGAGACCATCCCCCTGAACACCTGGACTGGGTCTGTTGGCCCAGTCCCTCTCACCATATTCCTCAGTGCAATCCCGATGGCCTGCTCACACAAAAGAGAGAGAGAGAGAGAGGGAGAGAGAGAGAGAGAGAGAGAGAGAGAGAGGGAGAGAGAGAGAGAGAGAGGGAGAGAGAGAGAGAGAGAGAGAGAGAGGGAGAGAGAGAGAGAGAGAGAGAGAGAGAGAGAGAGGGAGAGAGGTTAGCTTAGAACCCCCTTTGTGGTATACTAATTCCAAGAGTAAATGCCTGTCCTATTACCCATGGAATCAGTGCCTTCCTCCATAGCCTCTACCTGATGCTCTCTTGATTACACTCATCAAAGTCAAATCATACCGTGCCGCGCAGAGTCATTCCAGACTGCGATTATCATTCACACAACCCTGAAATTTACATGCAGACTGGCTATTCTGGGAGAGAATAATCAGAGAAGTCAAGTGCAAGTGCACGCCTGATCCCAGAAGAGCTAGCGCCTGACCTGTAACCATGGAAATAATGGCGGACCGTTCCGGCAGCAGACCTGCTCATTACTGCTGCAGGTGTAAAACATATCTCTGTTGATACTTGATCCAAAGTGAGCAGTGTGTGTGTGTGGGCGATGGGCGTAGTCACTCGAAAGCTGCCCGCCACTCCCCTCCCTCCTTCCTGCCTCCTCATCAACAACCTGCCAATTGGCTGCCAATAAACAACATCACACGCACCGAGTTGCTCCCCTGGCCCTGCCTGTCCAATCGGATCTGTTCTTGGCTAAGAGGTTATTTCCTGCTGTGTGGCTGGCTTGTCCCGGGGCAATCGGAGCAGAGCAGAGCCTCCAGCTGGAGGAAGATGCCTGGAGGCTGAAGACTGAGCTATTTATGGCTGGCCTGTCTGGGTGGGGGCTGGTGGGAGAGTAACCTCTCTGGGTGAGGCCCGGGCGGCAGGCTGAGGGTCTCTGCCCCTCCATTAGCGGTGGCCAGGTACGCTTCGAGTGCCACCAGGAGCAAAGGCACTCCGGAAGCTAATATTAGCTTCCCGAAGACTAGCTCGGTATAGCGACTGTCCACGGAGTGGCTATGCATAAACAGCAGGGCATATAGCCCTTGTAAATAAACACACACAAACAAGTTCGTCTGGCCAATAGCCACGGGAGAGCACGCAGAGAGAGAGACATATGGCGATCCTTCAAGATCGTCCATCCGTGTGTTTGGAAAGAGCCCTCGTCTCAGACGGGTGTATGGCGACGTTGTACAGTAGCACACTCTGTCTGGACTTACACGTAGCAGTTAGCGGAGCTGAGGGAGGCGGCGGTGTAGGCGTAGGTCCCTCAGAGGCCCGCGGGGCCTGGCAGGGACCTGAGTCATACTGCTTAACTCAGAGACTTCCTCTTCTCCGTGCAGCCAAACCGCACGCTGGGTGGAGGACCTGTGGGTGTGTGACCCGTTCAGCAGACAAAAGCTAACAATAGCTGCGCTCTGCTGCGATGAGATATCCATCTGACACGAGCAGAAGGAGCCAGAGAGCAATCGTGAATTGTTTAATCAGTACTGAGCTGAAATACAACCGTCAACAAATGAGTCAGCAAGTCTCACAGCGAAATACACAATGAACCGTCGTCAACAGCTGCATACAAAGAACTCTGTGTACTTTATTAGTGTATGTGGACAGTCAATATTTAACTTACTGCAGGAGGAAAAAAAACAAGACTGCTTTTTGGTGGCTGTCTTTCGGGGTGTTGCATAGACAGGATCCATTCTAATCCTCCTCTCAGAAATACTGTGATGTTTTGCAATTACGTCAAGCAGAGTAATGGTTGAGGGAAATATCTGTCTGTTTCATCCAAAACTTGCGTTCCATTTGGCTCGTGAAGTTGTGATTCACGCGGTACTACTTGCAGTTTTAACTGGAACACCCCTCTCCACTTGTTTTCTACACTATTTTCTCCCCTTGTGAACTCGTACCAATTAGCTCTGGAAGTCGTGAACAAGATGGCAGCTCCATGTGTAGCTACAGTCAGCCAAACTGTAATACTTCGTCCTACCACGTGGTGAGAGCAACGACAACAACAGCAGCAAAGTTTTAGTGGAGAGTACAGACCACCTCCTTATTCAGTGTTGCACAATAGCCGCCAGGTGTAGTTGAGCAAGCGAACAATTTGTCTGTCAATTTGTCTGTCAGTAGGCCTGTCTAGGCTATAACTGCCTATAGTTTAAACTAGTATAGTATTTTTATTATATTGTGTATATTGTACATCATATTGTATATTGTGTATATTGACATATAGGCCTAGTTAGTAGGCCTATTTTAGTATTAGTATTGTACTAGTCTCGGAGCCAGACTCTCTACGGAGGAGAGAATCTGGACTTCAGCCGCTTAAAATTTGTAAAAGGAAGTTCTTAAAAAAAAGAAAAACGCATCACTTCCGGTCTGGACTGTCTACTACTCTTTACGGAATTTTGACGAGATATCCGCCCCTTTTTTCCCCAACTTCCTTCATCAAAATTTCTTGCGTCTGAATACCAGACGTAGTTGACAGTCCGGGCCGGAAGTCAACTCGCCTGGCTCGCGAGACTAGTATTGTACTGTCTGATGCCTTGTGTAGGTTGCCTATTTGCATTACCATCATGAGTGCTGCAATGTGAACTCTAGTAGGCCTAGTAGCCTATAACACAGTATTTCAGTATACTGTTATGTCTCATACCTTATTGTATGTATCTGTAATACCTTGGCGCTATGAAAATCCAAATTTCCCCACCCTGGGGAATAATAAAAGCTATCCTATCCAATTAACTTCCTGCTGCTGCGAAGTGACGCCCACTTGTCCACTCGCTAATGTTTGTTGCAATGAATGAACTATAATATCCATTTATGAATTGGTCCGTAGGCCTAATGGTGAATGTGTGAATAGGCTATGTCGTCAATAGCGTAATTATCACAAACATTTCCTCATAGAACATAGATTTCCTCCCTGTCTTTCTGTGACATTCGCTACCAGCAAACACTGAAAATACATTCCCTCAATTTATGTATAGGCTATTATTAGCCTATTCAACCATGCACCTGGACCACTCCAATGAATGTTGAATGTAATTTTATTATTTTAGTTTCACAGAATACAGTGTCCACACATGCATGCGCCATCTGAAAGGAAATATGCATACTGTACTGAAAATACATGTCAAGCAGTGTGTAGCCTAAAACGCAGTGAGTAGGATAGTAGCCTAGTGGCCCGTATTGCCACCACCAACCGCAATGGCTTTCTTTATCACTGTCTGGAGATGGTTGATGTGGTCACTTCATTCCTGCCTGGCCAGGCCAGCTCCTCATTGGTCGAGGGCTTTGCCGCACGCCGGATGAAATACTTCAGTTGGTGCCAGAGCGTCTCGATTGGGTTGAGATCAGGAGACCTTAAAATGAAAAGATGAGAAGTTTAAAACATTTGCTGCTGCTTATGCTAATAAAATACAAACAACAATAAATAGCCTACTTACTCTGCTGGTGTTTTGACCCAGTTGATGCCCTCAGCTGCGATGCATGCTCTAGTCGCATTGTGCTTTGGGTCTGTTAGGCTTGGCTGAATGACTTTCATTGTGAAAAGATAGGGCCTTTATTTTTCTGATAGGATTGATTTTAGACTTTTGAAATAGGATATAATATAATAATAATTTCGATAAGCAAAATATGAAACAAATAAATGACCTATTTTGGAATTACATTGGTCTCCGACATTGTAAGGTTATTTTGATGATAGTGAATCAATGATTGGCTCAGGTTGATTGAAAGAGGGATGGATTTAACAAACTTAATGCCAGTCCTGATTTCGATAGCAACTAGACATGAACTAAATGTAGCCTACTGCATTTGCCCCACAAAAAACATGATTCCTATTGCAACACCCCTCCCCCTTCTACAAGTTCATTCATATTCAAATAAACTGGATGGATGTTTTTCCGAGCCCCATGAAAAACATGATTTCATTTCAAACCTTTATTTATGCTTGAGAGGCACTGAGGTTGCCCTCATTTACAGTGACGACGAGCGAACAAAACATAAACAACAACAAAAGGACAGACACACAGGAAGGTATATAAAAACAGTAACTAAATGGATAAACTCAATATAAAATAGTTGTAAAAAAAAAAAGTGAAGATATACAAAAACAATTACAGACATATGTACAATGGTGCATAATCATGGACTTCAACTTTAAAAATGATGGCATTGAGTCCAGTTTTAAAAAGCGTTGGAGGGCATTCCAGGAGTAAAAAGGGTGTTTTCCAGTGAGGGTTTTAAAAATGAATAAATACCAGTGATAGTTTCGTCTCTCAGTGAGAGAAGGCCATCCTACCATGTCATAAAGCACAGTGAAGAGTGTCATATTTAGCTCCTGTAATAAATCTAATAGCAGAATGATGGACTGAATCCAGAGGCTTTAAGGTTGAGGCTGCGGCATTCCTATACACAACATCACCATAATCTAAGACTGATAGGAACACTTCCTCCAGAACCCTTTTCCTACAACTTAAGGGGAAGCTGGACCTGTTTCTGTACAAGAAACCAATTTTCTGGCGCAGCTTGGAGGCCAGGTTATCAATATGGAATTTAATAGTAAGTTTCTCATCGAGCCACACACCCAGGTACTTGTATTCAGTGACTCTCTCTATCCTAGAACCGCCAGTGGTAGAGATTTGCATGTCTTCATAATTAATATTTCTATCTCGGGAAAAAATCATAAATTTGGTTATACTAGCATTAAGAACTAATTTAAGATTAAAAAGAGCCTCCTGGATTAAATTAAAAGAAAGCTGTAGCTTTGCAATGGTGTGCTGGACAGAAACAGCTACACAATACACAACAGTATCATCAGCATCTTCAGTGGGCTAATGGATTGTGGGGGAGGTGGGTGTTACTAGTTCCAGCCAGGGCTGATGGCTGTTGGCCGTGACCGCTCCGCTAGCAACTAGCCATGAACGAAATATAGACTACTGCATTTGCTGTGCAACATCAACTGTCCAGTTGTCAAAACAAACAAACTGACCAGTTATTTTCTCATGTGCGCTCAGCCTCCCCGTCCACTGCAGACCATTTGAAATAGAATCAAATAGTTAAGTTAGGATTTCTTAAGCAAAGATCCCTACTAACACAGTACGTAAAGCTGACGGGACACATTGGTCATAGTTTGGTAAATTTGCAACGGTATCAAAAGCTGACGTAGTCGACACCGTGCCTAGACAGTCGCAAAATAACCTACCTCAAGGAGACTGTACGGCAACATAGTACACTACACAGTACATCATAGTCCCACCCTGACTTTGGAAATGTACATTTCTAGCGTCACAGTGGTCAGAACGTTTGTAAATTACTTACGTTTTAAAGTAAATTTTGAAGTCATACAGTAACAGAATCAGTAATATTGAGGAGCAATCCTTTAATGTCTGTTTTGTGTGTAATTTCTAATTTACAGTTAAGATTAACACTAAAGATTTACAGTCTAGGCCTAATAAAAATAATGATAAAAATATGGCTAAGAATAAAGTCCTAATTTTGCAACCTAAATGTGAGCAATGAACGTTGAGCAATGAACGTAAAACAAAGAATGCAAGGCATTATTTAGGCTACTTTTAGGTGACACAGAATTGAAGAACTGAAGCGTCTGGCTGCAGACCTCCTCCACGGGACCCCACCTCCTCCGCCAGACCCCACCTCCACTTCTGGACCCTTCAGTCACGCGCACACATCAGAAACAGAGCGTAATCTCACAATACCCTGTCAACAGATACAAACAACCTTCTCTGTTCGTTGGTTATTATTTCCTTAGATCTGATGTATACAATACCCTATGAGATCTGAGATAGTCTAGGACACAGCCATGAATTTAGTAATAGCTACTGTAACAAAAAATGATTAGAGCGATATAATTCTAAAGGTAGGCCACTACCTAGTCAAACATCCAATGGTAGGATGAGGAGTTGAACCCGCAAGCCTTATGTTACAAGTCTGCTGCACTAACGATTGTGCCACCTGGACTGCCGTGTTTGGATGTGCCTTGAATCAATAAGTGTATAATGCGTTGGTAGCCTCCCTCCACCCATTGAAGCTGGAACAAACTAACTAGGCTAGGCTACTGCTGTTTCTGTTGTTCTACTAGGCTACTCGCTTCAAAAATGGCTGAATGACTTGTGCAACAGCATTGTGAAAGAATAGTGCCTATCAATTCCTGATAGGATTGATGTTGAGCTGGCAATCTGCCCCAAATATTCCAGCTCAGTTGGATAGAGAAACTATCAATGCAAATGCAGACCGACCGTTTGAGATAGAATTGAATAGTTACGTTATGATTTCTTAAGAAAAGATACAATAGCCTATGAGTTTTGGGATAGTCTAGGACACAACATTGAGTTTAGGAATAGCTACTGTAATAAGATAGGCATTTTCCTATAGCCCTTTTGGAAGTGTTCAACGATCTCATGTTAACTGTTGATTCAGGTAACTCTGCTGTTCTGTTGCTCCTTGACCTAACTGCTGATTTCGATACTGTGGACCACAGGATTTTATTATCACGTCTAGAACACTGTGTAGGCATCTCAGGTACCGCCCTTTTATGGTTCCAGTCCTACCTGACAGATCGGAGCTTCTCTGTCCACCTATGGGAATTCTCATCCACAGCTCCTCTCACCTCTGAGGTCCGTCGAGGTTCTATTTTGGGCCCTATCCTTTTTTTGATTTACATGCTGCCACTGGGGTCAACTTTTAGGAAACATAACATCTCTTTCCACTGCTTTGCGGATGATGTGCAGATCTATCTGCCCCTGAAATCAAAAGGCAAAGACTCAGTACCACTGCTGGACTGTTTACGAGATGTTAAATCCTCCATGGACATGAACTTTTTAAATCTTAATGAAAATAAGACTGAGATCATTATGTTTGGTCTTGACCCCTCAGATTGTACCACTGGTTTGTTGGGCACCTTCACCCCAAACATTCATTCTTCAGTCAAAAATCTTGGGGTGACCTTTGTCAGTGCTTTTAAATTTGACAAACATGTTAGCTCTGTCATACAAATCAGCTTCTTCCAACTAAGGCTTCTTGCCAAGGTAAAGGACTATCTCTCCCCCAAAGACTTAGAGTGGGTAATACATGCTTTTATTAACACTTGTCTTTATTATTGTAATTCTTTGTATGTTGGCATTGACCACTGACTGATGCATCGCCTGCAGCTTGTGCAGAATGTATTGGCCATCTCCTCACTGGCAAGCAAAAGCGCGACCACATCACCCCAATCTTGGCCTCACTCCACAAGTTCCCAGTGCGTTTTAGAATTGATTTCAAGATTTTGTTGTTTGTTTGTAAAGCTCTAAATGGACTGGCACCTCAGTATCTTGCTGAACTCCTGCACTTTCATGCCCCAGCTAGAGCACTGAGATCCTCTAATCAGCTGCTGCTGGCTGTCCCAAAGACTTGGCTGAAGTCCAGAGGCGACCGAGCCTTTGGGGCGGTGGCCCCTAGGCTCTGGAACAGTCTGCCTTGGCACATTAGGTCTGCCCAGACCATAGAGATTTTTAAGTCTTCTCTGTATTGTACTGTATTTCATATTGCTTATTGTGTATGGTATATTGTAGTGTTCTGTTCCTCTGTACCTATTCAGCACTTTGGTTATAAATAAAATTTGAGTTGAGTTGAGTAGATAGGACATCCCCAGACATTTTATAAAGTGCACAGTTACAGACCTTGAGGGATATGCTACTGTACCATTGTAGTGGAGTATTGGACATGACAAACAGTTCTACAGAACACATTGTGAGACCATCTCATGTTGGAATGTTGAGGATCCTGATAAGGACCCTCAGACCTATCACACCCTGTTCTCCCCGTCCCCCGCAACAATAGATCCAGGCCAGGCCACATTCCAATGCAGACCATTCAACAGCAGACTCACAACCGTGAGACAAAGGAATGATGTGCTTTTGTGATAACCGCCGTAAAATCATAAATTATCCCTAGTCATAGTCAAAGTTCTAACCCTAGAACACGCTACACCATTGTTGTTGTTATGTTGTTACGTAATAAAATGTATGAAATTATAATCATTATTATTATTATCAGCTGACACTGAAAGACTAATGCATGCTTTCATCACAAGCAGGCTGGACTATTGCAATGCTCTACTATCTGGCCTACCAAAGAAAGCAATCTCTAAACTACAAATGATACAGAATGCTGCAGCACGAGTCCTCACTAAGACTAGACGAAGGGCACACATCACACCAGCCTTAAAATCACTACACTGGTTACCTGTCAATTCTAGAATAGACTTTAAAATACTTATATTAGTCTATAAATCTCTCCACAGTCATGCACCAGAATACATTTCAGACATGCTTGTCAGGTACATGCCCACCAGACCACTCAGGTCCTCAGGTACTGAACTCCTAAAAGTTCCAAAAGCCAGGACCAAGAAACACGGAGGCAGCTTTCAGTTTCTATGCCCCCAACCTCTGGAACGCCTTGCCAGAGTACCTAAGAAGGGACGAAACAATGGAAATCTTGAAGCGAGACCTCAAGACGTACCTTTTCAGCCTAGCCTACAATCACTAGCCATGACCTAGACACACAGAAAGGCAGCAATCAGCCTGCCTGTGAATACTCTATACATTGGTATATATCATGTTATGCACTGTGTGTATATTTAGATGTGTATACAGATGCTGGTTGCCCTGCAACTGGCATGTTCTGTGTTGTATCTGTGTTGTTTTATGGCTCTGTGTGCTACTAACCCTTTTCTGCCTCCCCTCTCCCTAGTGCCTCTCTCTCTCCCTCCTACCTTCTAACCAGGTTCAGTGGATGCCCCACTGTCACCCGCAGACCACCCTGAGTCCGATAGATACCCCCGTGTCTGCTGTGGATGTCCAGTACAGCCACTAACCCTGTCCTCCTCCGTAGTGTCTCCTCCTCTTCTAAAAAGGTCCTGTGGATCCCCCCTGTCTCCTGCAGGCCACCCTGTAGCAGGCCCCGGAGAAACTGAAACTGTGTTTTTTTGCTTCCCTCTGGATATGTAGGGGTGTGACCTATGCCCACCCTCCCATTGCTCTCTGTAAAGCGCATTGTGTTGCCTCTGTGTATGAAATGTGCTATACAAATAAAGTTTGATTTGATATTATTATTATAATATTACAAATAACAGAAAATAAGTATTTCCTTCTTAAAAACAATTTAATAGAATTCTAAAGGTACTACCCTTACACGGTAGGACGGGGAGTTGAACCCGCAAGCCTCAAGTTACAAGTCTGCTGCACAATCGATTGAGCCACTTGGGCAGTCGTGCCTTAGCTCAAATAAATGTATCATGAGTTGGTAAATACGGGTTGCAATGAAATAGTCTTCACTGGTCTAGTGCTGGCACTGTCGTTGTTCCTCTCACCATGTGGTAGAACGAAGTATTGCAGTTTGGCTGACTAAGTGAAACTAATACTGTTTTATTAGCATCTCTGTCTCTCTGTCATCCGTACACACAGTATTCCCCAACTGTTATCTGAGGACATGTTCGCAGCCTCTTTTGCATGCGCAAAATACAGTGTAGTGCGTTGTTATCTACTGGTTTGGCAAACAAAGCAAGCTAACGTCCATCTTTGTTCCGAGCTGTTATTGTTGTCTACTGTGCCGCGGTTACCTCGGGGGTGACGTTGTTCACCGTCTCTACCACCTCGCACCTCACCACTTCCCAGACAAATGGAACGCAGCATGAGAGTCCAGAGATATTTCAAAACCACTCTGCTAACAGCCTCAAAATATTCAGCTTTCAACACTAATGACAGTCAACTGAGTGGTGGCCTTCCTGTATTCAAATACAGTATAGTATATGGAAAGTAATGCTCCATTTGAGATCAAGGTCAAACCGCAACAACACAGTTCTGCAGTGACGCTTCAACAGTGATGTATTTGTGCAATGACTGAATGCACAACATGCCTGCAACACGCCTGATGCACAATTGGCCTCCGACATGTCATTTATAGTACCGTATGCTGCTTTTATTTGCATCTTTGGCATATTGACTGAAGGCACACAGTAGTATCATGGATGGCATTTGGCTGGGGGAGCTATGGCCCTTCTCTTCACTCACATTTTGGGGGCGGCTGTGGCTCGGGAGTTAGGGCGGGCCGTCCAATGACCGCAGGGTCCTCCCTCCTTTCCACATGTCGAAGTGTCCTTGAGCAAAACACTGAACCCCAAATTGCTCCCAATGAGCAGGCTGGCACCTTGCATGGCAGCTGGCCGCCATTGGTGTGTGAATGTGTGTGAATGGGTGAATGAGAGGCCATTGTAGAGTGCTTTGTCCGTTAAGGTAGAAAGGTGCCATACTGTGTAAGTGCAGTCCATTTACCATTTTATCACAGCCAGTCAAAGATGCACACACGCCACCTTGGCAGTAGCCCAGAGTCTCATTCAAGTGCAAAGACAATTCTCTGTGTACACTGATACAAAGACACGCGTGGACGCACACCACGCAGTCTACTGTCTTCACACAAAGTACTGTATAGTTCCCGCAGAGACAAAACAGTCTCTGTTCCTGACAGGCAGGAACAACCCATCAAGGGAATCTCATGTATCATTCAATGGCATCATCAAATTTTTAGGACAACAGGGACAGAGAGAGAACGCGTGGGAGTCCGGGAGAGATAGAAGGAGAGAGAGAGAGAGAGAGAGAGAGAGTTTAAAATAGAATTCATAATAAAGAAAGCAAGACAGACAAGAGAAGAGGAGAAATAGGAGGAGAGAGGAGGATGGCAGCGAACGCAGACAAAGGGCAGAGAAGGAGCAGGGTGCGGGGTGGTGATGTGAGGAGAAGGATGAGTGACAGCGGGTCCCAGGTGGGCCGGCTGTGAAAACAGGCCCATTCTCCGGACTCAGGGGGGATGCTTCAAACACCGTGTGATGGGAACAGAGTCCCAGGGTCCTCGTGGCCGCGGGACTGCTGCACACCGGCTCAGACCGTGTTCAGTGCCACAACGCCACACCTCTCCCTTCCTCTCCTCCTTCAAAACCCCCACCTCTCTTCCTTCAAAAGCCCACACCTCTCCCTTCCTCTCCTCTCCTCCTTCAAAAGCCCACACCTCTGCCCTCCTCTCCTCCTTCAATATCCCCACCTCCCCCTTCCTCTCCACTCCTCCTTCAAAACCCCCACCTCTCCCCTCCTCTCCTCCTTCAAAACCCCACACCTCTCCCTTCCTCTCCTCTCTCAAAACCCCCACCTCTCCCCTCCTCTCCTCCTTCAAAACCCCACACCTCTCCCTTCCTCTCCTCTCTCAAAACCCCCACCTCTCCCCTCCTCTCCTCCTTCAAAACCCTACAACTCTCCCTTCCTCTCCTCTCAAAACCCCCACCTCTCCCCTTCTCTCCTCCTTCAAAACCCTACACCTCTCCCTTCCTCTCCTCTCTCAAAACCCCCACCTCTCCCCTCCTCTCCTCCTTCAAAACCCTACACCTCTCCCCTCCTCCTCCACAGCCACTGAGCAGAGAGCCACTCCATTCATCCTGCCAGTAGGAGCGGCCGCGGACGGAGAGGAGAGAGATGGACAGAGGTCACCAGGTTAGTGAACAGGCGAGGAGAGGAGCCCAGCACAACATACCAGCCTTTCCCCTGTTATCCTCTCCTCAAATACCCTTGAAAGCACTTAAGTCTAATTTAAACAGGCCGTCTTCATGTCACAAGACAAAGGGTTTCACGCGATTACTATTCACTGCTGACTGCCTGGTACAGTAGCCATGCACTTTAAAATAAGTCCAGTGATAAACTCAATTACAAGACAACCCCAAATTGCAACCAATGTCTTGAAAAAAAAACAACCTCAAACAATCATAAGCCCAATGGAGCATGTTATAAAGAGACATGGGCATGGCTGCAAAATACAGATAGCGATTTAACGATTTTCCGCAGTACAGTATCGATAGGGTTTTGTTTTTTTCAGGAAAATATACAGAACATGACAGAGAATAGATATAGAAATACAAAATTAAGGATATAATTCAGTCATATATACATTATTCTTGTTTTAAATGGATTTAAAATGTCCTTACATTCACTCCACCCTCAGGATCACCTCCAGGGAGCGGTGGATGGAGTTGTAATTTCAGCTGTATTGTGTATCTCAACCTAATTAGTCAACAGTGCTCCATTAAAATCATCATCAACTAAATCATCAACCGATCATTTAAAGTAGCATCCCTTTTAGGATCAGAAATCAAATTCAAAATCAAATCAATTTCTTATCTGTACTCCCGGGCATGATTGACTGTTGTGGAGCACTTAGACACAAGTGCCCAGAATGGAAATTCTTGTTGCATTAGGCTAGGGTGTTGTTAACTCAAGGGGGGCGTTTATTTACGAACTGATACAGACTGAACACAGAAGCCAGCATTGTCATGAAATGAGATAATGACCATCATTCCTGATAATGACCATCTGTTCTCATCTCATTGGCATAATCATCATCGTCATAATCATCATCGTCATCGTTCTCACAGCTCTGAACCTCTGCCTATTGGCAAAGATACCACAGAGAGACATCTGACACTGTTGTAGGATACAAAGCAACACAACAGTGACCCTGGTTGTGGAGGATCAGGGTGTGACCCTGGTCATAGGGGGGTCAGGGTGTGAACCTGGTCATAGGGGGGTCAGGGTGTGAACCTGTCCGTAGGGGGGTCAGGGTGTGACCCTGGTCATAGGGGGGTCAGGGTGTGAACCTGTCTGTAGGGGGGTCAGGGTGTGACCCTGGCCATAGGGGGGTCAGGGTGTGACCCTGGTTGTGGAGGTCAGGGAGTGATGACCCTGGTCATCCCCAGGCGGATTCTCCGCTACTCTTGCACCGGCAGTTTGTCATGGAACAGGCAGCACATCGCTCAAAGGAGTAGGCAGAGAAGGTGGACAGACCAGACAGCTGCACAAGACAGACTGACTGACTGACTGACTGACTGACAGACAGACAAACCAGGCAGACAGACAGACTAGGCACACACACAGACAGACAAACAGACAAACCAGACAGACAGACAGACAGACATACCAACAGACAGGCAGACAGACAGACCAACAGATTATCAGAACGCCAAAGAGCTACTGCTGCTTTGACAGCTGTTGTCATCGGCACACCTGGTCCATGAACATGCAGCAAAACTACAGCTCAGCAATACTAATATCAAGGACTTCTAAACCAGGGCTGTTCTAGCCCTCAGACCTCCAGGAGCTTAACTGAGAGACAACCAGGCAGGAAGGAAGCCTAATGATGGTTATTACTCTCCAATTTTTCAAAATAAATCGGAGGTGCAAATTGCCAGGATCCAAACACCGAGAGCAACGCTCACCTGACATGCCTTGTCTACTAACCCCTGAATCATGACCGAAGCTGGCGCAGTCCCACATACTCACAGTAAACGCATGTTCAGCTTCAGGCACAAGTGTTTTAAGGAGTTGAAGGTCTCAAAGAATCTGTTTCAGAATACCAATTAGTACTGTATAATTCGTTTAACCATATACTATACAGGTCTGTTTTTAGAGGAACTATGGCTACCATAGAGGAATACTGGCTACCATACTGTACGCCTACAATAAATCAGCATATATGAATATGTATGAAAGTATGCACATACTGTATAATGCATATAGTGAACAAAAGATAAAGTAGGCATGCTTATGCAAATGATACTGTATAGTTAATTTAATAATGTGCTGAGGGAATAGTGTTGCCATGGGGAACAAGATGAGATAAAACTATAAGAGAGGGTAGAAATAGATAGTTATTGTTTTATCTGTCAGGAGATGAAGTGGGCGGTAGATTAATTATTTTATTACTGACCTTGGTGTTTGTGTTTATGCTATACAGGGGTATAAGGCGGTCTATCTAACTTTCATACTGTTACAATACAACTTATAGTTAATGAAATGCATATACAGTACTTCATGTGCATCCAGAACAGTACACTAAATACAATTGTATGTTTTTAAATCTATCTATCCAAGTTTTTTATATGTTTGGTTTTGTACTGTACTAGTAAATGTGTATAACATCTGAAGTCATTGAAACACCCTTGACTGTATTAACCAGTTGTGTAATCTAAGGCGGTTTCACACCACTCAGACGTCTGACATTTCTACCACAGTGAGAGGTTAGAGGACTTTACACGTCTTAATTAACATCTTAATAACTCTCGAGGCCCTTGTGCAAGAACCACGGCCGCTCAGAGAAGACTTTGAAAAAGGTCAGAAAGGATATGAAGGACCTCGGAGGAGAGAACTATTATGTGACACCAGCCTGGCTGCGGCCCTGTTCGTGATCCTGCAGGGGCCTCCGTGCATGCTCATTAGGCCACTACAATGTCATCGTATAACCCCCCTGTCTTGGGCCCCCGGCGGTCCCTGCGGTAGGTCTGCTGTCGGAGGAGGGGAATAGGACCTCATTACAGCGGAATCGCGCTACAGAGGACCACACAGCTCAGGCGCCCCAAGGGGGTCCTCCATGCCTCTGCCGCCCAGGGCAGTGAAAGGAACAGCTCCGTCCTATCTCCAGGCCATAGTCAAGCCCTACAACCCCTCCCGACCACTATGCTCTGCTTCCTCAAGTTGATTGGTTGCACCGTCACTCCGAGGCACCTGCAGTCGATCGACACGGTCATAGCTCTTTTCTGTCCTGGTCCCGCAGTGGTGGAATGAACGTCAGGACAGCAGAGTTGTCGCATCTTTCGCCACAAGCTCAAAACTCACCTCTTCAAGGACTACCAGGATCCCCCTATTAAAAACCTATTGTTTGAGTTAAGTCCCCTAGTAGCCTAAAGGTGAGACGACTGACAATATCAAAACATGCTTGCGCAAACACAGATATCTTAGGCTACTCACACAAGTTAGTGGGGGGGTCATTGATTGAAATGATTGAGGTCTGCCGTATGCATTGTTTTTGCGCCAGCGCCCCAGCCTGATCGGACCAGTCACCTCATCAACGCCACACGAGCTGTTAACTTCTTGCGCAGTGACTCGAGGTGTCGGCGGAACGTGACAATCTCCATCTCCATTTCTGGAGGTATGCCGCTAGTGTCTGAATGTCCAGGCTCAAAGTCTCCTCCACAGCCTACCAGTCTCCAGCGGAGTACACCAGCGCAAGGTCGTCTGCATAGGCATACTTCCTGGAGACTGTGATAGGCAGGTCGTAGGTATAGATGCTATAAAGGAGGGGGGCCAGGACAGATCGCTGGGGGACACCGTTCTTAAGGCGCTGCAAACTGCTTCACTGTCCGCTACCGGTGATGAGGGTGAAGCTGCGGTTTCGGACAAGCTCCATGATCATGCTGACCATATGCCTGTCCGGCAGCAGGCGGAGCAGCTTGCAGGTGAGGCCGCGGTGCCATACGGTGTCGTAGGCAGCCGTCAGGTCTTTAAAGACGGCTCCGGCCTTCTTTTTAGCCGAAAAGTTGTCCTCAATGTCTTGAGTCATCAAAGTGACTTGATCTACGGTTGATCTCCCACGTCGGAACCCGGCCTGCTCCTGTGAGAGCAGCAGGTCAATGACTGGTTCGACGTGGACGTAGATGAGACGCTCAAGGATCTTGTAGGGGATACATAACAGAGAGATGGGAATGTAACTCTTGGGGTCCCCTTCAGGCTTGTTCGGCTTAGGGATTGCGACAACTAGGGCTCTTCGCCCTCATATGTCCCACTTTTCACAAATTGTGATGCGATTTTGTTTGCAGAGATGGGGCAGTGACGGGGGCAGTGTCTAGATCTACCAGTGAGATTGTTAAGGATGCTCCATGCCTTGCGGCTGGAGTGTGAGAAGTCGATGGAGTTAGCGCTCTTGTCTCCTTCGGCTGAGTCTAGACAGCAGGGCTGAGGCAAGTCTGTCTGACTCAGCTCGTGGGGGGGCCCGGAGGAAGGCACAGTAGAGACTCTCACACTCCGCATCCCAACACAGTTTGTAGCTATTGCGACCTCCGCGTGGAATGGATTTTTAGCCTCTTTCACCAGTATGCCGCAGAGTTCCCGGTACGCCTCGTCCACGCTGTTGGTGTAAAGTGGTGGGAGGCACTTCGTGGATCTATTGGTAAGGAGGCAGTTTCCAGTTGGCCTTTTGGAAGTTCCATTGCTTCACCGGCTCACTTGGGACGAGGTCCACGAGTTTAGGCATGGTTATCAGCAATGGTCGGTGTTGGGACCGCGGGAACTTTCCTAGCACATGTCTATCAGGGAGCCGGTTATCAAAGCCGATGCTCGCGAATGCCAAGTCAGGATTTATCCCAGTTTTCCAGCGACCTGAGACAAAGCTGGCTGTCAGCTAAATCACTGTAATGTAATGTAATGTAATATTCTAAAAGCATAAAGATCAGGGGGAGAAAAGAAAACCCGAACTGGTGATTAATTATAGGGTATCTAGAAGGCCCTCGTGCATGGTGCTGGTTGGAATGAGAGGCCGGTCATCGGTGCTCTCAGCTGGGAGGGCAGTGGTGGGGCAGCTGGGGGGGGCAGCTAGGAGGGCAATGGGGGGGCAGCTGGGAGGGCAGTGGTGGGGCAGCTGGGAGGGCAGTGGTGGAGCAGCTGGGAGGGCAGTGGTGGGGCAGCTGGGAGGCAGCTGGGGGAAGGGGCAGCTAGGAGGGCAGTGGTGGGGCAGCTGGCAGGGCAGTGGTGGGGCAGCTGGGAGGGCAGTGGTGAGGCAGCTGAACATGTGCTCAACAGTTGTGTGTGCTCTAGGAATTGAATCACCCAAGGGTGAGACCACTAGGGGTCAACACGTGCACGCTAACTTAATTAATACTGCAGAGAAACTGGGGGTCTGCAGTGGGTCTGTCCTTTGTGTGTGTGTGCATCTGTGTGTGTGTGTGTGTGTGTCTGTGTGTTACCCCTTTGAAACATTTAAATGTTTCAAATATTCAGAATCCCTCTCATTTGTACCAACCAGAAACCTCTGAGTAACATAGGGCCCTTTCACACCACGGTACTTTCCCCCAGGAACTCCAGTAGGAACCTTTGGAGGTACTAGCTGTGTTCCCCACTCTCCCTGTTGGCCCGGGGGGAAAATACGAAGGGGAACACAGTCAGACAGCTAGCGTCGGAATACTGTACCAGAAATGACCTGTGTTCCTGACTTATCTTACAAGCACAGGATGACGCAGGGAATCAATTAACTTTAAGCGCGTGCAAATCTAAAGGAATCAGTGGAGTGAAGCAACGCGGCGCTGTACCGCTCTATCTAGCTAATGACTGGTTCCCTCCCTTTAATCAATCACATTTCATACCACATAATCAGCATGGACATGCCCTCTGCGAGGTCACACTAGTCATGCCGCTGCCTGCTCCCCACGGCTAAATAGAGTCACATTGTCACAGCGTGTCACAGCTCGGAGGGCCGTCTGAGAACATGATGTGGTGCTGTAATAATAACTCTTCAATCTTCTGCCATCTTTGTCCTCTTTAGTCGTGTTCTGAAAGCTCTGATGTTGGACTGGACAAAGCTTTTATGTCATTATCTGACTTCCTTAGCGATCGTCATGTCTAATAAAGTACGTACCTCTCTTGAGATGTGTTATGACAGACTTATCTCCACAACAGATTATTAGAGTGAATTCGACTGTAACATTTACCACACATTCTACTGTACTGTATATAGAGAGCTGGCTGTATTTTATCTCTCAACATAATGAAAATTAGAAATAGACAGTGTGCATGTGTGTGTGTGTGTGTGTGTGTGTGTGTGTGTGTGTGTGTGTGTGTGTGTGTGTGTTTGCGTGTTCAAAACTCACCAGCTTGCGTTGAAACCAGCCACAGACGCCACAAAGAGCCAACAGCCAAACAGCACACACTGTCACTGCTAGGGACACCAGGAACACGCTAAGAGACACTGAGCCTGGGGAGACACACACACACACACACACACAGGAAGAGAAAGAGGTGTGACATTTGACACTTCATGATATGACATATTCCCGAGAGTTAAGCGTTCAAAGAAAAGATGGAGGAGCTTTCTTTCTCTATGAGAGATTAGTGAATATGTGCTATACAAATAAACTTGACCTGACTATTCCCATAATGCAGTTCAGGTCAGTCTGCACACTGTACACACCTATGAATCACACTGTCAGACACGAAGCTCGGTAGGACATGCTTTTCCCTTCCCGGATTAATTGAATGGGTCAGTGGAGAAGCGATAACAATAACCGTCTGACAAAAGGCCCGGAGAGTATTTCGCAACCTGAACATTTCGATACATTTCAAGTTGGGGCTGCAGGCATCAGTCAAACGCACACACACATCATTGTCACAGTGTCAGCGTTTGTTTACTGCCAGACAGGAAGTGAAGCTGACAATACATGAGAGCTGATGATTAATGAGCGTCACTCTGGACGGCCAATGAAAGCAGCAGAGAAGGGACAGTGAGGATTTATTTCATCTGATAAGCAGTAGCATGTGTGTGTGTGTGTGTGTATGTGTGAGAGCGTGCACACACTCACAATGTGGCATGGCATGGCGTGCGTGTGTGTGTGTGCGCGCCCTCACGCGCGTGTGTGTGCGCGCATGTGTGCACGTGTGCGTGCACATTATGCACTGCACAATGTTTTCCCAACAGCGAGTGTACCCTGTGGCACAGTGAGTTTCAATCAGCCAACTCTACATATGGCAAGTAAATAAAGAACCATCAAGCCTTCATACTCAACACCAGGGAAGACAGCAATGTATTCATATCTCTGGCTGCCTTCTCACCATGCTCTTCCCAGCATATAAAATTATAAATAGGTGACAAAAAAACAGCTACACATAGAATATTACCTTTTCTTTCCAATTATGCATATTATGTGTTCTCTCTCTCCTCTTGCACCTGTCTCTCTTCCCTTGTCATTACTGGTTGCTTTATCTCACTCCCCCCATCCTACTTTCTCCCCCTGCACTCTGCCATCACCATGTCCTTGGGGGGAGACATGGGGGAGAGGAGGGAGAGACTCGTTTCATATGTAAAAACTGTGAAGTGGTAAACATGTCTTTTTCTGGAATCTGCTGGCAGCCAGCCTGTCCCGGTGGAGCTGCAGGTGAGAGAAGACCTTCAGGCTTCAGCTCTTCAGCTGCTGCTCCAGACCCAGAGCTCTGACTGGCTGGCTGGCTGGCTGACTGACTGACTTAACTAACTGACTGACTTGACTGACTGACTAGCTGATTTGACTGACTGACTGACTAACTGACTGACTGGCTGACTTAACTAACTGACTGACTAACTGACTGACTGACTGACTGACTGACTGACTGACTTAACTAACTGACTGACTTGACTGACTGACTGACTGACTGACTGACTGACTGACTGACTGACTGGCTGACTTGACTGACTGACTGACTAACTGACTGACTAACTGGCTGACTTAACTAACTGGCTGACTGACTGGCTGACTTAACTAACTGGCTGACTGACCGACTGACTGACTGACTGACTGACTGACTGACTGACTGACTGACTGACTGACTGACTGACTAACTGGCTGACTTAACTAACTGGCTGACTGACTGGCTGACTTAACTAACTGGCTGACTGACTGGCTGACTTAACTAACTGGCTGACTGACCGACTGACTGACTGACTGACTGACTGACTGACTGACTGACTGACTGACTGACTAACTGGCTGACTTAACTAACTGGCTGACTGACTGGCTGACTTAACTAACTGGCTGACTGACTGACTGACTGACTGACTGACTGACTGTCTGACTGACTTGACTGACTGACTGACTGGCTGACTTGACTGACTGACTGACTGACTGACTGACTGACTGACTGACTGACTGACTAACTGACTGACTAACTGACTGACTAACTGACTGACTTGACTGACTGACTAGCTGATTTGACTGACTGACTGACTGACTAACTGACTGACTGACTAACTGACTGACTGACTGACTGACTGACTGACTGACTTAACTAACTGACTGACTTTGACTGACTGACTGACTGACTGACTGACTGACTGACTGACTGACTGGCTGACTGGCTGACTTGACTGACTGACTAACTGACTGACTAACTGGCTGACTTAACTAACTGGCTGACTGACTGGCTGACTTAACTAACTGGCTGACCGACCGACCGACCGACCGACCGACCGACCGACTGACTGACTGACTGACTGACTGACTTGACTGACTGGCTGACTTGACTGACTGACTGACTGACTAACTGACTGACTAACTGACTGACTAACTGACTGACTGGCTGACTTTACTAACTGTCTGACTGACTGACTGACTGACTGACTGACTGACTTGACTGACTGGCTGACTTGACTGACTGACTGACTGACTGACTGACTGACTGACTGACTGACTAACTGACTGACTGACTGACTGGCTGACTTAACTAACTGGCTGACTGACTGGCTGCCAGTCGCTGCCAGCCGCTCTGCACGACCAGGGGAGTCTGAAGGAGTACTTCTATTCTGAGGTGTTTCCGAAAGCGAGACGGTGATGCTATGAGGGGGTTGATATGACATAAAGGTGACATAAAAATAACCCCCCGCCCCCAGCGAGGAGAAGAGTGTCTGTAGAGGCTAGAGCAGAGCTGTGAGGCCAAGACGGTCTCCAGCCGAGGACGAGGACGGCAGCTCAGATCACGTGTGACCGAGGGAGTCGATGATGGACGACCTGCGCGGGGCTTACGGGGTCAGATATCGAAGACCGAGCAGACGGCCGCGAAGACAGGCCGAAGCAGCCCCCCCCCCACACACACACACACACAGACACAGTGCCGTGATGATGTCAGGCTGCACCTCCTGTGTTTCCTCTGAAGGTCACGGGAGGGGTGGAGGGGTGGAGGGGGGGGTACGGGAGCATGTTTTATGATCCGTTTCAGTCAGGGGGGCTCGGGGGAGGGGGATGGAAAGCTACCAAACAGAAACACGCCGCATCCACAGAGACCGCCTGACGACAGGCGGTAACGGGGACCCGAAAGCATCTCCTCAAGGCCTCTCCAAAACAAGGTTGGCAGGGATGTGTGGCTTGGTAACATTGGACAAGGAAAGAGAGAGAATATAGTGTATGTACAGATATAGTATACCTTCCAAAAAATATAGTCGACTCAAGTAAGAAAGTTATTTCATTTATTGTGGATGGAATACCCTTTGTCGGGTGAAACCGTGCGTTATCAGTATGGTAGTGGTATCACAGTAGATGGCCATATTATGGTGGGCTTTACCTACTGGGATACAGTATATTCATGAACATCATCGCCAGACACAGCAGGTAAGAGATCAAAACGACCAAGAGAGTGGCAAAGAGAGCGGCAAACTTCTTTTAAAATGGCACAGCTCATTAAAACTGACTCACTAAAGCGGAGCTGATCACACCATTCAGGCTGTCTGATCATAAGGCTTTCAGAAACACTCAAAAGACTCGAAAGCTGCTTGTTTGTTTTAGGTATGCTTTTGATTGTTTTTGATCTTTTTATATGCAGTGAAAGCGAGAATAAAAAGCGCCGGGGAGTGAGGGGAGCGAGGCAGGTAGGTGACATGCCCTCCAAACACAACTGAGACTGCGTGTGGGGACTGTAAAAAAAAAATAAAAGAGCTAGTCTCTGGAGGAACAAGTGTCAGAACTAAAGTACAGGTGGAAGACAGGTGCGGGGACACGGGTGTGGATGGCCCGGAGAGCAGCAGGCGTTACAGACCCAGAAATAGACCCGGGCAGTAGTCGTACCGCGCATGCATGTGACTTCTGACCCACATGCAGCGAGAGCCAGGCCCTGCCGAGCAGAACAGAGCCCCAGTCCTCAGGGGTTGTACTGTTACAAACGGCTAATTAGACAGGCAGGAACTGGGGCAACGTCCAGTCAGCAAAGCTGCTACGCCACGTTTCTATGGTCTGGGACTGGAGGTGGAGAGGTGGAGGTGGCGCTACAGAGGCTCAGCCCAACCCCCCCACCCCCCCGTAGACGGTCCAAGTCAGAGTTGAACTCCTTAGCTTACGTTTAGGTGTCGGCCTCTGTCACCGGCTTTAGGCTAATCCCCAGAATATTCAACCCTCTCTGGACTGTTAGACTGTGTGTGTGTGTGTGTGTGTGTGTGTGTGTGTGTGTGTGTGTGTGTGTGTGTTGCTACAGTGAAAATGGTACCTTGTTGATTTAAGGCAACGGGGGTGCTGCTCTGCTGGCGAACCGTGTGGTCAGCTTGTCAGCATGTGGCTGTGTTTGTTTGTTTGATTCACAAAACAAATTTCCACTCGTGGACATGAAAGATTTCTTTCTATTTCTATTTCTAAGGCAGGGGATATTTTTGATGCCGTTCAAATGGACTACAAATTTGTATTATTCTGCAGCATGACAGATACAATTCTGCTTTAATTTTCTTAATATTGAGAATTTGGTTTAAATAATTTGTTGCAATAACTGTACTGTAGGGTCAATCACAGAGCAGAAGATATTTCTCCTCTCTCACCGCAGTTAATTCGGAGAAATAATGAATCGAAGAAAACAATGAATGTGGAAAGGCAGACAAAAAGGAGGAGAGTGTGGAGAGAGATAACTTGGTTCCAGGTAAATACTGTAGTCTAATAGTCGAATCAATTGACAGGGAAGTTTGTGACATTTCCCAGGGGAACACAGATCTTATTAGATACAGAAATGGTGGTGTAGAGAGGTTGTTTAACATGGAGTGTGAGTACAGCCAGCGATTTGTGCCTCGTTCCGTGGAGCACACCGCCCTAGACTGAGGGTACATCTGGAGCTACGTACGGTACTGTATAGGCAGAGAGGAACACGACCGCCTCGACCTGGGACGGACCAGGCAGACCTGGGCAGCAGCTGGGTGAGGATCATGGTGCTGATAGAGAGACGTCACAGCTTCGCTCTGCTCACCAGCACTCCGGGGTCAGTGGGGGGGTCAGGTGGGGGAAGCGGAGGGGGTCAGGTGTGTGTGGGGGGGGGGGGGGGGCTTACGGGGTCCAGGATCGTGCAGCCTCTCAGACACACAGCTGCCTGACCAGCTCCCCCTCCACCCTCCTGTGGCCAGTGGACAGGCAGACAGACAGAGAGGGCTGCCAGTCAGCGGGGCCGGAGCACTGTGACAGCGTAGCGCCGCGGTTCGTCACGCCGCTGAAGCGCGGCCGCCCCGGAGGGCGCGACGGACCCGGGCAGCGCCCAAGGACGCGGGTGGGCGGAACCCTGACAGGAGCCCGTGTCTCCAGAGAGTGAGAGAGAGAGCCCCCGGGCTCACTCATGTCCACACCGAGCGATTGTCCTTCTGTCCACATGTCAAAGTGTCCTTGAGCAAGACACTGAACCCCAAAATTGCATGGCAGCTGCCGCCACTGGTGTGTGAATGTATGTGTGAATGAGTGAATGAGAGGCCACTGTAAAGCGCTTAAGATAGAAAGGTACTATATAAGTGCAGTCCATCTGTATACAGGCTGGACAGACGGACGGACGGATGGACGGACGGACAGATGGGTCATAGCTCCAGTGAGGCGAGTGAGAGGATGGCGCCCACACGCTGTCTGCTCTCTGGCGGACTCAGCAGGGGGCCGGCGGCGGCCTGACAGCCCAGCAGATAACAGCGCTACGTATGACACATGGCTGGTGTCACTTATCATAACGAGCCTGTCATCATCCACTCTCTGACGACCTGGGAACCGACCTCAGGAGCCTCGGGAGTACTTGGGAGACCTGTGGCTAATGGAGATGTTGTATTTTGTAGCAGATTTGTGGTTATTTTTTGTACTGAAGGGATTCCAATTAGCGAAAACATCTTTTGCTTAATGGTTGTGAGGGGTTCTTTTGGGACTAGTGGAGCACTAACACTTCAAACAGTGTTACTGAAGATCCCCACTGTGTAGAGAACATCAAATTCTAAATTAATACACGGTGGGACACGTAAGGCATATTTCCGTCCAAAAGCATTATTACTTTCGTATCCTTGAGCATAATTTTACATTATGCATTCGTGAGGTGAAGTTTCATAGCATGGCTGTCCGCTGAGTAAGATCAGGAAAACATCCGGGATAATTAAATAGCACAGTACAACATGTGAGCGAATCATTTATGGCCTCACAAGAGACCCCAGAAGTGTGTGCTGTGTCATCATGTTCTTGTCGACCAGCCAACAACAACAATACAGTTAAGAGGCCTGTATGTTTGTGTCGAACAACAGCTACCGTAGGAACCGGTGAAGGTTTGAATGTCTATGCCAGCAACAATCAACATCTTCCTCATGTACAGTACTATAATGTCATCCATTTCAGAGGAGGAAGAGTGGATGTGATTTAATTTCCTCCCAATTCTTTTGATTGAATGAGTAATAACAATAGCATACTGGTTACATCTATGCCCTTTGACGACCACTGATGAAGGATGTAAACAGCGTGCATGGATGGTCCATGTCTATCCAGCCCAGCCCGTCCACACAGTCTGGATTAACCGGACAGATTGAAACGGATGACTTTCATATGAGAGCCCACAGAGGGACCTCGACACATTTAGCAAGGACTGTCTGGCTGGTGACAGGCCTGCTTCTCCACGTCTCTCTCTCTCTCTCTCTCCATCTCCCTCCCACAAAACTGATATTAATAATGGATGATATTCATAGAACACTGGATTATCCCAGTACGCCCTGTGCTGCTTATGAGTAACACTAGCCCATCATCGCACTGCCGGCCAATCACTCGGACGCTGATGCATGCTCCTCTTATATTACTATTACCATGAATGACGACCGAACGCTCAGATAATTACACGTCTAGACTAAAAGGCCAGAATGGGAAATGAAGTGTCACTGGATGATTCTGTAATGGCTTCAGAGAGTCACATGAAGCCTGGCTGAACACCTCAGAGATACGTACGTAGCTCTCTGGGTCGCTGTCGCTGGCTGTCCAACCCCTCAGGGTCTGAGGGTCCTCAGAATAACCTGCCTGTCCCAGGTCTCCTAATCCTAGTAGCCTGATCCAGCAGACCCAGTATCACTCAGTTAAAAACCACTAAATGACACAGATGACAGCACCGTACAGAATCCTGACTGGGTTAAATGTTTTCAGAGCCTCAAAGGGCCATGCCCACTTCCCAACACAGCAAAGAAACCATTACTCACCATCCCCACCTCACAACCTTGACTTTATTGACTTAGTGTCCACACGGTGCCTGTTTATGCAGCTGGAAGTGTTACGGCAAAGCCCATTTTAATGAGCCCCACGCTACAACAAGCCTACAGCCTAACCGGGAAACACCAACAACCACTTGGCCAGTTGTCTGGCTCCCAGCCAAGGGATTTCCAGCCACATGGCTGCTTCTCCGGAGCATGCTTGTCACACGTCAGCATGAAGGAGATCAGCCTCCATGTTGATGGAGGGATTTTAGAGCCCTAATTCCATGGCCCTTGCCTTCCTCTCCTTGGTAATCAGTATGCCTGTTAGCACTCGTATTAGTGGAGGCTGCAAAGGTCACAATTTGTCTACTCTCCTTCCAAAAGTCAGCTCCATGAAGGTGGAGGAATGTACATAATCTGTCACTGAGCTGAAGAGTACCTTTCTCCTCCTCTCCCCACCTCCTCCTCATGCTCTCCTCCTCCTCTCCTCATCACCCCACCCCCTCTGCTCCTCTTCACCTCCTCCTCTCCTCCCCATCTCCCCACCTCCTTCTCCTCTCCTCCTCCCCCACCTCCTCCTCATCCTCTCCCCATCCTCTGCCTCCTCTCCCCACCTCCTCCACTCCTCTCCTCCTCATCTCCTCATCTCTTCCTCTCCTTCAATCCTCTCCTCCTCATCATCTCATCTCCTCTCCTCTCCTCCTCCTTGGTTCTGTGTGGTTGTTATCAGCCTCTTCTGTGATGTAGTCTATGTATCTATCAGTGACTTGCTTCATTGTTGCTGTTACTCTCTCTATCAGGGCTGCATCTGTTCATTCACTCCCTGCCTCTTCACCTGACTGCACACAGACAAACACACGCAAACACAAACACACATTCTCACACACACACACACACACAGACACACACACAAACACACGCAGACACAAACACACACACAAACACAAATAAACATGCAAACACACAAACAGACACACACTGACAAACACACAAACACACACATGCACACACATGCAAACAAACACATGCAGACACACAAACAAACACACAAATAAACATGGAAATACACAAACACACACACAAACACACGCAAACACAAATACACACACAAACAAACACACATAAACACACGCAAACACACACTCAAACATACACATGCAACACAAACACCCACAAACACACACACACACACAAACAGACACACACAAACACCCACACACACACACACACACACACACACACACACACACACAGGGGTGAAAATTAACTTTTTGGCTCACGGTGAGTCACCTGCCAAGGGGACTGTAGATGAAAAAATCTACCGGCCAAGTTTATTATTTTTTCCAGATAGCCTTCCGAAATCTAGTCGCCAATTGGACATTTTACCTGCATTTGGCCGGTGGCAGGTGTTCATTTTCAGCCCTGCACACACACACACACACACACACACACACACAAACAACACACACACTAACAAACACACTCAAACGCACACACACTCTGGCTTGACGCAGATGAAGGGCAGCGGGGCCATGTATGTGGGAACATACGCTCTAGGGAAGTGGAAGAGGAGCTGTGGGAGTGGAGGAGGGAACCGACCGTGATGTTACTGAGGAGGACAATTTGTTCCTCAATAATATGCACACAGTCAGTCTACACACAGTCTGCACACAGTCCACAGTCTACACACAGTGTACATACAGTCACTCAGTCTACACACAGTCCCACAGTCTGCACACAGTCCCACAGTCAGCACAGTCTACACACAGTCCCACACAGTCCCAGTCTACACACAGGCTACACACAGTCCCACACAGTCCCACACAGTCCCACAGTCAGCACACAGTCCCACACAGTCCCAGTCAGCACACAGTCCCACACAGTCCCACAGTCTACACACAGTCTGCACACAGGCCCACAGTCCCCATCTGCCCATACTGTATCCACAGAGCAACGCTGGTGACTGCAAACCAAGACAAAGACATGCTTCTGATGCACACTGTGGGTGGCATTACCAAATCTAATCTCAGTCATAGTCAATTGGACCGAGTGGCCAAAAGAGAGGGATGGAGTCATGTCTGTGTGTGTGTGTGTGTGTGTGTGTGTGTGTGTGTGTGTGTGTGTGTGTGTGTGTGTGCTACTAAACGTCTGAGCCTTAACGTCTGTGTGCATACGCCAAAGCTATCTAGAGGTACTGTCCTTATTCCAAATATTCCTCCTATTCAAAAATAGGAAAAACTAGAAATGGTGCTCAGAGGGCAGAGACCTCCGCCAGCCTGGGCATGCGATTGGAGCAGAAAATCACCAGATCTCCGCTCCAACTGAGAACAAAACAAACTCACCCCAGACACCAGACGGACCCCCAATGGAAATCATTAATGTCTTTGCACAAACAACAATCGCATTTAATTCCTAAAATATACACGCACGTACGCGCATGCCAAGCTGACTTCAAAGCCAGACAGACTCCACTTGCCATAAAGAAATTACTGTAGATTCATGGCTACCTGGAGGCCTTTACCTCTGCCTTGTTCATTCAATTAAAGAGTCCCTGTAAAGAGCGCTTTATTACTGGGCCGGACAGGCTTGGGGGAAAAGCCTAGCCTGCAGTTAACCCTGGCCTCTGGCTAAAGGATGGAGTTTTGACTGGACTGCAGCCCGGCTCAACTCGTTGTAATAGATAAATTCAAATTAGTGTATTCTCTGTTCCAGACATTGTGTAAAGTGAGCAGTTGTCCTCTGTTTATTGCCCTGACCCCTCATCTCCAGGCCTTCTGATTGACTTTATGGCAGGAGAACTCCACAGGTGTCCTCTCCTCCCAGCTATCTTTGACCTCTGTATATGTTCACTTTAGCTGTTGAGCATCTGACCTAGCCTACTCACTGATAATTGGCTAGTGAGGTATTTGCATATGCAGGTATGGTCACACCCACACTGTTTATAATGCTCCGTTTTCATGATAATCTTGCTCTTGGTGGATGTTCCTTCTCTCTGTGAGCCCGACTTTGCAAACTCGTAAACTATCTGGAATAAAAGTAACCAGCTTGGACTTTCAAAGATGAACCTTGGCATTCTCGACTACTCTTGTCTTAATTATTAGAATAAATCTATAACATTGAGTGTCTCTCTAGTCCATAAAGCAGCCGGTAAAAGACAGGGCTCCCGCTCAAATTTTATTTATAAAGCACATTTAAAACAACCGAGGTTGACCAAAGTGCTGTACAGCTTCAGAGCAGCAAAACACACAACACGCAACAGAACACTACAATGCATCATACACAATACACAATAAGCAATATAAAATACAGAACAATACAAGGGCCATCGGGTGTCCAGCTCAACCTGAGTTGAAGGCCTGGGAGAACAGGTGAGTCTTTATAGAAGACTTAAAAATCTCTATGGTCTGGGCAGACCTAATGTGCCAGGGCAGACTGTTCCGCCCCAAAAGCTTGGTCACCTCTGGTCTTCAGCCAAGTCTTTGGGACAGCCAGCAGCAGCTGATTAGAGGATCTCAGTTCTCCAGCTGGGGCATGAAAGTGCGTACGTGTGTGTATATTTTAGTAATTGTATGCAATTGTTGTTTGTGCAAAGACATTTCTGATTTCCATTGGGGGTCCGTTCTGTCTATCCGTATTGGTTTTTCTGTTTGTCCACCATTTGTCTGTCTGCCTGTTTATCTTTCTGTCTGTCTGTCTGCCTGTTTATCTTTCTGTCTGTCTGTCTGTCTGTCTGTCTACCCATCTGTCTGTCTGCCCGCCTGTCTATCTAGCTGTCTAGCTATCTGTATCTGTCTGTCTAGCTATCTGTCTCTGTCTGTCTGTCTGTCTGTCTGTCTGTCTGTCTGTCCGTCTGTTTGTCTGTCTGTCTGTCTGCCTGTCTGTCTGTCTGTCTGTCTAGCTATCTGTCTCTGTCTGTCTGTCTGTCTGTCTGTCTGTCTGTCCGTCTATCTGTCTGTCTGTCTGTCTGTCTGCATTTATCCACCCAGGCCATGAAGATGGCTCCAGAGCCAGACTAGCTAGTTGTCCTCTCCTGTCCTCAGTGTGCTGTCTGATCACTCTGGCTCTGCTCTGAGAGGGACCGTAGTCACTGGAGAGAGCGCCAGTGTACCCGTCTGGCAGCTACGTGAGGAACAGAGAGTATCTCCTTTTCAAAGGAATGATAGGTCTGGGCGCTCGCATTCTTTGTCAGTTTCAAAAAGGCTGCAAAAAAAGGCGTTCATTTACTCTGACCAGGGACCGTGGCGATGGCGCGGTGACACGGCCTCCTATCCGCTCCGGAGAGGCATTGTATTTGTTCCAGAGGGCTCAGCAGCCCTTTCAGCACTGACCTCAGCTGGCTCCGCGCGCTCTCTCCTCAGCCGTGTGTGTGTGCGTGTGTGTGTGTGTGCGTGTGTGTGCATGTGAGGCTGTCCGCCCTGTGCTCCGCCCCGGCTCTGCCGGGGTTTGAGAGGAGCGTAAGGAGTAAATGGTAAATGGTAAATGGACTGCACTTACATAGCGCTTTTATCCAAAGCTCTTTACATTGGCCTCTCATTCACACACACATTCACACACCAATGGCGGCAGCTTCCATGCAAGGTGCTAGCCTGCTCATTGGGAGCAATTTGGGGTTCAGTGTCTTGCCCAAGGACACTTCGAAATGTGGACAGGAGGTGGGATTCGAACCGCCGACCCTATGATCATCGGACGACCCGCTCTACCATTGAGCCACAGCCGCCGGAGGAGTGCGTCTCTCTGAGGGGAGGCCCCCAGGGGCAGAGCTGCTCGGCCTCCCCGTCGACGGGCTGTGATGTATAGACTCTCCTCTTCTCTCTGCCGGAGAGCCTCGGCGGAAAATAGCCCTCATTTGAATCAGCTCATGTCATAGGAAGGACAAAGAAGGTTAGAGAAATATGTACCGCTACCCCACTACCTTTTTTCAATTATACCCTCCCCCTCCCCGCGCCCCCCCCCCCCCCCCCCCCTCACCTCCACCACCACCACCACCCACACCCCCGCGTGTGTGACTGTGTTTAAAAAACATCTTAATATTGCCCCTGAACTCACAATACGACCGTCTACCTACGGCTTGGGCATTAGTCCTCTCAGGCAGCCCAAGGTACTGTAGCTACTAGCTACACACACAGTGCGGCGTTAATGTGTTCAAAAAGACGGGTTCATCTTGGATCAGGGCCGCCCTTTGGACGTACTCGCGGCTATCCCAGCCCGGCGCTGGCTTGTATATCTGTCAACAATTTACTGCTGGGGTGTCACCCGGCTGCCTGAGCGTTATTGACGACCTGGCACAGCTGCTGGCTGGCAGCAGGTTCCAGTCACATTCACATGGGAAATCTGGTGCATTCCACCTTCCTACAGCACCACTTCGGCAGGGAGCGGCCAGTAAGATTCCTCCCATATTAACTCGATTACTCTCCACCTGAGGATGTGTTAGCCTGGCTACTGTAAGAGCTTTTCCCTAATACTTGCTCGGGACTACAGTACATTAAGATTGACTGTGGAGAAAGATGCCCGCTCGATATTCACGCCAGCGCGCTGCGGACGCGGCCGGCATCGCCGCATGCTGCGTCCACGCAGAGATCACACATAGCAGCGGCGCGACGCGTTTCCCAGGGCGCTAAAACCCCACCCCGCCAAGCATGCTGGGATACTCACAGGGCCTCACCCCCCCCAAGCATGCTGGGATTCTCCATCTGGCTGGCTGGGCAGCCGTCGGGCAGGAGAGCCTTAGCAGCAGGCCTCGCCTGTGCCATTAGGCAGAGTGACACGTGTACAGCTCTCACACCTACTTGACATTCTCACCCCGGCGCCCAGACGAGGAGGGTGTCGCTGGGCGGCTGCGGATGCCGCCAACGGGGGAGTGGGAGGAGGAGCGGGGTGGTGGCGGTGGCGGTCTCTGGAGAGGAACTGGGAGAGATGAGAGGGTCGGACGGGAGGCCTGAGCCTGATTATTACACGTGAGTCATCTCTGTCATCGCTGCACAGGCATCTCCAAACGGGAAACGGCGGCGTCATATTTTCTAGGGGCATAAATAATGTCCGCGTACATCAACCCAACCCATGCACACTAAATCAACCCATGCACACTAAATCAGCCCATGTACACTAAATCTTACTTTTCCTAACAGTGTCACCGTGATGTACGCTGCAAGTTTTTTTAAACAGATTGGGAATAGAAAAACAGCGAGCGGTAACCTTCTTGAAGATTTATTAGCGCCCCCCCTAAAAAAAAAACTATAATTTTCACCATGTGTAATGGAGCAAATGGAATATGCAAATGTGGATCCTACTGAACCACTCTCTGGGCTCCCGGCCTCCGTTTAGTCATGAGCAGCTCTAACAAGGGGAGCCGTGTGATTTGTATGCATGCTGACCTTTAAGCCCATTGAAGGGGTCTTTAAAACATGGCGCTAAGGGGCGGGGGCTGTTTCCAAACAGAGGCCACTGTTGTTGTGCCCGAAATATCAAGACCAGAGTCAGGAAGTAGTTAGTACTAGAGCAGAGGGTCAGGAAGTAGTTAGTACTAGAGCAGAGGGTCAGGAAGTAGTTAGTACTAGAGCAGAGGGTCAGGAAGTAGTTAGTACTAGAGCAGAGGGTCAGGAAGTAGTTAGTACTAGAGCAGAGGGTCAGGAAGTAGTTAGTACTAGAGCAGAGGGTCAGGAAGTAGTTAGTACTAGAGCAGAGGGTCAGGAAGTAGTTAGTACTAGAGCAGAGGGTCAGGAAGTAGCCAGCACTAGAGCAGAGGGTCAGTGTTATGATATGGTATAGTTTAATGTAGATTAGTATTTAATATGTATTTCAGTGGGGTGTAGTGTGTAGGCTAGCACTGATTGATCACGGGTCTAAGAGGGTGTGGCTACTTGATGGGTACCAGGTGTCATTATAAAAGTTTGAGGACACCTGCGAGACGGTGCCATCTGGTGAGAGAAGACCTGGCCGTGAGTCGAGCGGGAACAAACTGGCTAGCTACACACATTCTTGCAGAAGAGTATCATCGTAAATACTTGTAAACTGACTGAACGTGAAGAGGACAGGAGCTGGTCGTGGAGTCATCGCAGGAGGGAGTGGACGCAGCTGGAACTAGACAAAGCCGAGATGTGTGTTTTCCGCAGGAGCCTCAGGTATGTCCGTGCTCACCTTAGACCCCTAACTAGGGAGAGTGCCAACACGGAGGGTAAGCGAGGCCTACTTCCACGTCGCATGCAGACATGTAGGACATCTTGGGTTATAGGTCGATCAAGGGAATAATAGACGAGCCATAGGATAGATTGGATAGGACGACCGTAACAGTCAGGAAGTAGCTAGCGCTAGAGCAGAGGGTCAGGAACTAGTTAGCGCTAGAGCAGAGGGTCAGGAACTAGTTAGCGCTAGAGTAGAGGGTCAGGAACTACCTAGCGCTAGAGCAGAGGGTCAGGAACTAGTTAGCGCTAGAGCAGAGGGTCAGGAACTAGTTAGCGCTAGAGCAGAGGGTCAGGAACTAGTTAGCGCTAGAGTAGAGGGTCAGGAACTACCTAGCGCTAGAGCAGAGGGCACAGAAACTATAGCTAGCACTCGTATATCTGGTTCAAACACGTCCCATTCACATCCCCTCTTCGACCTCTCCAGCGACACGGATGTTACTCTCACGCTGTTCATGGACGATGTACAGCGGGATGGCAGCACACAGACCAGTTAACATCAATGGGGGAAGATCTCCCCCACTCATGAATATGGGTTAGAGCGAGTGCGCAAACCCAACGAAATAGATTACCGTTGGGCGCTGAAAAGATCAAACAGAGTGTAGGGGAGTGCCAGCATTGCCTACAGGCTTGGAAGAGGGGGAGGGAGGCGGGGTAGAGGAGAGGGAGGTGGGGTAGAGGAGAGGGAGGCGGGGTAGAGGAGAGGGAGGCGGGGCAGAGGGGAGGGAGGCGGGGTAGAGGAGACGGAGGCGGTGTGCAGTGCGCCACGCCGTGGGGCACTGAGAGTGGGTTGGTGTGCCAGCCCGAAGAGCCTCTCTCTGCTCTCATTAAGCCTCAGATCGCTGCCAGGGGATCGCGAGTCCAAGTCCCACAGGGGACGGCCAATCGCGACAGGACGACCAGCTACCGGCTGTGCCCCCCCCACCCAATTCCTCTCTGCTAGATAGATGAATCCTCCTCCCTTGCTCTCTCCTCCCACATCTACAGTAGTCTCTGGTCTCCACAGTCTCCTCCAATGTCTCTCCTGGGCTCCAGGTTCCCAGTGGGCTCCATGTCGGCGGCGAGCGCTGGGAGGGAGTGTTTTATGGTGCAGGGCCAGGCTGCCAGCGCTCCCTGGAAGCACATTACACCACGTGTGGCTGTAAACAGCAGGTAATGGGCGCAAGTGGCAGGGAGACAGAGCAGGCTGTGATGAAGAGATAAGGGAATAAAGCAAGCTTTAAGTGGAAAGTGGAACAGCCAGGGGGACGCCAGCTGCCTTTCAGGAATCTCTCTCTCTCTCTCTCTCAACTCCCCCCTTCTCTCCATCCTCTCCCTCGTCTCTCAAGCGAACATGTGTGAAAGAGTCACAAGCCAACAGAGAGTCAAATTGATGAAGGTTTAATAAAATGCAAATTTTACTCGGCGGAATTAAATAATGAATGCAAAAAGCCTATTACGGCGTATTAATATTTCAGAGAAAAGGAGAGGGAGATAATGTGTATCCTGGATTCAGACTGAAACAGAAGGTTGTATGGGAGTTGTCTCCTGCTAGGCGCCACTGATCCATGAGCAAAAGCTGTCTGGATGATAATATTCCCATTCAGGATGGACGGACACTGGCTTTTCTCAAACACACAACAATGCACAAAAGTACAACTCCACATATATAATGCATACTGTATAATCATGTTTTCTGTTCAACGAATGCAACATTGCATGTAGATCCATAGTGCACCCTTGGGCTATGTTTTATACATGACTGTTCTCAGTACGTCCGACGTCAATATGGCCTCTGTGTTGCGCCTACACTGTGCATCCACGCCATAATGAGCTTTGTCAGCCGAGCTAAGAGGGAAGAGGGCTGTCTGGAGGAGCTGCGCGCCTGTCAATCAACACCACTGTGTGTGTGTGTGTGTGTGTGTCACACTCTTCGGTGGATGCTGTTGCAGTGCGGTCATCATCAGATTTTAATTGTGTTTACACATGCAACGTCTAAAAACAATTTTAATTACAGGTCTCGTTTTCTCTCTCTCTCTCTCTTTCTCTCTCCCCCTCCCTCCCTTGTGGTTAATTTGGAGGTGTAAGCTCTCCAGCTCATCCCTGCTCAAACACTCCATTTTCTTAAAGCTTCTCTCCCCCTAGTCTCTCTCTCTTTTACTGCCCACATATTTCATCACCTCCCCGTGATTAAGCAGAGTATTGAGAGCACAATGGAGAGGGACAAATATTCCCAAAGGAAGGAGAGAAAGAAGCAGCCCCTCTGACCTCCGACCTCACATGCATGGATTATGTGCATACAGTATGTGAGAGCTCAGTTAAGAACAAGGGTGCAGAGACACCATTCATATGTGATAGTTCTGTTAAGAACTGGAGCAGGGACACTCTTCGTCTCTGTCGGGGTGTGCTGGATATGCCAACATTTAGCAAAAAATTACAAAAACATGAAGCCGTCCACCCTGAAACAACCAACCACACACACACACACACACACATAGTCACACACACACACACACACGGACACAGACACACGGACACACACACAGACACACACGGATGCTCTGATGATTCAGGGGAGCCCCAGTAACGTGAGCGTGATGTGGGCGTCTCTGGTTCAGCAGGGTCACAGAATCAGAGCACCAGTGGCGCTGAGTGAGGAGAGCCGGGCTGAGGCAGAGCATGCAGGGAGTTCTGTGTTTGTTTACTATGTGTGTTTGTCTTTCCAGGTTGAGCAGCAGGATCCAGCCCGTCCCTTAACATCCTGGGCCCACACGGGACTGGAGAGCCGACTGGAGAGCCAAGATTTCACTGGAGAGTCAAATATCCACGTACTCTACACACACACACACACACACACACACACGTCTGTATTTGAATGTGGGTGACAACTTATGGTGTATATCGACTATAGACTCACCAATGAACGGTCAAATAATGAGTGTTGAAACATCGCCCCGATGTTTAAAAAATATATTTTTAAACCTTTATTTAACCAGGCAAAGCCATTAAGAACAATAGCGACCTGGCTGATGACCAAGCTGTTGACCAAACTCTTCTTCTTTGGTGTCTCGTTGAGGGCATCAGTGGTACAGTTACTGTACTTGCATACAGTCCAGAGAATATGGTAAATGGACTGCACTTACAAAGCGCTTTTTTCCAAAGCGCTTTACAATGAAAGCCTCTCATTCCCACATATACATGCAAGGTGCTAGCCTGCTCATTGGGAGCAATTTGGGCCTCAGTGTCTTGCCCAAGGACACTTCGACATGTCGTCAAGAAGAGCCAGGATTCGAACCTCCGACCCTACGATCATTGGACAACCCGCTCTACCTCCTGAGCTACAGCCGCCCCTGATCCCCATCAGGGATATTCCACCGGATAACCGTCGAAACCACTGGGCAGGGTCGCAGGTGGCCTGGCTGGCGTTAATGAGCGAATACAGACAAGCACACGTGATCCTCCTCGACAAACAGCCCGGCTCTCCTCTGAGTCGAGCCCTCAAAGACGCAATCCTGTTGCACATCTCGTTCCCGCCAGATGCGTGGAGTGGCAGCAGCGCCGCGCTTCTCCTTCTGACGCCCAGACCAATCAGAGATGCGCCGCTTGAGCGCACCAGCCCAATCTGCCACCGCCGCCGTGTCGAGGGCTAAGGTCCCTCGGCTTCTGATTCCCAGCGCTCCTTTCCAGGCTTCACTCGGTCGAGCTGCCGTGCCAAGCAAAACACCAGATGATCAGCCGGCAACCCCGCAAGTGAGACACCGACTGGGATGGAGTTTAGGGTGGGGGGGGCACGCAGGGGTGGTTTCAATATCTGTTCCTGATTTCCCTTAGCGCCTACTACACCACTACTACTACATGTTTTTTACCCGCCGGCTACTGGGGGCATGCTGGGGCCAAGCCTGACAAGCCTGTGCCCACAGCTCAGCTGATACTGTAGGTTCCCAGATCCCTGCAAGAGCTGCAGGCTTATTACAACCCCAGTTTTACAATCTCCCTGGTCAGTTGTGTGGATCCCACGTTCCATGCTTGGCAACATGGCCGTTCCCGTCGTCCATGTCCGCTTTTCACACGTCATCTATCGCTCCATCAAGGGCTATTACTCCTCCTTCTCCCTCCCTCCCTCTCTCCCTCCATCCATCCATCCATATCTCTAGCTATAGGAACTTTAGCCAGGCCCTACAAGCAGCCAAGATTGCCATCAGGTTAAAAACTCCTCTTTTACCCAACTTGCAATATCTGATTACAATAACTCGTTGCTGCCCCACTTTATGATGTTTACACCGATACCTACTGATATACAAATCTACTGTACAAACATTAGAAATCACAAGGGATCGTGAAGGCCTAGCCTAAGCCAATCTTTCATTTAAAATGATTGACTTTCTCTTGTCATCTTAGCTCTGATAAAAGGAAGTGTGAAAACACTCCGTCTGGACACCCTACCCTCTCTCCCTCTCTTTCTCTCTCTCGCTCTCACTCTCCTGCTCTCTCTCCCTCTCTCTTTCTCCTGCTATCTACTGCCACCCCTCCACCCCCTCCCTCCCTCCGTGCCTAATTGACACCTTTCATGACTGCACACTCTCTCTTTCAATGCTCTGTCACCAACACCTCTCCACTCCTCCACATCCCTCTCAACCTGCTCTCTTTCTGACCAGATCCAATAACAACTCAAGGCAACACCACCCATCATTAAAAAAGTAATGTAACGCACAGCCAAGTGGAGCGCGGAGCAACAATCTAACTTCAAGCTGTCACAGATCCCTCCCCCTGCATCATACAGCCCAGAGGAGACTCGACTGGAAAGACTCAGGGAGAGATGTGGACCAGGGAGGGGGTAGAGATGTGGACCAAGTGTGTATTTTTCTTCTTGGCTAGTAGCAGTCTAAAATGTTTAAAATGCAGCCATCCACTGCACTGTTCTTTGCTGTCGCCTGCTGTGGAGGCGGCATCAAATTCGGGGGAGTCAAACAAGCTGAACAAGCTGGTGAGGAGGGCTGGCTCCGTTGTGGGGCAAAAACTGGACAGCCTGGAGTCTGGCAGAGAGGAGGATGAGGGATAAACTGAAGTCTATCCTAGATGACCCCTACCATCCCCTCCATGACAAGTTGTGGCAGATGGGGAGCACTTTGAGCCACAGGCTCATCCCACCCAGGTGCAATACAGTTCAGACGTTCATTCGTGCCAGCAGCCATCAGACTGTATAACAGTGCCTGAGCGTTCTGCGTATCACAGACTTCAACAGATTTTCCCAGACAAAAAACGGTAATTGCCGGTTAACGGAAACCCTGCTGTATGTATTTTTATATGTATATCACTAGATATACCTAGACAGCTGGGATGTACGTATGTATGCATGTATGTATACTGTACTCCTTGACTGTCTGACAAAGTCAGACATCATACAGAGTAGTTACTAGGTAGTCCTTCATTACCTCATCATTACTTAATCATTAGTTAATCATTAGGATTGAGTTAATCAGTAACTACTCATTAACTAATCATTGGTTCCTCAGTAACTACTGTACATTTGAATCCAGTTGTACTGTAGCAACTTAAGCCGTGTGTTAATTGTTTGTGTTTGAGCATTCAGGCATGCTGCAGACCATTCTTCTTCGATGTCCTCCTGTAAATCTAGCCTCCAGCTTGTAAGTTTATCCTCTGAAGACTCAGGTGACTTATCTACAGTACAAACAGGTTATAGAGCATCGATACCTGTCCCCTATCAGCGTGTTTCACTGTAATGTCTTCCAGCATTGAGAGAGGTGGCTGAGAAAGTAAGTGGTTGAGAAGCAGATAAAATGTCTTATTTGTAAAAACTTTAAAAAGTGCCGTGAAGGAATATCATACTTTTCTTGTAGTTCAGTAAATGACATCAGCCTTCCATCATTCCCATATTTTAAAAGCCAATGCACTACTACTCAGCAGAACTCACAAGTGCATTTCCTTTCTAAAACAAGTGACTAGGAGGCAGATGTACTAACGTTTGCGAGCGCAGCGTAAATAGCACCTTGGGTAGTCCGCAGAAAGTGCGCGCGGTGCGTCTTCAGTTTGTGTTGGATGTACAAAGCCTGCGCCTCAATGCACAATCAGCACGTCACCACCCTCAAACCCTAAAGTGGTGGGAAAATATAGCGACTTGCAGTGCACAGTCTTGCTTTGTCCATAATTAGGCTACCTCTGTGCAATTGATTGCATTAAATTATGAGGACTGATGTGGTAGGTTATCTTTAGGCTGGTCACTGATGTTGATGGTGTATGGCATTGGCCTTGTGTATCTGTTTTGCAAGTGCATTGTAGGCTATCTCTGGCATACAGTATATTCATTTTCTAAAGCCAATTGTTTAATTATAAAACCTTGTATCCCAGAATGGTGCGAATTGTAATCAGTGAATGTCTGCATTGTGAATGCTCCAGTCCACATTATAATCGTAATATTCTACTTTTGAATAATTTCAGTCCTTCTTAAATCGGGACATACAAAATCTATCGGAGACCAATTTGATTAGTAGGCTATGAGACCTTGTAAATGTGTTGCATGAATATCGGATTATCAAAAATATTTAATAATAATTGTTCCCCCATGTATGCAGTTCATAAAACTGTATGTTCATAATCAACAGGGGATATGGTTATGTGTAGGCGGGTGGGTTATGTGCAACTGGATTACACCTGCTTTTCAAAGGCAAATAAATTTCACCGCAAAACAGACGTGCACTTTACCCCGCAGTTTTCATACAACGGGATATTAATCAGCATCTCCTTGCGCATCTCCTCCCATTTGTGCATGTTCACACTCACCTTTCCCTCGACCCTCCCATGAATGTATATATGCATGAGTAGGAAAGCGCAACTTGCCCTTCGGTGGGCCTGCGCCAGGCAGAATGCAGTTTGACCCATGTGTGGTCTGTTTGAACATGCCATGTTGTCAGGCGTACGTTGTGACGGAATAATGCCAAAAACGGGCACTAACATCTTACTAGGCCTACATCTGCCCCTATGAGCATAATCTAGTGCTGAAGACAAAGTGCAAGAATAGAAAACTAATCAAATAAAACAAATCAAATAATGCGTCATGGAGACTTGCTAACTTGAGAGTTTTTCGAAGCGGTTTTAATGATAATTTTATCGCGATAAATTTCATCGAATGTTATCGCAGTGTATCATTATACGGGTTATCGTTTTATCCCGAAGCCCAGCCAAGCTCCACTGCTAGGAAGGGACCCTTCACCCTGGCCTGCTGGTCGTCACTGATGCACAGTAATGGGGAAGATGAGATGGAAGAGGGGGAGAGAGAGGGACGGGGAGGGAGGGTGGAGGGCGGGAGGGAGAGCGAGAGGGATGGAGAGAGAGCCAGAGGGAAGGAGGGAGGGATGGAGGGAGAGATGACAGGCAGCCAAGCTGAAGAAATGGCATTCATACAGCACAATCTGTCAGTCTCACCACCTTGCCAGATACCAGCACACACAGAATCACATTCTTTTTTCTTTTTTACTAAATGCCAAGAAACGCACACCACAGCCACAAACTCCTGGGATATACAGTCCTGAAGCAAGCAGTGCAATTCAAATTGCCTATGACCTACAGTAGTAGCCTGTTACATACCGCGTTTCACTGCTTTAGCAAAGCGGCTAATGGTTAAGCTGGTGGTTCCGATAGCAGGCTAAACATGCAGGTACAGAGTAACACTTTCCCCTATTATTGCCTTGGAGGGATGGCCCGCCCCCCCAACGGGAACTCCCCTCCTGAAAGACCCCCCAAAAACTGATGCCAACAATCAGACTTTTAGATCGCTAAGGGTTTTAGCATAAGTCAATGGAGTTGAACATAGCGAAAATTAGCATCCAGCGGACATTTTCTGACTGGGATGAGAGATGATGAAATGAAAATATTTTCATTTGCAGTAGCTACAGTAGCTACATAAATAATGTAACCACAGTTTAGTCTATGTCTTCTGATGTTAGTAACTATTACTGTTAACTGTTGTTAATGTAGGGCAGGGGTGCCCACACTTTTTTGGCTTTAATTCACATGTCATTAAAGTCATATCTTATCTTAAAAAGAATCCCATTGCTGAAAACCCATTAAAAAATAACACCATACAACCAAAATAACAACATATGGCTACTGTTTCAAAATCAAAGAATATATTAATTCTTCTAATTAATTAATTGATTAATCAATCTACCAATTACTTCACACTACCCAGGGGGAAAATTGGATTTACAGACATGGAATGTTGTAAAAGGTTGTGCACCAGAAATGATATCTAGGACCTTCAAGGATCACAACCTGGGTGGACAACCTGGTCAACCTTTTGCAGGAAAGCTACAGGAACGTCCAAACAATGACCCCCCCGCCCCATACGAAAAAAGCCTATTAAGCTGGCTGGATCAGATTCCATCATTCTCTTTGTGATTGAATATCTCTGTTATAGTTCGTACTGAAGACACATTGAGCCAACCTATTGAAAGAGCAGAAAATAAGCTTTCCAGTCATACCTTGGTCAAGCATGTTCCCAATAAGCCACTAGATGGCGCTGCGACTTTTTTGTGAGATCCATTTCAAGCTTGTGGTCTTCTGGATTGTTTGCTATGTTCAAAATGGGTAAATATACTTAAATGATTATTTTGATATAGCATATTAAAGGGTTTACATTAATATTTAGAAGATTTGCTGCCATTGTTAATTTGAGTTGATTTGATGATTTTCCAACAAGTGAGAGGATTTTAAGCTAGCTAGCTAGCTAGCCACGATTGTTACTGTAAGATAAATATCTTAAATAATGTCTCAATCATTTGTACAGCATTTCATCAATATATAATTGTGTGTGTCTGAGCGTATTGTAAGAAACCAAAGAAGTCTGGGGGGAAGACTTCTGCAACTGGCAAGAGCAATGAAGTTACTGCCCTTCTGCGAATGACAGATCATTGCCAGTGGTGGAGAACTCAACATTGTTGACTTCATAGGCAACCATGAGTGTAGTACCTTCCCCCATCCCTCTTCCAGGAAGATGGCAGTATGAGAACAGGGACCAAGGCCAGCCTTGGGAAGATCCTGAAAGAGGAGACCAAAGTGACCATCATCGCTGATCTGCCCCAAGACTGCCTCAAGACAGCAGTAGTCGTTGATGCCATGTGCGCCATACAACTTTGGTCTTTTCACAGAGGTGAACCATTTGGAGCGATCGCTGACAGGTACAAACACCTGCTGCTGAATGATGTGCCTCCTGGTACTGAAATCATACACTTCTGTTGTGACAGGTACAGTGGAGCCAGCCTCAAGTCAGCTGAGCAGGAACAGAGATATGCCCGATCCAAACCAGCCAAACTGTATGAAGTCAGTGAGCAGTACACAGCTCCAGATCCAAATGAGTTTTTTGCAGTGTACCTGCTAACAAAGCAAACCTGCTGAGCTTCCTCTGTGAGAGATGGTGTGAGGATGAGCAACGGGAGCCTGGTCTTGGCCCCACTCATCTCTACCTGGGTGGTGGATTCAAGGAAGAGACGAAGAGTGTGGTGCTCACAGCAGGGTCTGTTATGGATGTTCCTGCTCTGGAATCAACACAGCAAGAGGCTGACACTAGGATAATCAGGATTATCCTAGTGTCAGCCTCCTGCTCTGTTAGATCACTGAGGTGTGTTGCACCAAAGTACAGACATATGGTAATGATGTCAGTGTCATTGGCATGTATGAAAACTCTGTTGACTCCCTCATTCTGGACACTGTAGAGAATGTGGAGGAAAATGTTTTTCTAGTTCTGGGCCAAATGAATGATTATTTTGTGTTCAACTTCTGATAATTGTGTCATATATGTTGACAGACAATGCCATTTTAGTTAATAACCAAGAAGAGAGTATTAAACTGAAATAAATGTTTCACCACCAGTAATTTTGTCTATTTCATTATTAAAATAAGGCACAAGGCCATCTAGTGGCCTTATTGGGAACATGCTTAACCAATGTATCACTGGAAAGCTTATTTTCTGCTCTTTCAATAGGTTGGCTCAATGTGTCTTTAGTACAAACTATAACAGAGATATTCAATCACAAAGAGAATCATGGAATCTGATCCAGCCAGCTTAATAGGCTTTTTTCGTATGGGGCAGGGGGGTCATTGTTTGGACGTTCCTGTAGCTTTCCTGCAAAAAGTTGACCAGGTTGTCCACCCAGGTTGTGATCCTTGAAGGTCCTAGATATCATTTCTGGTGCACAACCTTTTACAACATCCCATGTCTGATTTCCCCAAAATTGGGTTTTGCCCCCTGGGTACAGGCTATGTATATATGCCTTGCACAATTTTAACAGGTAACACTCAGCTACAGTAGTTGTCAGAACAGAGTGTCTTTAGCACAATATAGCCTACTCTGCTGACTTGCACTGAATCAGCCAGAGTTGCATAATCTTGACTTTTTCGAGTTTCTGATTGATATTGCTAGGCTACTATGAGCTATCAATTACACACGCCTAAACAATAATGAAATCAGCCCACACATAAATAATTAAAATACTCAGGTCAACTGCAGTACAAAAGGTCACCCTTGTAATGTACAAGATGAAAAAGTGTGCAGGAGGAAAAGGTTGCTCATTCAGACAACAAGAGAGGTCATGTGACTGCATGCCTCCGCACACGCAACTTCAATGTGCGTCATCAAGTTGCCTTCTTTTATGACATTTCTATTGAATGACTCAAGATCTATCAGCATAGCTTCTGCGAACTACTGGTCAATTGTGATCAATGTATTGGGCAACCCTCAATGTAGGGAGATGCCCTTAAAGCCAGTTACCACCCCCCCCTTCCAGAGGGACATTATCAGACACCCTCATACCTGCTTGGCATGCAGTTGAAAAGAGAAGCATCATAGGTGAGCTTGCCAATGTGTAAAAAGTAGCCATAACCAGTGATGGCTGGACAAGGACAGGATCATTACATTACAGTGACAGCCCACTACAGGTGCATCTCAGAAAATGTGAATATTGTAGAAAGTTCCTTTTCAGTAATTTAATTCAAAAGGTGAAACTTTCATATATTATAGGTTTATTACACATGTAGTGAAATATTTCAATGTTGATTGCCTCCATGCCACGCTCCATGTTGATACAGTAATTTGTGCAAAAGGAGCCCCCACCAAGTATTGAGTGTATAAATGAACATACTGAACATACTGTACAAAAGGCTTGAAATATTTTACTTTGTGTAATGGATCTAAAATACATGAAAGTTTCACTGTTTGAATTTTATTACGGAAAATAATGGACTTTTTCACAATATTCTAATTTCCTGAGATGCACTTGTATACAAGAAGGCCAACTGAGACAGAAAGTCATGTTGACCCAGGCAGTGTATGAGTCCCAAACTCATACACCAGTAGTATCGATAAGAGTATCGATAAGTATGAGTATGGATATTGATATGAGTATACAATATTGCTATTGGTATCGATACCGATAAAATCGATAAAATCCTAACAATACCCATCCCTATACATGATACAATTCTACAGTTTACATAGTACTGTATACACACACACACACGCACACACAACCAATCTATCTAGAACAAAATCGGTCTGCACAGCGAGAGGTCAGAGCATAACCTGTGCTGACCACCATCATGTGTGTGTGTGTGTGTGTGTGTGTGTGTGTGTGTGTGTGCGCGTGCATGTGTGTGCGCAAGCTGACCACCCATCATGTGAACTCTTGACCCCCTGCAAACAAGAGTCAGCACTCTCTCTATCTCCACACTACACAGTACCATGTCGCTGCTCCACAGAGATAACACACACGCCGAATCTCTGACCTCCTCCCCCTCCTCCTCCTGCTCTTCTCCTGAGAGAGAGAGCACACACGGGACACGTATCACATTCAGAGAGACCGCCACCACCACGTCTCAAACAGAGGCCCCTACAGCTCCCTGCACAAACTGATTAAAAGACTTTTTCTCCGGTCCGTATTCCTCTTCCTAAGCACCTGATCCTAACAAGGGTTTACATCTCCCAGCCTCCATTTCTCTAATCAAAGCCCACTGGTTGCATACGGGGGTTTTGTGTGTGTGTGTGTGGGTGGGGGGTTAGAACCTCTCGAGTCTGTTTACCGTCAGCTCACTCCATACGTGATGTTCATTTACATCTTGCGCACCTTGCTCCTGAGCTAAAAACGTGCGTGTAAACAGCGAGACATGGTACTGTAAGACCGTAAAGTTGCCACCAGACAGTGGGAATGTTGTGCGGTGGATTGAAACGAGGGCGAGGGCTTACAGAGAGATGGTATGAAGAAAAGACGGAGGGAGGGGGAGAGAGAGAGAGAGAGAGAGACTAAGAGGAGGAGACAGCCAGGAGAGCATGAGCACTATTGAACTGGGGGGTTACATAACAGCATACATGCCTATGTACACACACACACACACACACACACTAGATGACCCCATGTATCAACAATATCAAAGCCGCTGCCACTGCCTCTATTTAATCAAGCCGTGTCAAATCTCCTCAGCGTGACAGGTAGTCTATACTGAGGAAATACCCATTCATTCCCTCTTTGTCCCAAAAAGAGGAATGCCCAAAATAGCAGCCATTATGACATTGTTATGTAGCCCTACTAGCAACCCCCTTTCATCTCCTTCTCTCTCCCTTCCCTCCTCCCTCTCTGTAAAAAACCCTCTATCTTTCACCAAAACCAATCAGCTGTCACCTCTCCCCCACCCCTCAGCGTGTACAGTAGGCTTCCCTCTCTCCTGTGTCCTTCCCTCACCAGCCAGTACACAGAGACACACACACAGAGACATACATACACACAGATACATACACACACACACACACATACACACACACACACACACACACACACACACACACACACACACACATACAGAGACATACACACACATGCAGACATACACACACACACACACACAGACATAAGAGACAAACACACACAGAGACAAACATACACATACAGAGAGACACACACACACACACACAAACACACACATACTGAGACATACACACATATATACAGAGACATACTGTACATATATACAGAGACATACACACACATATACAAAGACATACACACACAGAGACATACACACACATATACAGAGACATACACACAGAGACATACACACACATATACAGAGACATACACACACATATACAGAGACATACACACAGGGCCTCGTCTCCTCTACGTGACCTTGACAGGCTAGGACTCCAGGGCTTGTTCTTTCTCCTCTCTATCTCTCCCTCTCTCTCTCTCTCTCCCCCTCCCTCTCTCTCCTTCTGTCTCTCCCCTTCTGTCTCTCTCTCTGTCCCTCTGTCTCTCTCTCTCTCCCCCTCCCTCCTTCTCTCTCTCTATCTAGTCTCTGTCTCTCCCTCCATCTCTTTTCCCTCCCTCTCTCCCGCAAGCCTGTCTGCCTCTTCTGTCCACCCTCCTGCTGTTTCTACAGTGTGCTCCTGTCCTCCTCTCCTGTCCTCCTCTCCTCCTCTCCTGTCCTCCTCTCCTGTCCTCCTCTCCTGTCCTCCTATCCTCCTCTCCTGTCCTCCTCTCCTGTCCTCCTCTCCTGTCCTCCTCTCCTCCTCTCCTGTCCTCCTCTCCTGTCCTCCTCTCCTGTCCTCTCCTGTCCTCCTCTCCTCCTCCCCTGTCCTCCTCTCCTGTCCTCTTCTCCTCCTCTCCTGTCCTCCTCTCCTGTCCTCCTCTCCTGTCCTCCTGTCCTCCTCTCCTGTCCTCCTGTCCTCCTCTCCTCCTCTCCTGTCCTCCTCTCCTGTCCTCCTCTCCTGTCCTCCTCTCCTGTCCTCCTCTCCTCCTCTCCTGTCCTCCTCTCCTGTCCTCCTGTCCTCCTCTCCTCCTCTCCTGTCCTCCTCTCCAGAAACACACAAAGGAAGAGGAAGGGATGGGGAAGATGGCACAAAGAAAAAAAACGATAAGAGAGAGACCTCCCCCTCTCTCCCGTCAGCCAGTGAGCACGGAGGAGCAGCAAACCATAAAAATAACTCAGGCCCCTCCGGTTTTCAACAATGTCACACCTTTTTATGAAGGGGGCCACTGTGGTATTATCATACCACCTGTCACACTCTGACATCACACTTCTGGGACCTCATCATTACACATCTTTGATTGATATAAATATCCTAAAGAATTATTCTTGAGTTGACGGATAAATAGGCGCAACACAAAGACACGTTCCAACGCTCTGTTACCTCTCATTCTAATCAGGTCCCCCAATCAGGGGCACTCTGGTTTTCTCTGTATTCCTCTTCTAAAGAAAATTACCTTGTGAGTCGATGTGTGATTAGGCTTTCCTCAAATCCCCTGTTATGGCTTCTTTCACTGGGGACTAGGTCTGTCTCTTTCACTACAGAGCAGTGAAACAGCGGGACTAAATCCTTGTTTCGTTGCAGGTGTTCATACAAAAGCCTATAATTACCTCTAATATCAGTGTTGTACGCTAATCCTCCAGCTCCAGTGATCCCTGACATTTTCCCAACAGCTTAACATATACCATCAATCTGTGTAATGAATCACAGTATTTAACAATGTGTCCTAGTGATCAGAGGCCAATTAAGTCACAATGTTTCAAAAAGTCGCTGTTTACTAGTGTGCACAGGAGAACAATGTCCTCTGCTCTGCCACAGCCACACTGGTCAAAATCACATTTCTATAATGTCTGGTATCCAGAAACTGACTGGAGCTTGTGATTCCTTGCTTGTAATTCATTTGAATTTCAGATTTTTCAAGACTTAAATGACTTTTATTTGTGATATCTCTTTAATAGCCATGTTCAGAGGTGACAGACTGCCAGGAAAGCTTTGTGTACAATTTTTTTTACTGTTCTGTAGGAACAAGGATGTAAAGAAGGACATCAAAAATGTCTATATTTAATAATCCCTATTACTCAAACCGCAGAAATCTTCAGACAATGTCTGAATGAGAGTGCAAGTCCATATTGCCATGCCATCTCTCTTGCCTCCTCCATCCAGTTCATTCATCTCTCCCAAACAGACATGGGCATTAGAGGGGTGGCACAGCTATCCCGCAAATTATTTCATATTCCACATTAAAATAACCATGAAGTGGGAGAACATCATCAATTTCTACAGGGCAATAACAAAGATGTTCCGAGCCCAGCCATCTTCAACTGACACGACAGTTCACACTTTATTAAAGCTCCTTCAGACTTTTCCCGTCCCTATTTTTCAATTTCAATCCTTTGAAGAGCCTTTTATGTGTTTATTGTGTGTCAAGCATTACCATAACACTGACATAAAGTGCAAACACTTGCAATCACACACGCTGAAATACTAAATGATTGCTTTAAATCCAGAAAGATGCTTCACTCACTCACTTACTCTCTTGCTTTCTTCTGGATCACAGGATTGTATGTGTCATAAGCAACTAGCAACTGGTACCTCCATCCATCTATTAATGAAAAAAATACCATAAGGGATGAGGCTATGGGCTACCTGACTGGCTGGATCTCAGTGCTGGCTCTGAGCACCACGTTTAGTCATTTTGATTGGTGGCCTGAGCCAGAGCTTGGATGAAAGCCTAAAACCCAAGGCCAGCATCAATTTAAATCAACGTTGAACCTGACCTGGTTATCACATATCAAACTATCCAGTAGTCTGAGGATGCCGAACCTCAAACTGGAAGCATAGAACCACAGACATCCAATAAGCTCAAGGATCCGTGTTATTGGCCATGGATATGGTACACACATACTAGGAATTTGACTAGGGTAACGTCTGCCGTACGTATGCCATTACCCTAGTCAAATTCCTAGTACTGTATGTGTGAACCATATACTGTACATGACCGATACGGATCTTGAATCTTGAACCTTCAGGAACTTGGTCTTAAAGGAGAACAATGGGCATTTGTTACAAAAAAGACACTATTCTGGAGGCTATACAACATGATGGAAAAAATACTGCAACCTGCTCACGCGCCCACAGATTGTTCAGACATGCCGGGAAACTGGTAGGTGTCAGTTCCTGACTCCCAATGGCGAAATGAATGGAGTATCGAATTTCAACTACTTTTGCATTTTAAATAAATCCACTGGAGCAGAGTGATCCATGACGGGATTTCATCGCATGTCAAGTCAGTAATCCGGCTCTTATATATGGCTGTATATCGCCACCATAATCATCTTCATCACTACTACTATTCATTTCACCATTGGGAGTCAGGAGCTGTGATGATGTGGCCAACTACCAGTTTCCCGGCGTGTCCGAACAATCTGTGGACGCGTGAGTAGGTTGCAGTATTTTTTCCATCATGTTGTAAAGCCTCCAGAATAATATCTGTTTTTAACAAATGCCCATTGTTCCCCTTTAAAAGTGAGCGCTGTAATGGAAATTTTGTATTACCAAGACCTTACCTGAACTCCTTTAACAGACTGTGTTGTTTTGGCCAGTCAGAACTGATTTTCTCATTGACTGCATAGAAAAGAACATTGTGCATACTTCTATCTTATGTTTCTAGAACTAAGTGCCCTTGATTCTTGATTCTTCGCTCGCATTCCACACCATGCCAATTCTCTGCTGCCGACAAAACAGGAATCTGTTTACTGTAACTCCTAACTGGGGCCGCCATTTTTCCGATTGCAGACTGCTGTGTGCACAAAGAAAACTGAGTTGGACGGTCCCCTTCTCGAGTTGGGTTACTGTATTGTTTGTATGTATTATGTAATAAACTTTGTTAAGCTTAGAACATCGGCATTGAATCTCTCCTGAACAATACCTTTGTCACAGAATATTCCACAGCAGTGCCAATGGACAATACTACCGGTTCAGGACTAGGCTAACTAGTATCACTTTCAAACACTAAAAAGTTCCTCTCCCCAATATTTCCACTACTATCCTAAATTCTTGAGAATGAATGACCCTGGTTGAACCATATTCCACCTGAATTCTTGTCTGATCCACTCTGAGTGGCCGTGAAGCTGTTATGGGCCACCACCTCTGGAGGACAGCACTGGCAAGAACTCTCACTCACAAAGGTCAAGGTGATTACATGAATAAAACATGAACAGTCAATCACCAGGCGCATTGCCCTCCACGGTCCCCTGGCAGCAAGAGGAGCCTGTCCCCCCTGAACTTTCCCGTCCCGTCCTCCTATCCTGTCTCTCACCCCTCCCGCTCCGTCTCTGACCTGTCCCCTCCTCCCTCCCCATCATCAGTCAATACTCACTCCTCTCCAGCAAATCCAGCTCAGTCAGTTAATGAATGTAGCCATCAATCTATGTAATAGGCCAGGGAAGCTCTTTATTTCCTGTGCCATGGGACACCAGACACACACCTGTTTTTTGCCAAGTCCAGACCTGTGCTGTGTGGATAGGAAGGAACACTGTACACCGACTGGCCTACCACATCTGGCTGTCCACCAGTGGGACAGAGGACTTCTAGCTGCTTCCGGAGAGTCAGCCAGGAGTACCAGTGTTCCAGTCTGGCCTGGCCCCTCACGTTGCATGCTTTTATAAGTCAGTTCACCAGATTTAACACACACGAAAATTATGTCCTTCCAGATTTTCAAGAAAAGTAGCGATGTTCAAGAAAAGAACATTCATAGTCTTAGCATCAACACAATATCGCTCAGAGTGGAGTATAGTGTATGCCATGAGTGACCACTTTCTAACCTATTGCACTAGAAAGCTGCATAGAGTCACATTTGACGGACAGAAAACTATCAAAATCAGATCTCTTAAACGGTACACAGCAGACCAGCTCAGAGAGAAAATCCAGATGCTGGATTGGTCCTCAGTTTTAAACAATAGAAAGGAGAAATATCAACCTGGCTTGGGAAAACTTCAAAAGCCTGTTTCTTTCTGTCATTGATTCAGTGGCTCTTGCAAGGTCAATCAGGGTAAGGCAAACATCTCATCCTTGGTTTAACTCCAAGGTACTTGAAGCCATCAGTGCTAGGGCTAAAGCCATGTCCAAGTACAAACACTCAGGAGACCTGACTTCTCGCAGTTTCAAGCCTGTAGGAAAGAGGCCCAGCGTTCAGTCAAGGAGGCCAAAAATAATTACTTCTCTGAACAGATAAGTGAGAACAAGGATAACCCCAAAATCTGTGGAAAGTTCTAAAAAATCTTGGATGTGTAACTAAGACGAAAAACTCTTGTAGTTCATGCATTACTCTCTCCATAGATGTAAAAGAGGTGAATAAAAAGGATGAAATTGACAATCATTTCAATGTTCATTTCACCTCAGTTGCTCACAAACTTGTGGAGAAGCTTCCACCCAGCCCAGGTGTGTACGGGCCTGAACTTATTCAAAGTTAGGTGTGATTCCTAACTTTCTTTTCTTTTAGTCTTGTGTCAGTTGAAAAAATTGCCAGGATGTTAAAGGACCTTAACTCTGCTAAAGCTACAGGGCTCAATAATATCTCAGCCAGGTTCTTGAAAGTTGCAGCTGACCTGATAGCCCCTTTGGTTGCTCATATTATTAATTTGTCCTTAGAGCAAGGTACAGTTCTTGATGACATGAATGACTGAAAAGTCATTCCACTTTTTAAGAAAGGTGTCAGGTCTGATCCGGGAAATTACCGACCGGTTTCTATCTTGAGTACAGCCTCTAAGGTCCTGGAGAAAGTGGTACACGAACAGTTCAGTTCGCTTCTGATTCTAAACTGCTATATGAATTCCAGTCAGGCTTCAGAAAGTCCTATTCAACTGACTCTTGTTTGCTGTACTTGACCGACTTCATTAGAGGTGAAATAGATGTCGGCAAACTCTGTGCCATGATTTTAATTGATTTACAGAAGGCCATTGACACTGTCCATCATAGCCTACTGTTCAACAAGCTGTTTGCTTTAGGCATGAGCCCTCCCACCTTAAAATGGTTTGTCTCCTACCTGTCTGATAGATATCAGAGGACCGAATTCCAAAGTCTTCTATCCAGGGATCAACCTGTAACATGTGGAGTACCACAAGGGAGTGTCTTAGGTCCATTATTGTTGTTAATCTATATCAACGACATGAAGTCAGCTTGTAAAGAGAATTTGTTTCTATATCTATTTAAGTCTCTGACAAAGATGAGCTCAAGCTGCAAAACACTCTGCAGGAGGAATTTTGTAACATCAAAGATTGGCTAGTAGACAACAAATTGTCTCTTCATATGGCTAAAACAGAATTTATAGTGTTTGGTTCGAAGCCTAGGCTGCATAAAAAAAAAAGCTGTCTGGCATCAGTCTTGGGGGGCAGGCGGGCAGCACTTCCCTGCCAAATCTTCAGTGACCTATTTAGGTTGCTCCCTAGGTAGCAATCTAGATGGAGGGAGCATGGCACTAAAGATCATGAGCAAGGTAAATGGCCGACCCAGATTCTTAGCAAGAAAAGCCTCATTCCTTGATTCAACAAGTCTTCGACTGCTTGCTTATTCTTTGGTTTCTTGCTGCTTTGATTATGGTCTAGGTTCTTGGTACAGTGGGCTTACTAAGGCCCTTAAAGACAAACTGCAGGTTTCACAAAATAAACTAGTCAGAGTAGTACTAGGTCCGGCATCAAGGGATCATGTGGGGAAGCAACAGTTCCAGCAGCTGGGCTGGCTCCCCCTAGAGGCTAGGGCAGTTCAGCTCCAGCTCAGGGTGGTTCATAATGTTTTGAACAACAGAACTCCAGCATACCTTGAAAGTCACTTTAGCACCAGAGCTAGTACTGCAGACCTGTATCTGCCCAGGTTTAAGACAAACATAGTGCTTCCAAATATAGTGGAGCGGTGAATTGGAACAAGTTACCTTTGCATGTTAAAAGCATAGGTAACCAGCATGGTTTCAGAAAAAAAGGTAAAATCCTGGCTCATGGAAAAATTAGAATCATAGTAACTTTAACCTGTACTTTTTCCATGGTTGTTGTTAGTTGTTGTCTGAATTTTATGCTTTTAATTTATGCCACTAATATTGCTGGATGTTGCCCAGCCATGTGCTCTACCCTGTCCATCTGTACTGTCATAACATCAAGGTCCACAATGGAAATAAGTCGATGACTGTATTGTGTTAACCTTGACAATGTCTTTTTTAAGCTATTGATGTAAAAATCAAATTAGTTTTTTTTTTTATTTCTTGTCAACTAAACTAAACTAAACTAAACTACACACATCAGAGATACATCAAATGTTCAATTCACTGACCAAAACGATATGGCTGATGGAGACATTACAGACGGTATCAATTCTGACTCAAATAAAATACTTACAGTAATAATATATCAAATACATATAATATCAGCCATTTGCTAGTTGCTCAACTCTTTTGTATTGTGTCTGTAAATGTAAAAGATTATAACTTTGAAAAACTTGAGAATGTTTGCCTGAAAGAAAAAATTATCCATATATGGAAGATTGTAAAATGAAACAAAACTCTTAACTCTTCAAAATAAAGCCAATATTCCTGTGAATTCAGCTTTGATGTCTTGAACAAACTTTTTCCAAACATATTGAGGAGGAATAGGCCTACGTCTACTAATCTTCTGGGATTGGTGGATGGGAGATTGTCACACACGACCGAGCCCTGTGTCCTCAGCCAGTAATCGATATGCCCCACACCTCTCTCCCACTTCACACACCTCTCTCCCACTTCACACACCTCTGTCACACTCCACCTTCGCACGCCGGGAGAATTTTAAGGGCAGAAACGCGGATGGGAACCAGCAGCGGCGAGGTAGGCTACTCTACCTACGACCAGCATCCATCGCTTAACCACCAGTCAACACGCACTCACGTGGTCACCCACGGTGCGCGGTGACACGTGTTAGGCTATATTGCATTCTTGAAAATGTCAATAGTCAAAAGGCTAGATATCTCCTTTCATTCACTGATACCGTTCATTCTTTGTCTGCCACTCATCGACAAGCAATTTTGAGCTGCGTTTGTTCTACTACTTGACTGTTGACAACGTGCCATGCACACACAATGGGCGTTAACTGACAGTCACCATTGTTAGTCTACGAAAACATTTTGTTATGTACAGTATGCCTATAGCCTACTACTGTCGCTCGCTAACAAACAATCTGTTGAACAGATACTCTATTCTGCTCGCACGCACCGTAGCAGTGACAGTGCACGAGACCATTATCGCACCAGAAGGGAAATGAACAGAAATCGCCCCTCCTCTCCTCTCCCTGCTCTCCTCTCGCCTCCTCTCCTCTCCCTGCTCTCCTCTCGCCTCCTCTCCTCCCTGCTCGTCCCCTCGCCCTCGGTAGCAGGCAGCAGGTGTTATCCGTATAACCTAGAGCTTTCGGTGGTATATTACAACCGCCCCCCGGTCCCAGAGCGAGTTAAAGCATTCTGGCAGCGGCGGGGTAGAGGGTAGAACATCGGACACCCAGAAATCACGCCTCAAAAACACGTGGGAGAGATTTACTCAAATAAATGCCCCCCCCCCCCCCGTTTTCCTCCTCACCCCCCTCTCACCCAGAGACCGCGAGTAGCCTACTACTATCCCTCTCACTTGGGGATGCTCAATACATTTGACAAAAGCCGACCGTTGGGGAGCAATGTGAGGGAAGTAACGTTATAGCAGCCTAAATTCTAGGATAGAATCTAGGATATCTAGTAGGATAGAGAAGCTTTGACCTTGTCTTCCGATGCCCTTACAAGTGAACAGCCTAAATGTCCAAAAAGGACAAACCAAACACCAACAAGTAGCCTAGCTATGACACATTTATAAATCAGTGCACACAGACCAATGAAGAGACGTTATAATCAGCCTACTACTGGCTGCTAGACATCACATCTAGGCTACAATATGACTTCCAATGACAAGAGTAGGATCTACAATGACATACACACGCATTAATAACATACAGGCCCTGTTAATATCACTGACAGCGGTGGTTAAAATGCATTGACGGCAACAAGAGTCTGTATGTGACAATGACCCTCAGGATGAAGAGAGCAAATAAAAGCTATTAACGACGATCAGAAACAACGGGTTAAACGGTGTCTAGGCATGATGAACACCTTGAAACTGTCAAGGATACGCTTCTTACCTTTGCTACTGTCCTCTTCCCTGTTCAAATACATGGCTATGAATTCACCCCTGGGTTGTGTGATGGCGTTGTCAATCAGTGTTACTCCTCCCGCGTCTGGAGAACTCCGGGGTCGCGTGCTGCTGGAGCTGTTTATTGTCTTGTTGCTCGGCGAGAGTGCGCGCGCGTGCTTCACTAGCCTAGATCCTCCCAGTCCGCTCGAGCAGGTAGGCAGCCAGTCAGCTGCTCTCTCTCTTTCTTTTTCTTTCTTTCTTTCTTTCTCTCTCTCTCTCTCTCTCTCTCTCTCTCTCTCTCTCTTTGCACTCTATCTGCTGTCTCTCTCTCTCTTTTTGCTCTCTCTTTTTGCTCTCTTTCTTTTTGCTCCCTCTCTCTCTCTCTCTGCAAACAGTGACGCTTAGAGAAGTAGCCACGGGAATCGGAAAGTGGCATTTATAGCCTATGGAACAGTCTTGAGAAGGATTTGACCGCCCAGATGTACCACAAACGATGCCATATTATGCCCTATGCCTCCCACCGCCTATACGTGCTTCAATATTAATATGCCGTCGTTGCTGTTACAACTGTTTTCAAAAACAAGTGGTAGGCTATTACGTAATGCATGGGTCAATAAATAAGCTGTCGACGAGGGAGGTGAGAGCAGGTGCTCCTCAAACCTAACCACATGTGCTTGGCGCCTCGCCCGATCTAAGAGGACTAGTCGATATTTAAGAGGGGATTGCACACGTGTATGCCAAGTGCAATTAGCCTATTTTAAACTGCCACGGCTGGCTTGTGCCGATCAATGAACTGGGGAAAAAAGGTTTGTGCTCTTAGATAGTATTTAATGTGTAACCTTGAATAAGCTGCACTCTTAAATTGCCTCTGTTAGGTAGCCTACCTGCTTTCTGCTGGCACAGTGCCTATTCATGTTCAATTGGATGCATTGGAAAGGAGATTATTCTTCAATTTTCTGTTTTTGAGCCTGACATCATCATTCGTCATCATACCCTTGTGTTGGGTGCTCTATCAGAGATGATGGACTCATATTTTCCAAATGTTATGACCTTATTGGCCTGGTGGGAAGCTGACATAAGGCAATAGTCCACCGATATGGAACGGCAAACGATTTTCAAAAACTAACACCGCAAGGAAACATTACGAAGCTTAGCAACAAATGCACAATTGAATGGAAATCAGTTCTGGATGTTATGGGAGGACGACCCTCCCAACTGTATTGACAAGATGTTTGCAAACTGCTGTGCTGACAGCGTGAGAATATTGCTAATTCCAACACAGCGTTTGCATCAATAAATCTGCATGACTCCCATCTCATTGAGTATAGGGAAGTCTACCACTGAACAAAACAAGATATTACTTGGCCATGCATACGCTTTTATAATCGAGATACAATGTTTAAGATAAGATTTTTTTTTAAATAATAATAATAATAATAATAAGGTGTGTGTGTGTGGGGGGGGGGGGGCGTTTCAGCATTGAGAATGGACAGTATAGATCAGAGTAAGAATATACATCAGAGTATAGATTTTTTTGGCCTGCCTTGCTCAATGGGAGACTGTCATTATCTTGACAGCAACCTTTTGATCATATAATCTTGCTACCTTAAAGCAGATAGTTGACTGTACAGTACAGTATGGTGGGGATTGTGAGTAATGGCCCAGCTGTGATACAGGGTCTGAAGGAGTTTGTATAGGACTCCAGGTTAACAGGTTAACTGCTCAGTGGCAGACTGATCCTGGCATGGTGCTCGAAAGAGAGCTTCAGGAGGTCCTTCCTGCCGGCTGCTCTGACTGTTCAGTGCATCCCCTGACTGGCTGGACACTATGGACCTGAGTCAGCTCAGAGGGGGCAAATGCTCCTTGGACAGGACATTTACCTTTAACAAACTCTTGCACACCTTAGATGTGTGTGCACAATCTAGGCGTGCTAAGGAAGCTGTTATACACTTGTTTATTTGTATTCTTGTACATTTGGATGTATGCACTTATTGTAAAGTGATTGAGTTGCGCTTCATATAAACTTTGTGAAGAGCTGAAATGTAGGTATTGGTTTTGCTGTAGGCTACTACATGTGTTAAAGTCTAATTGGCCCCTGCCTACTGCCAGGGTTTAACTGCTGTACATTTGGCATTGTTGCGCCTGTCACAGATGTATCTCTCTGCTGGTACCTCTATAAATATCCCCATCCTCTTCAGAAAAAAAAATCTGATTCCCATTGATTTAGTGACCTATCTACACATCACCACCGTGTCCTCCATATCTGAGGTCCCTCCACCAACAGCCCTTCTTCTCTCTCTGCACCTCTCCAAGTCCATATTCCTCCCATCATTCTGATTCTGATTTTCTCTCTCTCAGCTCCACTTGTATACTACTGTACCTTCCTTACCTCCCCCTCTCTCTACCCCCTCGCTCTCTCTACCCTTTCTCTCTCCTCTCTCCACCCTCTCTCGGTCTCCCTCTCTTTCTCTCTCTCTCTCCTCCCCCACTCTCTCCCCCTCGATCTCTCCTCCCTTTCTCTCTGTACCCACCCTCTCTCCCCGCGCTCTCTCTCTCCTCCTCTCTCTCCACCGCCCCCCCCTCCTCTCTCTCTCCCTTTCCTCCTCTCCCTCTCTCTCTGACTAGAAAGCAAGAGAGGCTAATAATAGTCATGGGTGGATGCTTAGCAAAGTCATGAGACATGGAGGGGTGTTGATTGAACAAAAGAACCCAGGCGGGTGATATTTCTTTATTTGAAAATCTGTCCAGGACAGTATTAGAAACAGGGCGTGTCGGTGAACTGAGCTCCTGGTGAGTCTCCGGTATGTAAACAATGGAGTAGACTGTCTGATGAAAGAAGTAACTCAACGCTGAAAATCCAATATGAAATCTGACTCTGAAATACGACCAGTTACTATACCACCAAAGAGACAGACAGCAGGCTGTGTGTGTGTGTGTGTGTGTGTGTGTGTGTGTGTGTGTGTGTGTGTGTGTGTGTGTATGTGTGTGTAATGTGGTATTATAGATTTTGTACACAGTAGCGCATGGCATGAAGCATGGATTAGAATAGGGATGAATGTGTCATATCTTCTTGTGACAGTATAATTCCCTTGTTATTCCTTTCATGCCATTCATTTGATCATAGATCATATTTGAAGGTTCCAACTTGAATTTACATTTGAATTCAATCTACCATCTATCATGGATATAGAGTATAGTCAGAAATAAGCGACTAGTGGGAAGTATTAATTTCATCTGCAGCTCCCAGCCATGAAAGGTAAGATGGTTATTATAGTCCAACCAAGGTTGGAAGTTTGTCTTTCGTCTCCTCAGGGTAGGCTACAATTAGAAAACATGCAATGCAAAACAGCCTTCACATTCCACAATAATAGCCTACATAGACAAGAATACATTACAGGTCGAAGCACATCTTCTTTAAACTAGTATTATTGAGCAGCACTAGGAACAAAGGACCTGTTATTTTCCGCGGGCCAGAGGGGAGATGAGCAGTCTAGTGCAGGTTTAGCGTCTCACCAAAGTCGTCCAGAGCCGTGATGTTTGTAGGCTACGTGACGCCTCTCAGGCCAGGCTTCGGCTCTCTTGTGACACTACAGCGGCATCTGGTGGCGACCGCGAGTAGTGTGCCATCATCAAATTACACCCGCCTGCTTGCTGCCTGTTCCTGCTCTTTTGAAGATGCTCTCTTACGACACACAGGCGCAAAAACCACAGGGCCGAATGAGCAAGGACAGTCATTTCATTTTATTGAACAGCAAACTGTGACAGGGAATACATCTTATTTTTTATTTTATTTTTTAAATATCTAATTGTAAACACTGACCAGGACAATTGATAAATTGATAAATTCACCACACATATTGATTACTCCATCTCCAGATCAATAAGACACATCGCAGGAGGAGAGTGAGTGTGGGGCCCTATGGTTTTAAAAGTGCGATAGACGACACACTGTTCCTCTTGGAGGAAGAGAACAGAGACTCGGTGGAGATCGCAGACCCCCCCCCACAGCTTCCAAGGTCCCCAGAGAGTTGCATTACAAATAAATACACAGCGTGGTGCTGCAACCACATGGCGTGACGTTCAGGTGTAACATTACTGTGAACTAACTAGTGTCTACTCCTGTGTGTTTGCCACTTATTTGCATAATGGTAAGCTGGTTGTCATATTATTCTGTCAGTGTTGCTGCTAAAATCGAATAAAATAATCTTTCCTATAATTAATATATCTCATAATATATATATATATATGTTACATTCTCAGATTTGACGTCTTTAGAATATGTAGTTGACATACATGTACTGAGCAACTGTAGATTGGCGAGATACTGTTAAGCATTAAAGGCCTCTCAGAAGGCATCTTAACTGGGTTCCGTCATGTTTTGATGTCAGGAAAATAACTTTGTCTCCGTATCATCAACGTGAGTTTGTGAGTGATCTTGTGAGTGATCTTGTGCTTAATAATTATGCTGTGCTCTCTCTGATTGTATTTACTCTAAGTCTTATATTTGGTGTCTTTTCCCCAGCGACCCGCAGCCCTGCGCTGCTGTACCTGAGCGGCCAGGCTGACGGGGAGGACTGTGATGGACGAAGGAGAGGATAGAGTGGGATACAATCAGAGACGACTACACCTCAGTGTCACACTAACAACTACATGTATACAGCTATCAACTACAGCACTACACAGTCACACACACACACACACACACACACACCACCACCAGATGCACAAAGTCCAAGTGCAAATTCAAAGCTGATCAAAACAAAACAAAAAAAGACTTGTTCACAACATCATCAAGGTTAAATTGAAAAAGGAAACAGAACAACATTTTTTTTTTTTAAACCATGACAGTAAACACATTAAAACAAGTATTGCAATCACAACAATATCATACAAGATGATTTAGCAACTGGAATGTTTAGGAATAAACATAAAACAACAACAACAATAAATCATAAAGCTGATATCACAAGGGTAGGCAGGCCATTTCTCATCATGGCAGGAAGGAGGGAGGGGGGGGGGGGGTCAAAGAGTGCTGTGTGAGAACTCTACTATGAGCCACGGCCCCCCCAGGTTTACACATGGATCTCTGAGAGATCATCACTGTTATCACTGTAGGGTTAACTGGAACGGATGAGAGATCCTTTTAAAACACTAGGTGTTAAAGGGCAGGTCCGGAATTTAGCATCATAAGCCATGTTATAAAGTTATTTACAATCATACACAACGGCCGATATCAGGCCGATATAGCGCATTGCCACTAACACACTCAATGGATCCCTAGGTGCATAGACAAAATTCCCCCAAAACACTATAAACTCTCGTTTTCAAAGACAGGAAACTCACTGAGTGGTCACTGGTGTCCATTGATGTTCTGGCAAAAAAATTGCCACAAAGTATGCTTCCGATCGGGCTTTACTGATCATATCATATCCATTGATTTGTATTGACAACAAAGCCAGAGATGTTGAGATTCATCCATCCGTTGTGTCTGATCGTAAATAACCTTATAACATGGCTTTTGATGCTAAATTACAAACCTGCCCTTAAAGTTTTATATATGAGGTCAGTCCCTTAAGGGCTGCTGCTGATAGTCCACACGGAGAATCTGCTTAACTGCTATAAATATCAACAATTATTTGACAGTAAGTCAAGATGATCACACAATTCAATGGCATCCATGGCAGGGTTGATTTTGAGGGCCATTGCTCATAGCATAGGTGAAGGTGCAGTGTTTGGTTGTATTACAGGACATCACAGGGTCCCACAGAGACCTAGCAGCTTGGGACGGAGCCAAGACACCTCCAGACTATCACCAAACAGATCAGTATTGTTCTCTCTGTTGCATACAGTATAAAGCTAAACCTCACTCTTTCTGAAGTTGAAATCGTATGCTTTTCACATTAAACAAACAAATATTACTTCATTGGATATTTTCATAACAATAAAATCATAACAATATCGATTGAGAGGGAAGTTGGAGAGGTAGGTGTGCAAATAAGCCATCATGTACAAAACAAATAATAAAACCTAAAATCTAGAGCTCATATCATCTGCATAATGTACAATATAGTAATGCGGACACACTGACACAGAAAAGCAATACATACAAACATATAGAGGCTATTTATAGAAAGGAATATTGATAAATAGATGTGACTCCCGTACGCTGAGGAGTTGGATTGCACGTTGACAGTGCAAGAGTACGACTGAAGAGCCGCTTCAGCTGCAGGAGCAGGTGATGAATATGATTGGATATGACACATCAAAGTCACCTTGATCTCCAGCGAGACAACCAATGGCAGCAGGCTTCCAGTGATGTAACACATGCACAAGAAAGCACCATGAAAGCCTTCCCAGAGAGCCTACAACATCTAAAGCAACACATTTGAAATGATTGGTAGAAGTCATCATGGGTCCCAATAATAACTTTCTGATTTGACCCAAATATCATGAGTGTTTGAGAGTTGAGACAAAAGCATTTGAGCTTTTCTGTAAACGTTAAAATAATAATATACTGTATAGATCCAGAGGCCGTATTCCAATCTGGCTATGGTCAGGCGAGGTGCACACTGGGCTCTGATATAATTATCCATCTCTGGTGGCCGCAGATGAGGCACTGGTCAGAACAATGGTCAAACTCAGTCTTCTTGATCACTATAATTACAAAGCATCATACAGTATGATAAAGGATATACTCGATTTCTGCTCTCACGTTCCCATCTGAAGAGTATGTTTCTATGCAGGACTGGCCGACGGGGTCAACGTGCGTGAGGAAGGTGGGTTGTGATGCCTAGTCCTAGAGAGGAGTCTACGACCAGACACCCGAGATCTACGAGGCCCAGGCATTAGGAGTCTACGACCAGACACCAGACATCTACGAGGCCCAGGCATTAGGAGTCGGCTCACAGCCAGGCCTGAGTGGCAGGTTTCATTACAGCCTGTTTACTGGCTTCAGGCCAGATCCAGAGGAGTGATGCGTCATCACAACTTTCCTTGGGTCTTCGCCATGAAACACAGGCATTTCGATATTAATATAAGCTCTTAACAGAAATAAGGTGGGGGCCATATCTTAAGGAGCATGCTTGAATAGTGTTAATTAATCAACTGCTATCCTACTATACATCTAGTCTGATAGTTATGCTAAATGTCATTTGTGTAAACACTGGATAGATTATATTCTTCATGGTTATTCTTCTTCTGCTGGTTTGTACTGGAGCTTGCAAACCTGCAGCAGCTTAGGGCAGTAGATCTACCCTGTAATTCCTCAATCATGCACAAAACAGAAAATTAAAAATAAAATAAAAAACATTCAAATTAAAAAACAAGACCTTTTGAGAACAAACAATATCCGTGGCTTTGATTCCAGAAGTGTGGAATGGTACGTGTCACTAGAGGCAGCTTGGCAAACGAAGAAAAGGCTCCTCTTACAGTTTGCTACAAACCTACACATTCAACATAACAGGGTGATATATAAACTGCACTGATTGGTCGAACTCTGGCCCCCAAAAAATGGATCAAAACCTTATTTGATGAGAGATGAGCCCTGATCCAATTGGTGCGATGCATGATGGGAGAGAAGTTGATGGGGAGGAGGGTGGCTTAGTTGTCCCGTTTAGGCAGAACGCTGAGGATGTATTCACCTACTCCCAGGAAGTAGACAACCTGAGCGATGCCAAAGAGAGGCGCTATGACCAGGGCGCGGCAGTACGCCCCCTTCAAGAAAGCTGTGGGACCCTCGTTCTTCAGGATTTTGCTAAAGGGAGACAGGAAGTAACATACGGTAGGTTAGCCGAGTCGTCGCCGATTAGTCCGGTGAGGCATTTGTCAAATATGGCAGCTGAGTGACTTTCACACGTCGTTCGTCATCGGACGAGAGCGTAACGAGGTTACCTGATGCAGTCGCTCACTCCGCTGTAGGTGTCCTCTGTACTGCCCCGGGTCAAAGACTGCAGCCTCGTCTTTATCACTGCAAATACGGTAAATGGTAAATGGACTTCACTTACATAGTGCTTTTACCCAAAGTACTTTACAGTGGCCTCTCTCATTCACCCATTCACACGCACATTCACACACCAGTGGCGGCAGCTGCCATGCAAGGTGCTAGCCTCATTGGGAGCAATTTGGGGTTCACTGTCTTTGCCAAGGACACTTCGACATGTGGGGACAGGTGGAGCCGGGATTCGGACCATCGACCCTGCGGTCGGTCATTGGACGAGCCACGCTGCCTCCTCTGTGCGCGGCGTCCGCGTGTTTACGCTGGCAAACGGCAGCAGGAAGGAGCCTCGCTGGGAAGGTTTTAATCTTGGCTCACCGTCCACAGGGTTCACCGCCACCGCGGCCGTGCTCCCCGCCGCGCAGCCCGCCAAGAAGGACACGTAGAAGGGGGCGGGGCCCTCCTGGCCTCGCTTGCCCAGGTTGTTCAGGTTAGCAAACAGGGGGAAGTAGATGACGGAGAAGGGGACGTCCCTACAAAGGGGAGAAGAGAGACAAGATGAATACCAGCATGTTAATATGATCATCCTCGTCCCTGGCCGTTAGGCATTGTGTATACTAGATCAAATGGGTGAGCTGTTTTTTTTGCTTCCCTTTGGTAAATGAAGGCTAGGCTCAGTATGTAGTACACCCCCCCCCCCCCCCCCCCCCCATGTAAAGCACACTGTGCTGCCTTTGTATGACATGCGTGATATAAATAAAAGCTTGATTTGATTTGCCTTGCGTGTGGGCTACCTGAGCAGAGTGGCGCCCAGGCCCTTGTAGAGGCCAGCGATGCCTTTGCTCTTCAGCAGCTCCCGAGTCAGCTGCATGGCGGTGGGAGACGGGGCCTCCACGGCGCCCGCCGCTACGCTCTCCGGCATCAGCTTCCTCTGGGCGGCTGGGGGAGGGGGTATCGGCAGGATGGTGTGAGGACCAGTAGCAGAATCATCACCTTCATAACATCTACAGCACTTACTGTACATTCACACAATGACAGCAGGCCGAGAGAGAGAGAGGGAGAGAGAGAGAGAGAGGGTAGCCTGGCTTCGCCATCCTGATCAGTATCTACAGTATCTAATATGGGGCGTGTTTGATTCAATAACTGTACCCATTTGATAGGATGATACCACAACTAACCCACGTTTAGTTGCTCTGAATGATTGTAGGTCTATCCAATTGCGTCCAGAGGCATTTTGGCATTTCACCTCTCGGAAATCAAAAATAAACTCAGTAGTTCCAGGCCCTTCGCATTTTTGTGAAATGGGTCTGGTGAAATGGGTCTCCAAACCGATATGGAGAATGATATGCTATATACATGATAAGGAACATATTTGTAATAGGTTGGGTATCAAAGAAAACCATTCTGACCTAAATAGAAAAATACCAGGCCAGGTCCAGCCTGGCTTATGTGCATGGCTGGCTTGTTTCTGTTCAGGACTGGTAGGACGGAAGCTCGTCATGCCATTGAAATAGCTGTGAATTGAAATGACATGAAAGTGCAGCTCTATTTATCGACTTGTCAAAGGCATTTGATACAGTTGATCATGTCATCTTGGCAGATAGACTCCACAAGATTGGCTTATCTGACCAAGCTGTAAACTGGTTCTCAAACTATCTATCAGGTAGAACTCAGTGTGTCCAGGCCGCAGGGTCCTCGTCCTCCTTCGTTCTTGTTTTAAAGGGAGTGCCTCAAGGTTCCATATTAGGGCCATTGTTGTTCACAATTTATGTGAAAAATCTTTGTGATAACTTGTCTGATCTTACAAATACTTGGGTATTTTGATTGATGAGAACCTGTCTTTTAAATCTCATATTGATAAACTTGTCTATAAGCTGAAACTTAAATTAGGTTTCTTTTTCAGATGTGTTGTGATGTGTTTTTCACACCAAGTCAGGAAGCACTTGATCACTTCAACCTTTTTACCCCTGTTAGATTATGAAGATCTACTTTTTATGAACGCTCCTGTCCAGTATTTGAAAAAAAAAAAAGGATACTGTGTATCACTGTTCTTTGCGTTTTATTATTGATTGCAGCTATCGTGTACACCACTGTACTTTGTATGCTGTCGCGAAATGTGCATCTCTATCTGTCCGTAGACTCTCTCATTGGCTCACTTTTATTTATAAATCCATTCTTGGGCTTCTCCCTACATATTTGCGTTCACATATGTGTAGGAACCTTAGTCATTATGGCCTGCGCTCTCAGGATATCATTCTGATGCAGGTCCCAAGAGTCAGAACTGAACTGGGTAAAAAGGCCTTTAAATTTTCTGCCCCCGCTACCTGGAATGATGTGCAGAAGGACTTAAAACTCTCAGATCTCAAGCTTTGTGGGAATTCAAGTCAGTTTTAAAGGACAGATAAATGAGCTCTCTTGGCTCCTGTGATTGCCCTGTCGTGTAATCTTACTATTGTGTGCCTGACTGTAGTTTACCTGTTTGTGTGTTTTGTTGTAACCATGTTTTTATGCTGCCATTTTTGGCCAGGTCGCTCTTGGAAAAGAGGTTTAATTACAACAAGTTTTTTACCTGGTTAAATAAAGGATATTGATTGATTGATTGAAATAATGTCTGATAAATTAAGATAGGTCTTGTCGCCTGGACACAAAGGCACAAACAACAAACAACAGCGTTTGTTTAGCTACATATAGACTAGAGGAGTTTTGCTCAACATAGACGGTAATCTCTGGGAATGTCCCGCGTGGGAGTCTGATGCTCTGACCACTACTCTACTTGTGGAATTTAGGTAAGGGATAAAAAGGTTGTTGTGAAAGGATGAACGTGTGGAGGTTTGGGGTATAGTCCCATAAAGTCATCCCCACCGGATCTTGAACCCCGGTCTCCCGGTTGGGAGTCCTATGTTCTCACCACTACTCTACTTGTGCAGTGGCGATCAGCAGGTTGGTTTTGGAGGGAGTGATAACCCAACAAAGGCTCGCTGGCTTCCAACCACGCACAAAAATCACAAACACGTGCCACTAATGTTGGTGTCTATATTGACCACATGAGGGCAGCAAAGCTCCATCTTTAGACACTTGACAATCATGATCTCCCCTTTGGGCCTCCATCTCCGCCATCTCCATGTGCTCCATGTCTCAGACTCTTACCAATCCTCCCAGCATCCTGGAGCTGAATCTTCAACATCTCCATAGGAGTAGTGACAATAACCTGTGGTTAACAAGCAGGACAATGTTATTGTCATAACAAAATTAGGGTATGTTGTCATAACAAAGGAGGAGGCTGCACAGTAGCATAATTGCATTGTGATTTGCATACTACCACAAATCCAAACTCAGAATGATGGCCAAATCTGGCGGAAGTGCAGCACTAAAGTCAGTACAAGCATGCAAGCAACTGGGAACTACACTGTATTCAGTTGGTGTTGGCGTTTGAGGCTAAACAGGTTCCAGTTAAAAGGGTATAGGGTTAGCATTAGCTTAATTACAACTCTTGTTTTCTCCTTTAATCCACATAGTGGCGACTAGTTAATGAGATTAAAGGGGATATTGCATCTTCTTAATCCTAGTCCTACTACACATAATCTAATCATCTGGGCCAGCTACCTTTTGCCCTCATTGACGACAGGTATTCCCCTCTGACTCACTGACACGCTGCACACAGACCATAATCCCCTCTGCAGAGCCCTCAACCACACGCAGCATCCACCAGTACAGTAGACATAATACCTGCACCATGCTGTTATCAATCACAGGGTAAAATCAAGGCAGATCTGGGTGGGGGTGGAGGTGGAGGCGGAGGGGTGGGGGGGGGGGTGGCATAGCTGGGGAGGGGGTGTCCAGATGGGGAGTACAGTAAGAGGTCGTCATGAGAGGAACAGCTCTCTTACCTGGCATGTACCCGCCCCACACCCCGCCAACATCTCCTTTACCAGGGTCAGCTTCTGACTGAGGGAGAGAGAGAGGGAGAGAGAGGGAGGGAGAGGGGGGGAGAGAGAGGGAGAGAGAGAGAGGGAGAGAGAGATGGAAAAAGAGGGAGTCAATGCGTGTATCATATGTGTGAGATACCGCATGTGTGTGTGTGTGTGTGTGTGCGTGTGTGCATGCGTGCATGTGTGTGTGTGTGTGAGTTTGTGTGTGTGTGTGTGTGTGTGTGTGTGTGTGTGTGTGTGTGTGTGTGTGTGTGTGTGTGAGAGAGAGATAACTAAGATTTATTGTAAGTCAAATGTAACTTAATGTCATTTATTTCCCCTAAGAACATCTCCATTTCAACACACACGTCAGACACAGGGACTCATTAATAATTCACTCAATAAGTCAACCATTCACTGCCCCTGTTTGTGTGTTGCTATAGTGACAGATAGACAGACACTCCAGAGACGTTTCTGTTCAGCCATGCAGATACACAGTCCAGGGGACGAGGGGCTGAAGGCTCCTGGCAACACCATGCTCACTATTTATATCTGATACAATGACACTGTGTAGTGCTCTAATTTTCTCTGGAAAGTGTATTTAGATGGATCTACAGAATAAAACCTGGAAATTAGATTTTGCACAACTGCACTGTCGAAACTGACAAAGAATTACTGAATCCTAGAGAATACAAAGAGCACAAACGCCAACGTTTTCTTGCGAGAAAAGACAGGATATTGGAATATTCATTGGGGAGCAGGTGACTAGTCAGTGACGCCGACAGCCCCGGGTCGTACAGTATGTCAGCAAACAAGCCAGTTAATCACAGTGTGAATCAGCAGAGTGTGTGTGTGTGTGTGTGTGTGTGTGTGTGTGTGTGTGTGTGTGTGTGTGTGTGTGTGTGTGTGTGTGCGTGCGTGTGTGTGTTAGTCATCACGTTCATCCATCCTTTTCTCACCCATCTTTGGAGAAGTGCTGTCTGAAGAAGTCATTTGCAGCCAATTTGATGGCTTTCTCCGGAGTGACTAGAGTCAAGTTCACGGCAGCTCCTGTGAGAGAGAAGGAGATTGCTGAGGATCCAGTAGTCTGTCTTGGGCAGGGCTTTTACAGTCACTCACACATGGCAGACTCACACCTGGATCCCTGGATCAATGTCTACGCTGGCTACAATGGGCAGATGAGAGAGCGGGTCAGGCAGTGCTAAGCAGCTTTGACGGTCTCAGAGTTGAGCACTGGTCAGCAATTCTGGCCTTATATTTGGCTTTTGAGTGTACTCGCCACTTTAGAAGCTTTATGCAATGTACACACACACACACAAACACACACACACACACACACAAACACACACACACGCACACTCATACACCTACCTCTGTACATCCCAAAATATCCCTCTGAGCGGATGGTCTTGATAAGGCAGTCAGACCTGTAAGACAGAATCAAAAAGTGGACAACCAGCCAGTACAGTTCAGTTCAGGACTTGTACGAGTGGAGGATCTCCTGCCTGTTGAGTGTGTACTGGTATATATATGCTGATATAAAACACCAGCTGTGACTGTGTACTGGTACAGTACATACAGTACATGCTGGTATAAAGGACTAGCTGTTGACTGTGTACTGGTACATACAGGCTGGTATAAGGGGCTAGCTGTTGACTGTGTACTGGTACATACATGCTGGTATAAGGGGCTAGCTGTTGACTGTGTACATACATGCTGGTACAAAGGGCTAGCTGTTGAGTGTGTACTGGTACATACATGCTGGTATAAAGGCGAGATCCATTTTGCTGGTTCTGCAGGCGGGTCTTGGCCAGGTCAATGGGAAACACACAGGTCACTCCGATCAGGCCAGCGATGCCCCCATTGATCAGTTTGGCAGGTAAACTGGCAGGCAGCGACGTGATGTAGAGATCAGGGGGAAAAAAGAGAAGCAACATTTCGGTGAACATGGACAAATATACAGTATAGTGCTATCAATTCTGCCCCCCACCCCAAAATAACACATAATATAAACACGTAATACCATCACGTGCACGCATCTCATGTGCATGCTTACCTGATCTGCTTGTCAGCCATTTATCTCAAGCCCCGGCGGTTGGTCAGAGTGATGGTGTGTGTCTGTCAGTCTGTCAGTGAGTGGGTGCGCCTGGATCTTGGTTTCAGTCAGTACGAGGGCCGGGTTTCTCTCTGTGTCTGGGAGAGTATCCTGTAGTCGGTCTGCTAGCCGGCTCCTCCGCCTGGGTAGGTCAAGGGTATCTGTAGAGATAAGAGAGGGCTTGTTCACGTCGACACTCAGACAGAGACGTCGTCCTCTGAAACGTGCCATCAGGGTCAATGAATCTCCAGGGAGGGGAGGTGCACCGGTGACTGATGCAACGCACTTTCCCAAGATATCCCCTCACCTGGACTTGGTACCCTGCTCACGATCTGACACACTAGTGACTGATCATGCCAAACAAATTCACGCTACCAAGGTCAGTTCAACATAACAACCAATGGGGTCGCGTTAATACGGAGGCAACAGCCGTTCTCTTTATCCTACTTCATGATCTGATCCTGTCCAGTATCATTGTGGCTGTGACTAAATAGAGTACCAGGCCAGGTCTGATATAACAACAATGACTCTCTGAGGGGGACATGATTTCTGTGTCTATTTCAGACCCAAGCACTTTATTAATTATTTGGCAACACTGACTGAGAGCCTTCCCTAAAATAGCATTGTACAGGAGTGCAGTGATTACATTCTGTTGGATACATGTCTGCTGATCCAGACACCTGTGCTGCTCTCTGTCTGTGTCTGTGATGAGCACATGGTTTATTTTAGTGATCCGAGTCCGGCTCCAAATCAAGTGAGGCAGCTGAACTTTCATCTATAAAGGCACCGGGGCCGATGATAAAATGCTGAACATTCCCAAGATGTGGTGTGGAGAGTGTTTCCCATTTCCCCTCACATTCTCCACCCCCTTTCCCCACCAATCACGGCTCTCCCTCTCTCACCGCGTGACCCCGCCTCCTCCCCCTCCCTCTACCTCCCTCCCTCTAGTCACGACTCTCAAATATTCTGCCTTTCCGCTCGGTTCGGACTTCCGCTGACTTATCTCTCTCTGTAGAACAAACACGCATCAAGATCCACCCCCTCGGCCTCCATACTCCTGTACATACAGAACGCCCAGCATGGGGCATCTGTGGGGTATGAAACTGGTCATAACGGCAGAGAGAGAGAGAGAGAGAGAGAGAGAGAGAGAGAGAGAGAGAGAGAGAGAGAGAGAGAGAGAGAGAGAGAGAGAGAGAGAGAGAGAGAGAGAGAGAGAGAGAGAGAGAGAGAGAGAGAGAGAGAGAGAGAGAGAGAGAGAGAGAGAGTACAGCTGTGCTCTGCTGTGTTTGGCTTGAATGGGGATGGGGCCCTGTCTGTTTGTCTGTCTGTCTGTGCTGGGTTCAGAGCAGGTCACCGAGGTACAGCCTTCTCTCATCTGCTCCCTGGAGTTTCTCCACCATTCCTCTCTCTCTGGTTGTCTTCTCTCTCTCTCTCTCTCTCTCTCTTTGACCTTCAGCATCTGTCCTCTTTCTATATTTTTCTTACTCTTGTTCAGCCAGCTTCCTCTCTCACTTCTTCCTGACCAAAAAAAGTTCAGCACTTTTATTTGACCGCTTCCTGTATCTACACAGCTACACAGCTTGTAATGCATAACTTCCTCCCAAATATATTATGCTTAATAATGAAGGTAAAAGTAATGTGTAATGTGTAAGTAATTAAATAGGTATGAAAGAGAAAATTAATGAACCGTAATCAATCACTTCAAAGTCTTGAAAAAGTAGGCTACAAGTACTTCAAAAAGAGACAGGACCTGCTAGCACTTAAGCTTAGCTAATGGAAACGCTGACAAACTGAATCACAGTAGCGTTTAAAATGATGATACGCATCATGAAATAAACATAGCTGCTTAGTTCAATTTAATGTGTGTTGACAGGGAAGAGACTAGGGAGATAATGTTATGAATAGAAATCTCTTCTGAGTTGCCCATCAAACTGTCATACATGTACATCTCCCTCTCTAGATCTCCATCAAACTGATATCTCTCTTTCTAGATCTCCATCAAACTGACATCTCTCTTTCTAGATCTCCATCAAACTGACATCTCTCTTTCTAGATCTCCCTCTCTAAATCTCCATCAAACTGACATCTCTCTCTCTAGATCTCCATCAAACTCTATATCTCCCTCTCTAGATCTCCATCAAACTGACATACATCTCCCTGTCTAGATCTCTAGCATGTGGCTTAATAACTAGGCCACGGCGATCTGCCGTGGCCTACCCCCTCGGCCTCTCCACAGACGCTGGGATAATCTACAACAGGCTGAATGCTGGGGTGGAATCTGTATTCAATCTTCGCCAGACATGCCATATTTGGATCTTTAAAACGAACGAAGCCTAGGATGTAACGTGTGAGGCAAACAAGCCGTAGTCACGGGACTGAGTTCAATCTCTGTTACTTTCGAACTGATTTTCCTTATGTTGAAAGCGGACTAGCATACAATGTATTTCTCCATGGGATATTTGAAGCGTCGTACGGTGCTCGTGGCGTATTTTCAGTTTGTAGTACTTATAAAGAGAGATAAGCACTGATAAGTTAACAATAGAGAAGGTGAATGAACAACCTTGCTTTCGGTGCAGAACCTTGAACTCAAGACACAAGGCAGCTCCTCAAACCATGAAAACTCAGCAGGATGCAGCAGGACCTGAGACAAACTGATAACCAGTTAAAATGTTGCTAAAAGGACTGGCCACTCTTGACTAATAGAGGCAGATAACAACCTATGCCTGACCCTTGTACATCATTAAAACTAGCCGAGTAGCCTAGACCCATAATAATCTGACTCATATAATGTGCTCTGTAATTAGGCTGCCTACCTAACACGATCATCAAGACGACTCCAACTGCTCACTAGTGTGTAGTTTCCACTCAAAGCAACCATCCTTTCTCTTTAAAATGATTTTGCAAACACCTTTGCCCTTGAATTGAAGCATTGGCTGAACATATCACACACTCTATACCAAAGCCTCTCACCCTTTCGCTGTTGAGGTTTATGATGATCACTGATGATCTGGATCTGCTGATCCGGAAATATAATCTTTCTTCATGACTGGAACAATGCTGCTGTATGACTGGGCTGCTGCTTTGACATGACTTTGGAGTCGATATGTTCAAAGCACTTGTGTTCTGGAACATCACAGGTGTCCTGCACAGATCCAGTTATGATCTCTGATGCTTGTCTGCGCCCTGTGTGCAGTTTGGCTGCAACAGAATTGCTCTTTGAGAACAATGAAAAATGTTGCAGTGTTGAGTAGGTGTTGACGTAAGAGCTTCTGGGTATTCAGAATAGGGTTGACGTTACCAGCATCCTAACATCCAAATTGCCTCAGAAACCAACCCTTTCCATTTGCTATGCAAAAAAGACACTGGAGTTTACATTCTAAATCGACTTTGTTATGCAAATGCATTTTAAATTACCACCTGTTTGTGAATGTTACTTCTACAGGGTAATGACAGCCTCTCTGCCCTGATGACATTATCTGAGCGAGGATTGAAGCAGGAGTGTGTTAGATGAAGAGGGACAGTGAATGGACTCCAATGACAACCTGGAGTACTGCTGTCTGGTCCTCAGGAGTACATTTGTCTGGCCCTCATCTCACGTGAGTGAGTCAGCTGAGGATGAGGCAGAACATGGAAATAACATGGTTCTCCTCATCAGTTGAAAACAGGCTGCTGCTCATTACATTGCATTACATTATTTCGCGGACGCTTTTATCCAAAGCGACTTACAATACGGGCCTTCAGCGTACAGGGGTACTAGGTCTACTAATCACCAGAAATCATGAGTGCATCTCCTTTCTAAACCAGCATCTAAAGATCTTAACCAGCGCTGGAGTATCCACTTCCATGCCTGTCCACTGTTTCTGTTTGTACTGTTAAAAGCTGCGAGTTGTTCTCAGTTTGGACAGAATGGAGCCTATACCTTTCCAGCGTATTTCCCAAAAGCAAGATGTTTGAAATCATGGACATTCTTCTGCAACCTTTCTTATTACAGTATTACAGTATGTGTATTGGGCTTGTGGATTATGATTGTGTGATACTGTAAGTTGTATAACCCCTGAAATTCAACAAAGGGTTTGAGGAACATAGAAAATTGATGTGATGACCAAGTCATTCCACTGTAAAATAACTAGGCCTACTATGAAGGCATCTCAGAGAAATATGAGCCTATTCATCTTTGTAAAGATTCCTCGTGCTCCATCTGTCCTCACAAAGAACTCCATGAACCCAACTGCAGTCTGTTGCCATGGAGTCTATAACAGTGACATGTTTGGCATCTACTTCAGGTCAGTTTGAGTCAGCCTTGAGCAAAGGGATGAAATAAATGTGTGGAGCATGGATGTATATATATAATAATATTAGTATGGAGCCACTGGCTGTTGGAATCTTTCCAGTGGAATTAACAGGAATTTATGGGAATTAATGGGAATAAACTGGGAATTTGGTGGTTATTTATACCAACCTTGTCATATACAGTATAAATATAAACATTTTGTTTTGTCATAGCAGACACGCAGGCAAACATTTCTAATACAAAATTTAAACATGACATTTTTACTTAATCTATTTGTGAGTAGAACGTGGATTCTACAGCTCTCTTAGCGTACAGGATGCTAAGAATTAGCTGTGCATGTGATGTAAAAAATGCACAGTGCAGAGATGAAATTCAAGTGAATTTGCGTTAAATCAGGATGTTTTAACCAGGATCATGCTGCAAGATCTCGAATCCCCCCCCCCCCCCCCCAGGATCATGCTGCAAGATCTCGAATCCCCCCCCCCCCCCCCAACTAGGCTACATTGAAGTTCCCTGTTATAGGGGTCTGCGGTGTAGCAGTCTAATGCATTGTGCAGCTGCCCACCGGGGACCAGCGGTCTCGCCAGATCCGAGTATGGCCGGATCCCAGAGGGAGTGGCCTATTGGGCCGCCACTCCCCAAAGGCAGTTAGTCTAGTTTAATCTCGGTTTGAGAGTTCGTCACCAGAGCTACAAACCCATCACAGGTGAAAAAGGTGACAAACATACAAACCCATACATACACAGATCAAACAAATGACCTATTTTGGATTAAAAACGGCTATTTTCACTTAAAGGTGACAAGTCTGCACCCCTGGTCACATATCAGCGACCCTGTCTGGTGTCAGAATCACGGTTGCGAGCTGAGAGAGTCAAAGAGTTGTCTCTCCTCTTCGTATTGCCGACCGGCTGGGCTGTGTGAGTTAGTAGGGGGTAATTGGACAATAGGTCAGGGTCAATTGGCTACCAAATTGAGTGAAAATTAGATAAAATCCTCAAATAAATTCATAAAATAAAAAAAGCTGTTATGGGCTACAAAAAGGTAAACATTTCTAAAATTCCCAAGCTTGACTTCCCATGGTAAATTTATGTAAAGTTTCCGGAATTTTTCCGCCCCTTTGCAATCCTAGGAGCCACAGATACATTTGATTACTACTTCCTATTCCCTCTAATACACCTATACTAACAAAACTCTCTCTCTTTTTCCCTGTTCTCTCTCTCACTCTCTCCTTTCTCCAACCCCTGGACTGAGATATCTGGTCATTGTGAGACTATAGGCCTACAGCATGTGAACTGTATCAGTGCTAAGGAAACCCTGAAATGGTGCAATAGTGTTTCAGAGTCATGAGACAGGATGCTCTCCAGAATGAGTGGGAGCTAGGATGGTTGCCCATTTCACTGTAGGTTTAAACATAAACCTACCCAAAGACAACATGGTTTCCTGATGTGAGGGAGTGTGCTACTGTAGGTACAGATTTCGGTCTCTTGTGAAAGAGGAGGTAGTCAATGTAAGATGACACAGCTCAGTATCACATTGCTTCTGATTAGTGACTTGGGCATTGGGTTACTCCTTGGGTTTGCAAAGACAATGTCTTGATAGATACAATACTGATAGTGGAAACAACACATAGATACAATTTCTATCGACATAATAGCCCCAAAATATTTTTAATAGGAATAGACTAACATGTCTATTCCTATTGAAAGACATGGGTATCAGTCCAAGGAGAGGCCTTACATTATAATATGCCTGACACAACGGAGGGCCTAAAACAACATTCACATCATTAAGAGTAATTTCAAATTATTGGTAAAAGTATGTTTGCTGAATGATAGCGAGCATGGATGGCTTCATCTGAAATTCCTGGTGGATATTTCGACTAGTGCAGTATAGGCTAGCATACGAGCTGCCATAGGCGCACACTAGTTACGCCCCCGATCTGGGAGGAAGACCGCTCAGCAGTTAACCAGACTTTAACATATTTTAGCAAACAAGCTAACATTTTCACCCTGAACATACAACACTGCAACAACGCTTAATTTGGCTCTCCAACATAATAGCACGGATGTCAGAGGTCTTCAATGGACTATGGGAGCGAATCAGTAATGCATTGGTTTACAAACCCTTACAATCCACAAGTGAGGAGGCAAAAAGTCATATATTGAATAGAATCTGCCATAGAGCAACCATATGCCTGCTAAGTCATTTATACATGAATCTCTCGTTACTTTTGTCATCCTCGACCTCAATACGATGAAGAAAATCCGGGCTGTCACATCGCGACAGTGAATCGTGTTTTGCCACATAACGGGAAATGCTCTATTGATAGGATAACGACAATCTGGCGCAGATTTCATCCCGGTTATTTAATATGCGTTATTATGGTCATAATCAAATACCAGGAAACATGCACCCATATATTGATTTTCTAAAATTGTCAAGTCTGCATTCCAAATAGCCTGCTATTTCCCCTTTATCCAAAAGACAATTAGAATGATAGAATCAGCCAAACATCCCCTTACCGATTAGTGCCGTTTCCGTTATCGCTGTATACTGTATAGATAGTATATACCGGTATATATATATATAGGATGAATTCGAATTTCTCTCTCTCTGGCCCTTGTCGCTGACAGATTGACAATGCTAACCTGCCGGTGTTACGAGCATTTGTGTCCCAGAAGGGAGGCAGGGTGGTGGGAGGTGGAGATGGAGCTCGACTCATAGGGCGATGTAGGGCCTCTAGTGGCATGTCCTTGGAATTGCACTCAAAATATGCACCTACAATCTACAGTGGTTGCAGGCAAAGGTGTTGGTGAGGAGGATGGGGGCGGGGTACAGCGTCACCGTGACGATTACTCTCAACCCGACGACCTTGGGAATAAAAATAGAAAAATGCTAGATGATAAACTGGGGGAGGCGAATGGATTACTGCACAGACCACTATCCCCATAACTCTGTTGTATATGAGCATTAGGCCTGTTAATTACAAAACAATTTAAATACAAATGCACAATTTACAAAACATTTAAATACATAAATAATAAATTGCTTTGAATCTCATTAAAATATTCCACAGGGATGTCCACAAAGGCAGCACACACTACAGCCTGCTGGTAATAATATACTGTGCTTGTCGTCCATTCAAACATGTGAGTCAACACGCTGGAATGATGCCATAGTACTCGCAGCAAGAGAGTAAAAAAAACGAAACATCTAGTGATGATGAGTGGTTTCTTCTGTCCATCAGCAAGTCATGTGAGTCCAGTTTGCAGGAGCTGACACCACCGTGACCAGTGACCATGACGAGGACACATGACGTGACAGAGTTTTTCAGTCCCTGTGGCGTGTTGCTACAGGACATGGCTGCTGATTGGGCAGCAGCAGGACGAGATGATGGTGGCGCATCGCGCTGTCCAAACATCCCGGGGGGGGGGGGGGGGGGGGGTGCTTTGTCCAAGCCGCTCACGTGTGAGGCAGCCATCTGTGCCTGGCACGGACGGTGAGGTGGGGGGTGGGATGCGTCTCTCTACCACTGCGGGTCTGCGTGCGCGGGTTCAGCGCGGACGGGCGAGGGGGTGGGGGGGCTCCATCTCCGCCTCCTCCAGACCCACCCTCCTCAGAGACTCGCTGTACTTCCTCCTCCCCAGGCTGACGATGTCCTGGATCTCCTCCGCCACGTCCCTCCGGCCGCTCTCCTCCATGGCCGCCACCAGCCGCGGCACCGCCCCCGCGCCCCCCGCCCTGCGCGCCCAGAGGAACAGCATGTCCAGCACCAGGGCCCCCAGGTCATCTCTGGGGAGAGAGGAGAGGGGAACACACACACGGGTGAGGGGAGGGGAGGGGTATCAAAGGATGGGCCTCGGAGGGAGCCACCCGTGACCAAGATGAGCTGGAAACAAGCATCGGATTACCGTGATTGATTTCAGATGTTGTTGTGGGGAGGGCGCCTGTAAGTGAGATCTTCCTCCTCCATGCTCAAGCATATTCCACCACGGAATAGCAATGGAGGCTGTATTTCCATGTCAGCATTAAGTTGAAAAACAGACACGCAACTACTCACAAGAAACTGCCCCATCATATGGTAAATGATAAATTGACTGCACTTATATAGCGCTTTTATCCAAAGCTCTTCACGATGCCCTCTCATTCACCCATTCACACACACATTCTCACACCAAAGGCGGCCAGCTGCCATGCAAGGCGCCAGCCTGCTCATTGGGAGCAATTTGGGGTTCAGTGTCTTGCTCAAGGGCACTTCCACATATGGGGACAGGAGGAGTCGGGATTCGAACTACGATTACTGGACGACCCGCTCTACCTCCTGAACCACAGCCCCCCCCAAATCAGCACGTATAACCCCAATATTCCCTAGTCTCCGTGTCCAGTGAGGCTGGTGAATATCTCCAGCGTGAGCGGATTCATCAGCAAACGTGAGGAGTGGAGGGATGGCCGGCTGAGCGTCCGTCTAATCTCCGGCGGCGTCCCAGATGGCTTCACTGACGTCTGACTGAGAGATTAAAAGCAATCAGAATTCTCCACCAGCTCCCTCCCTGCCTCCGACCGTCACATTACATCTCACTCACCCGAGAGGCCTTTGGTATCTTAATACGCACGGGCCCTCTCAGAGAGCAGCACACTCAGCCATAAACGCCCACCCACACAGGAACGGAGGCAATTTGCATCTAAATGAGCAGAATTAAACAGGGAGCTGCCAAAGCAGGCTAGTACTGTAAGAGTGTGCTGTAGACCGATCTTGGCCATCTATAATCGGTTTGGTTTCATTCATTTTTGATATTTCACTCAATGTCAATCAGGAGAGTGCCGGTAGTGGTCAGAGGGTTGACACCTGTGCAATCAGAGAAACTTAGAAGGTAAGCCACGCAATTAGAAATAGCAAGTCTCATGGCACTTTGAAATCATGCATCATCTATGACGAGCGTTCACATGCTGTGTAGCAGTCATAATGACCAGATACCTCAGTCCAGGGGTCGGAGAAAGGAGAGAGAGAGAGAAAGAGAGTGAGAGAAGAGGAAAGGAGAGAGTTTGTTAGTAAAGGTGTAGAGGTAAGAGGAAGTAGTAATCAGATTTATTTACACACATTTCATCTTTTTGCTCAAGGCTGACTTGACAACAGAAACCACAGTTCAGTGCTGGTGGCCTACTGTACCTACAGTACAGAGGACAGAAAAGGCTTTGTCACTCAACGGGCGTTGTGTACGTGTGTCGGAGCTTGTACGTGGTCCCCTCGTTCGCCCACCCACCTGTGTTTGAACTGGATGCGGTCCAGCTCCTGGTAGCTCATGCCCAGATTGATGCCGATGGCGCGCCAGTCCTGCCCGATCTGTAGGGAGACGGCCAGCAGGTTGGCCTCGGTCAGGTAGCCGCTCTCGGGGTCCCCCAGGTTGAGGGGAGGGTACTGGCGGTCCCCCACGCCAGCCTCCTCCGGACCCCCGCCCTGACGGATGAGAGAGGCAGCAGAGGCGGAGGAGGTAGTGAGCTGGGGGGAAGGTCCGATATTTACGGGGATGAGCTGACACAGATGGGTAAGTGGCTGACACAGATGGCAGGAAAAACGACGAGAACGCCCTTGAATATCTGATGGTGTGTACCATCTCCCTGGGTGACCTCCAGACATCAGTCGTAATGCCAGGACAGCCTTTATAAGCTACACGCAGGATTTCCACAAAGAAACGAAACGTTGACCTACATAAGTGGGAACGCTCAGCCAGGTTCTGCAAGGCTCACATTCCAGGATTGTCTGAGATTATTGTGTAATGTGTTCCATATCAAAGTGAGCATTATCCCAGGATCATTATTAGCAGAACCATGCTCTCTTTTCACTCACAGGAATTCTCAGCGGTAGCGTTGCCAGCCACTGGCTGTCACGCCCCTTCCTCTTCCTGGCCACTTCCTGTGGCAGGTCACTGGGAATCTCGCCTCGATAAAAAGACACCTGTGGAAGAGCGATAACAAGTCCGGAGACACAGACGTCTTTAGAGCACTCAAACGTTTCAAATGTCTTCTAATTTTGGTCCCAGAATCAGACACATGGATAATGAACAGTGGATAATGGATCATCTCAATCCCCCCTCGCCCGCCCACACACTCACTCACACGCACGCACGCAGGCGCGCGCACACACACACACACACACACACACACACACACACACACACACACACACACACAGCGCCACACTGAGACACTGTTTTGCACATCAGTCATTCCGTTTATGAATACAGTATGATCCCCCCAGTCTACCAGCATGACTAGCACACAGACTTCACGGTCTAGTTTTTGACCTATGGAATGGCCAGACGTTCTCCCTGAGTCAGGAGGGAAGAGGCATCTTCACCTGTAACTCACAGCCTTCCTTCCTCTTATCTGAGAGACTCGAGGGAGACCGGTCTGGAGAGTCAGGAGACCCACAACGATATTTTATCAATTTTTCTGGATTTTTTTGTTTGACTCATCTCCGGAACCCAGGCCTCCTCATCTTTCTCATTAACTCCGCCCCAGCGACAGTACAAGGTGTCCATTTGAAAAGTCGTTATTATTATTATCAGAGCCATGAGGTGACGTCTCATGGTGACGCGCTGCTTGACAAACCCCTCAACTCAGACAGAGGTCTCCGCTGTCTCCTACCTGCCCCCTCACTGGCCCGTCCTCCCCTGGCGTCGGACACACGTACACCTCTTTAAGATTCTTCAGATGGGAGTAGAAAACAAAAGACAGTCTTCCCTCCACACAATCTGGCCTGTCTGGAGAATTGGAGAGCAAGCATTTCATTAGTGCCAAGAGCCTGCTGTTACGTCTGTTATTTTGTACTGTTACAGCCCACTCCAGGGCGTTTAGCAGGAATACATCTCCAGAGAGAGTTTAGGGAAGGACGTCAGACCTGCGTTGACATCTAAGCCCCTTTCGAAGCCAGCGAAGAACTGCTCTCCCTCCAGGAGGTCACACAGGTCGGAAGGCTGGGGCCCATCGTACCTCTCTGAGAGAGACTGCACTCTGCTCTCCACCTGCGCCAACAACAAGCAGTTCAGCAACACATTACTTACAGGTTTACATTAACTAAATCGCTTACATGCACTTTGAAACAATACCCAGTTCAGTCATGAATCAGCAATGAATGTAGATACAGTACGAAGTTCAAAGCACACATCGTAGGGTGGATATATGCTGAAGAAAGATAGCAAAGATTGCAATACAGTCTGTTCTTGGTTGCTAACAAAGGTCATGCGGCTACCAGAGAGAGAGGGGCGGGGGGGGGGGGTCAAGGCAGAGAGCAAACTCACACTGTTAGCAGGCAAACACTGTAAGAGAACTTGTTTTGGGTCAGTCTTCTTCTGCAGGGCCAAGAACTGGACGCGGAACTGTTTTAGCTTTTGATAGACTCTCCTCACCATACCACTGACACAACGCTGAGTGGTGTAGTACAGCCAGTACCTATCACAGAGAAACAACACACACTGACACAACGCTGGGTGGTGTAGTACAGCCAGTACCTACCACAGAGAAACAACACACACAGTGGCGATTGCTCCAATACTGTATGCGGAGGTAAGCCTGGCATACCCATACCAAATCCAAATAAAACCAGATTTTTGCGCAAAGCAAGAACATTTGACTTTCAGACTGTTTTTGACTTAAATGCATCTTGTATTCTGCCATATCGCTTCATTTTCATTTGTGTTTACTGTTTTGGTAGTGCTCCGTCACCCCCTACAGGCCTCGTGAAAATAGTCAGCGAAAATAGTCCGCTGACAGCGGTCTTACTGGCTCGTCATTCACAACATTGTAGGCCAGCTAAAAGCCTTCTGGAAATGCCTGCTATAATATACAAAATAATGAATATTTTATTTAATTTTATTTGGAGAAACAGATGTCATTACTTAAGAAAGGATATTTTATGTAACATGAGAAGAAATGGTGGTCTGGAGGTACTGAGTTTTGAGACGCTAAATATAACTTTCAAAGTAGACTTGAAAGTAGACAAGGTTGACTAATTTGATTAAAGAAGAAGACAGCATCTGGAATACTTTCCCTAAATATATATTTAACTCAATCAGTGGTCTTAAATTTCTGTTAAAATGTGATTACAAAATTGAGAAGTTATCTGTAAAATTAGCAAATTTTCATAAACAAGCTCTGTTGGCCTGGAAATTGTTGTACAAACATAATTTTTCACCAAATAAATACTAAGTCTGGAACAACAAGAATATTCAATTTAAAAATAAATCTCTACTATAAAAAATGGGTTGAAAGGTATTGTTTTAGTCAAACAATTTATTCGGTAACACTTTACAATAAGGGTACATTAATAAGCATTAGTTCATGCATTATTAAGCATTAAGTAACAGTTAACTAATGTCTCTATTAACCATTTACTAATGTTATTTATGTTAACTAAGGTTAACTCACCTAACCCTAACCCTAACCTTAACTAAGGTATTAATTAACATTAGTAACCTAACCTAACCCCAAATAAGCATTAGTTAACAGTTAACTTAAGTTAAGTTAACCCTTATTGTAAAGTGTGACCACTTATTTAGGTTTCCAGTCACGCCAAAGGAGTACGCAATAGTTTTCGATGCTGTATCTAGGGGTGTGTTACAGCTTCTTAGAGGTTCAATAACTGAGGTCTCTGTGACTGATCTGATCAGCAGTGGTATATTCCTTGGAGAAACTGATATTACCAAGAATAAATGTTCTAATAAATATATCTGAAATCTCATTCTAACTGTAGCTGTGTCATCAGTAAGATCATATTGAACCTCGATGTATGGGGAAATAGACTGGAAGAAAATGTGGATAGTTGGAGATAAATTCTGTCTGAACAATAAAGTTAAAGAGGTCTCTTTTAAAATTATGCATCGAATATATCCAGCAAAGAAAACTTTAGAGCTATTTAAGATTGATATTGAATATTCTTGTACTTTTTGCGGGGTAGAAGATTAAACAATTTGTCATTTGTTTTATCATTGTACATATACTTTATGTTTTGGGCGGATGTATAGTACAAAACTACATCGGTAGAAAAACTGGAAATGTAATTCTTACTTACTTTTTGTTTTGTTTTAAAAACAAAAAAGAAAAAGACTTTGTTTATTTTGTACAACTGCTTTTAAAAGATTCACAAAAAGAAGTGGACGGACTCCAAACCCAACTTCGAACACTATATTCATGAACTGAAGCAATATGGAACTATTAAAGGTCTGTTTTGGACAAATTCCATATAGACTGAGTTTATAATTTTATTTACTTTATATTTGTATATTTTCAAATATAAATTTAATTTCAAAATGTTCATTGTTTCTTTTCTATATATCCCTGGCTGGAAACAGTTTTGTATGTATGTAAATTACTAATAAAGCATAAACATTGTTTTAAAAAAAACATTACGTCCAAATGAAAAATCAACCAATCAAATAAGCCCACACATACAAAACCACGAAAAATGTCATCAGTCGAAATGTAACCTAATCTGTGATTTAGCAAAATGCTTAAAAGTGGGCGTAGGGTATGCCTGCTCCCAGTGGCTTACATTGGAATTCCCATTGACATTTTAACATTGGGACGGTTTATCCAATCAAAACTAGTTATGATTGTCTCGCCATTCATCTGGCTGTCAATCACCCAAGGAGAGCCTGAGTACAGTGCAGCCATGGAGTACAGTCTGCTCCATGTGACTGTGACTCCAATCACAGTCACGTTAGCCACATTAGCTATCTATTTAGGTACTGGCAGCGATCAACATGGAAAACGGAGATCTAGAACATTTGTTGTGAAAAATTATTTTACAAAACTAGCGCCAGCTCAGATGATAGATTGCTGGGATGGTGGATTGGACTAATAAATCAGAGACGAGGCATTAAACTGTGTTTATTTGCAGGAAACCAATGTTTGAGTCCATGGCTGTGAAGTACACTTTCACTACTCTACTCACTACTCACTACTGATACGGCGCAAAAAACAACAACTGAGATAATAGTGAAATGCTAGCAGGTCCCAAACCTTTTTTTTTTTTATGTTCCAATTAACTTTGGGATCTTGTTGTTCAGTGTCGGGTTTATTATTTACATATCTCCACTGTTCTGCCTTCGGGAGGCTAAATAAATAGTTGCTGGTCATTTGTGTATGTTAGCAAGTTAGCTACCACCACTAACCTAAGCTAACTTAAAGCTCAATGAGATAACTTTTTATAGTTCAATATTCACCTTTACTTACTATTAGTTAATGAATTGGCCTTTGCAAGACCCTCAAAATCGTTTTCATGACATGAGACTGCATGAGGCCCTGTGAATTTATTATTTTTGAATTTCGGTGTACTGGCTAGTACACTGGCGGGAAATCTTGTGGTGGAAGTGACACGTTTTGCGTGTCACAATATCAGGAAGACAACAAACACTTTGCCCCATGAATTTATCTACAGGCACATAAAAGAAAGAAGACAGAAAGAAAGAAAAGTGGGCAGCAACCAAGGGGCCAGGCTGCAATTTACTTCCTGAAACATTTTGATCAGCGCCATCTTGCCGAATCGACCCCTTTTGACATGCGCAGTTGTGCTTTTCTCAGACTCCGCCGCGTTCACAAACAGTTTGCACCATGCAATTATTATTTGCATAATTTTTTTATTACTTAACAATGCTAATGCAGGGACATGCAATACAGCGGGGAGAGCGGTGAACGCGCATTAAAAATCCACATGAATGTGTAAACTTTGTGGACGAGGCCGGATCAACAAATCACGTGGTTAAAACATGAGAAAAACACTACTGCGCATGCCTGTGACGCGAGAAAACACAACCGCATGTCAAAAGGGGTCGGTGGCCCTGTTCAAAAAACGTCAACGTAGTCACCGCATCCAGTTCTATTAATACATCCATGGCAGCAACAGGCTTAGATAGACTGTTCCTTGTTCAGTTTCAGCAATTCAATATTTGATTCAGTATTTGAGTTAGGCTATTTTGTTTATTTGTGTAAGTATTTCTGTTAGTTATACATTATATTTCTTTATTATTTCAGAAACCACACACTCACTGTCTGTTTATGTAACATGTACAATATGACGCGAGGGGGCGGAGTCTTGCCACCACACCACTGTCCACGCCATAGACCCCACAAATCAGCCCTGAGAGGGCTAGAGAAACACGGTCTTCACCGGTGAGGGCAGGTGGGTAGCCCGGAGAGGGCTCCACTGCCCCTGACCCAATATGACGTGAGGGGGCGGAGTCTCGCCACCATGCCACGGACCCCACAACTCAGCCCTTAAGTGGGCTAGAGACACAGGGTCTTCACTGGTGGGGGCAGGTGGGTGGCCTGGAGAGAGGTACACTGTCCACGACCAGCTCTGACCCAAGGGGGCGGAGTCTCGCCATCACGCCACTATCCACGGCAAGATCCCACAACTCAGCCCCTGAGTGGACTAGAGACCCATGGTCTTCGCCAGTGGGTGCATGGAGATTGCCCAGAGGTCACTGTACTGCACTCAATCAGCTCTGACTGGAGTCTCTCCACCACGCCACTATCCATGCCATGAACTCCACAACTCAGCTCCTGAGCGGGCTAGAGACACACGGTTTTCACCAGTGGGTGTATGGAGATTGCCCAGAAGTAACTGCACTACACCCGAACCGCTCTGACGCGAGGGGTCGGAGTCTCACCACCACGCCACGGACCCCACGACCAATGGGCCTAGGATATAGACAATTAACTACCGGTGGAATGGTGGTGGAGCATCCATCGGGGACCCGCTGTAGGTCCGCTAGCCTTGTGTTATATTCCGCCGGAGGTCCACCAAGTCGTCCATCAGGGACCCGCTGTAGGTCCGCTAGCCTTGGGTTATCTGGGTTTATCCCTTTCCTTTGTCCAGAAACAGAAGTTGAACCAATTGCAGCAAAATAGCTAACGTTACAGGAATCATCAGTGTAACTGCTTTAGCAACTGACCGCTACCATTAATGTTATGGAAGCTGCTGCTAGATGTTGTGAGCTCATGAGCTAACTGGCTATCTCGCTCTTATTGTGCAGGATTAGCATTGGAAGCATTGGAACTGATGTGTCCAGGTGACAAGACCTATCTTAATTTATCAGACATCATTTCATGTCATTTCAATTCACAGTTATTTCAGTGCCATGACTAGCTTCCGTCCTACCAGTCCTGAACAGAAACAAGCAAGCCACGCACATAAGCCAGGCTGGACCTGGCCTGGTTATGATATGCTTTTCCAAGACGGAAAGCACAGGTTGTAATCTTACCAGTCTCAGTATGCTCTTCTGTGAAATGTAATCGCAATCCAAATATTTTTACTTTTGGCATGGCTTGGACATAAGCATTCCTCTGGCGCTTGTTTTCACTGTTCCCACCGAGGACTATGTGCCAGTAATGCCAAACAATTAAAAATATTCGGATTGCGATACATTTCACAGGAGAGCATACTGAGACTGGTAAGATTACACCCTGAGCTTCCCGTCTAGGAAAAGCACATTTATCATTTTCAGTTTTTCCAACGTATTTACTTCCATTGTAGCCCAGTGAGAGCCTGCATAAAAACTGCAGCTAGCTCAACACTGGAACGACAAGTGAACGGCAAGTGAATTATGGTCTCTATGTTTCAGGTTCATGGTAGACAGACCCCAAATAGGGCTTAATGTCCAAAATAGCACACTTACCCTTTAAGACAGAACAAAGTGGAGTCATTCTTTTGAATATGAGCGTTCCATGAAACAGTCTATGGGTGCTCACCAGGAGAAGTGTGTGACGTAGAAGATGGCGTAGAGGTGGGTGACGTAGAGAGAGACCTCCGACGTGATGTCAGACCAGGTGTGTGCGTCGGGGTCCCCGTGCAGCAGGTGGAGATGGGACATGTCCACAGCGTGGCCTGTGAGAGAGGCGGCAGTGTTGACAACGCGCTAACACAGCCTGCTCTGAACACGGGCAACACGCAAACGTCACGCCAAGCCCAGTACCTGTCAGCCCAGACGGCAGAGGGACCTGCACCTTGACCGGCTGGAGGAACTGCATGCTGGGATTCTGAGAGAGGCACAGCAGGGGGCTGACGCAGGCCTGGGGGTCCCCACACAACTCCTGGACTTCGGACACAGACACCTGCAACACCTACATGTGCAGCAGACAGGAAAAGGGGGTGGGGGTTAGAGTCTGTTCTCACTGGACAAAATATAAATCTAAGCAGGGAAAACGTGGTTCTCTGTCCTCTTTCCTGACATGCTCCCATGTTTCCCTAAACACCGTAGCAGTAACCTGACCCAGAGAAATACCTGTAAGGTGATGGTGCAGGTCTGCCTAGTGGAGTTGGGGGGGAAGTGCAGTTTGATCCCCGGGTCTGAGCTGGACACCAGCAGCGCCCCCTGAGGTGTGAGAGAGCAGCTGTCCCTCACCGGCCGGGACACGACCACGAACCAGGAGAACCGGCTCACTGAGCAGCAGGCCAGCTAGGAGACACACGCACCACAGACACAGTCTGTCTATTACAATAGGTACACAATCTGTCTATTACACAGGTAGATAATCTGCTATGACACAGGTAGACAATCTGTCTATTACACAGGTAGACAATCTGTCTGTGGCCACATTTACACTGCAGGTCTTGATGCCTAGATCTGATTTTTTTGCCCATATCCAATCTACCTATTATACATTGTAGACAATCTATCTACCGTATTACCCATTGTAGACCATCTTTACACAGGTAGACAATCTACTGTACCTATTACACAGGTAGACAATCTATCACAGAGGTAGACAATCTACCTATTTCACAGGTAGACACTCTACCTATTACACAGGTAGACTACCTATTTCACAGGTAGACAATCTATCTATTAGAGATAGAAAATCAACCTATGACAGAGGTAGACAATCTACCTATTAGACAGGTAGACAGCATACCTATTACACAGGCAGACACCTTGCTTATCAAGATGATTTATATACATTATTATTGATGATATGTACATTATTATTGATATTATCATACATGCAGTAAATACCCCAGTAAAGACGGCTGCTGTACAATGTTTACCAAAGATACAGTGTGTTTCTAGACATCTTTATCAGAGCTGCGTGGTGTCGTGGTGTGAGGGGAGCCATACCCTGGCGGGGCGTCCTCCAGGGCGACTGCTGTGGCTCTGACTCGCCCTCCTGGTCAGAGTGGCTAGCGTGGTCCAAGACTGAGCGTCAAACCTGCGCACCACCACCTCGCGACCTTTAACCCGATGGTACGGCACACACACCTCCACAGGCTGAGAAGGATGAGAACAGGAGATGCAGTCAGGCAACACTTCTCACAGCCAGAACGGACAGCCAACGAGAGACGTGGATGGCACCGCTACCGTAAAACAGTACTTTTAAAAATGTAATTCCGTGAGGCAGAAGTTCCAGCGGTCGGCTCAACAGGAAGTCGTGCTCGTCTAGCCACACCCACTTCCTGTCTGGCCTCTTGGCAGCCCAGCTCAGCCTCGCTGTCGTCGCCAGGCATCCTGGGGGGAACAGCAGCTCCCCGCCCCCCGGGAGGAACACATGACACCCAGCAGACGACACGCAGAAACTGAGGAGCACAGGAAGGGAGAGAGAACACACATGCTATGAACTACCAACTACAGATATGTAGGAACGAATGCTGACAGAAAACGACCCGGACGATGTACCTGTGTTGATCGAATCCAAGGTGCAATTCCGGAATGCTCGTTTCTGCGCGGTCTAGAAGGGAAGGCGTTAAATCAAGTCAGAATAGCAGGAACAGTTTGACAAGTCACTTTGCACTTTTTCACTATGCATTAAAACCCTATTTTTGTATCTTGGATGCCTCCTCATTTTTAACAGCGTGTGGGCCGTTCCTCATTTTGATGTTAAATCAAGTCAGTAAATGACGATGAGTCAAGATTCAAGGACAGCAGATTTTGTCCGTGCTGCTCACCGGGGGTGGGCGGGAGTGGGGGAGGGGTCGGCGGCCTTCCCAAGGGGTTGTTTCGCGCGTCCGTCCTCAGGAGAGGCATGGCGTCGAGACACCGCGGGAGAAGGCGCAGCTCGTTGCTGTGGACCACCAGCTCCCTGAGAGACAGGAGAGAACCTGGGAGACACAAGCGAGGGCAGACGTCAAAAGGCACGGCAAACGGAGGGGATGGAAGACCATTTTATGAGGGGTCAAGTGTCCGTACAGCTCCTGTGAACTAATCTTCGTGATGTCCCTTTGAATGTGGCTGTTGTAACAGTGCAATTTCCTCTCAGGGATTAATCAAGTCCACCCACCCACACACCTACCTACGTACCTACAGTACCTACCTACCTACCTTACTACCTATCTAAAGTACCTACCTACCTACCTAAAGTACCTGTACACACCTACCCAACTACCTAACTACCTACCTACCTACCTATCTACCTACCTATCTACCTACCTATCTACCTACCTACCTAAAGTGCCTACCTACCTACTTACCTACCTACTTACCTACCTACCTACCTAAAGTACATACCTACCTAAAGTACCTGTACCTACCTACCTAACCATCTACCTACCTACCTACCTACCTTAAGTTCCTACCTACCTATCTACCTACCTACCTAAAGTACCTGTACCTACCTACCTACCTAAAGTACCTGTACCTACCTACCTAACCACCTACCTACCTAAAGTACCTACCTACCTAAAGTACCTACACACCTACCTCCCTACCTTTCACACACTCTGCCCTCTTACCCATGGTCTCTGGCAGTCTCTTCAGCCTGTTGTGGGACAGCTCCAGTCTGACCAGCTCTTCCAGTGCTCCAATCTCCTCCGGCAGGCTCTGGAGGAGGTTGTAAGAGACGTCCAGGGTTCGCAGGGCCTTCAGCTGGCCCAGGCTCTCTGGGACCGAGACCAGCTGGTTCCCCAGGAGGGAGAGGTAGCTGAGCGACGAGGCCAGCCGGCCCACATCGGGGGGCAGGGACGAGAGACGGTTGTGAGAGAGGAGCAGGGTGGCGAGGAAGGGAAGCGTCAGCAGGCAGGGGGGGAGAAAGGAGAGGCGGTTGAAGGAGAGGTCCAGGTGTACGAGGAGGACCAGGGAGGAGGAGGAGGCCGGGAGAGCAGTGAGAAGGCCCGGGAGGGGGCTGCCGCAGGGGTCGTAGAAACAGTGCCCTGGGTAAAATGAGGGAACGAAAGATAAGGGGACAGAGAGAGAGAGAGAGAGAGAGAGATTGGAGACGAGCAGGAAGGGATGATTAATCAAAGAGGGAGAGAGAGAAAACACAGATCCATTACTACCAATCAGAACAATGTATCTTCTGCTTTTAAATGTGTCTGTTTTACTACCCCCGATCTGTTGCGAACTGTGCTTCGCTCCCATGTGTGCTACCGAGTGTGTATTATGGAGGTGACAATAAAACCTGATGATTCTGAACACACGTAGATCAGTCGATAAACCAATTGTAAAGGCATCACAGAGCCTAAAAACATCACTAGTCATTGAACAGCGACGCGCGGCTCAGTACCTCGGACGGCCAGAGAGCGGAGCTGGGTAAGGTGGGGCAGGACCTCCAGCGCTCGGTCAAGCCCCGGCCCGTCCTCCGAGCCCAACCTCAGGTACCGCAGCCCGGTCAGGCGACCCGGCACCGAGCCCCAGAGCACCGGCAGCATGGCCGCCCCGCCCCGGTAGACGTCCAGGGTCAGCCTGGTGTCGGTCAGTAGGGCCGAGAGCTCCGCAGAGGGGGGCAGGGGAGGGGTCGAAGAGGAGGCAGACAGCGAGGAAGGGGAGGAGGGGGAGAGAGTAGGGTCGACGGAGGGGGAGGAGGAGAGGGTTGAAATGGAGGGAGCCCAGGTGTCCATGAGGCTCGGGGGGCTGGCGGGAGAAAGGGAGTCAGGGTTCCCCTCGTCTTGGTCTCGCCCTCTCTGACAGAACATTGCTGGATCTTCTTCAGTGATTTCCATCTCCCACGGATACACTCTGATGCGTTTATTTTCCACACTGCTCTTCTCCTCGTTCGGTGGTTGTCCTGGAAGCTGTAGGTCCAACGCGGTCCTTGTCTGGTCACAGGGAGGGGCCGTCTCCGTCACCTCCCCCCCTCCTCCCGGTCCTGTCCTCGGTTCGCCATAACCTTCATCCTTCTGTCTCTCTCGCTCTTTGCCTGCTCTCCTCCTCTCCATGTCCCACAGGCGGCTCCTCTAATCAGGTCAGTCTTCTTCGCTCCAGGGGTGTGTCTGTGTGTGGAAGTGTCGAAGCAACAATCAAACACCTCTTCTCTCCGTCTCTGCATGGCTTTCTACTCAGACGTCAGATGTTTTCAGCGGGGACAGGCTGGGCTTGATGAGACATGTTGTTCCTGGCTGGGAGTACAACGACAAGCAAGTGTGAATTGCTAGCTAGATTTGATCATATCAACATGATAATACATAAAATGTTGGAACTTGGAATCAAAGACAACGGTATGTTAGCAGAGGTAAGTTAGTTAATGTTGAAGCATGGAGGACGACCAGATCCATGTTATAGCTAAGTTAAGTAAGCTAGCTAGCTAACATTAGCTAATGCTATCAGAAATGGTACTAGCTGCTATGGAGTTGACTAGCTGGCTATCATAACAACGTAGCTAAATATTAACTACTAAGCCACTCTACCTTCGATTTGAAATAATGTATTTTGTCAGTTTGTTTCCTTTCATCCCCAAATCGGTCCATTAATTGTCATCATCGTGATATGATACAAATGAATACTTTCTTCCTATCCACTGTTCACATCTGTTTTACACGACCCCGCGAAACATTCAATCCAGGGCGGGACATTAAGTCTTAAAGGCACAGTAACAACTTTTTTTTCTGAAAGTTCTTTGTGACAAGTAAGACTTCTTCAAATCATTCAGTTCATTATTCTGTCTCTATAGCTTCATGGTACAAGCCTTAGACACTCAGTTACTTTTGTTATGGATAACCAGATCTGTTGGAGCTCCATTCCACTTTGTCCTGGCTTAGCACACTGCTCCAACTTGTTTAGTAAAAGTTATTATAAGTTCATACTGTAGGCATACTTATTCTGACACTAGCTGAGTGGCCTTGTGGTTAGAGTGTTTGCTCTGAGACTGGGAGGTTGGGGGTTCTATCTCTGGCTGAGTCATACCAAAGACTATAAAAATGTTACCCGATGCCTTGCTTGGCACTCAGCACCAAGGGTTTGATTGGGAGTAAATCCCTGTGACATACTAGCATCATGTCCCGGGGGTGTACTTGTACATCAAGCTGCCTCACGCTAAGGAATCAGGAGATAGACTCATGCCCTATGGGCTAGACTCAAGAACCATTAGTTCTCAAGGCTACTTACTTACTTACTTACTGACTTAGGCCTATACTTATTCTGAAAGTACAGATAGCATTGAAGGCTTTGGCACCCTTATCTCCTTCAACAAAACACAGCATGCATGGAAGGAAAGAGGCTTGTCTTCGTATAGCAATTATGTCAGAGTTTGGGGTATGAAAGCAAGCTGACAAGCACATTTCAACCTTCGTGAAAGTGTCTGAACCCATATGTAACACTTGAGTCTTACATCTTGCTAATTAATTAATTTTCTTTTTATGTCTATCAGCCTAGGTACCACTCTCTAAGCCGGTGAAATTAATCTCTCAGCTTTACTGGGATGTTGGAAAAAGTGGAACACAGTGAAGGTTATATTGGAATTTCAGTATTTTCAATTCCTAAATCAATACCCTTTAAGGCAGGAAAACAGATAGAAGGAATTATCTTGGATTTAGATAGAAAATATGACGTGTTTCTGGCCAATATTGATAACTGTCCAGTTTTTGTCCCTGCAAGGAGAACCTTTACCTGAAAAGCAATACTCTTATCTTAGACCTGCATATGGGTCTACAAACACAGCAGAATTAGGCTACCATCCAACCAGACAAGCTTGCTCGTCTGTCTTGTTTTACATGCACATTTCCTCTGTTTTATCATATCATGTAAATAAATTATGTCACTTAAAATTAAATTTTAATATTAACTCAGGGTTACATATTTCAGGTCAGTGGGTTTTTGCATTGGGGGTCACTTTGCATGATAATAACTGGAGTGGTTGTTGAGAAATTGTTGTCACTGTGGTTTCACAATAGGAAATCCTCTTGCGAGACTTAAAACAGCCTTGGAATTATGCTGTTAGCTGCAACATTCTGTGAAGGGGAGAAAATGTTCCTGAACAAGCCCCTCTGGGATTAAAGGCAAGTGTTATTGCTTCTGTGGTATGTCTGTGGAGCTGTTTCAATGCCATATATATATATATATATATGTATATATGTTGAAATACAAGTACTCTACAGTAGCCTATCTTACTTTGCCACTAAACATTGCCACTATTCCACACCATGAAATATACTGTTATGCAACAAATACATGAAACTGCAATTCTGAAAATTGAATTACACATTGGCTTCCAGTTGACCCTCAAAGAACCAGTAGGCTACTGCACCTTACATTTAGTACACTACCGTGTTGAATTGAAAACAGCTCTCTTTACTCTGAAGGGGATAGGCAAAGTGTTATTAATGATCTACCTATACACCCTCACCCAAGACAAACACAACACGAACACAAGGAACGCGTGCATAAACATGACCGTAGCCTCTCACATATTAGTTTCCAACAACATTTTGAACATTTGAACAATTTCACTTTTGTTGACAATTCAGTTCATCTTGGGCCTCTGATGGGTTTAAAAGTCCAACGTGCTGATATTTGTATGTTCAAGACATGATGTGACATTAAAGCCCTTCTAAGAAATCAAAACATTTTCATCTAGGGACACGCGGAGGTTATTCACGAGGTCACTGAGAAAACATCCATTGATAGGACGGGTGTTTTAGCGAGGAAGATTATGATTGGACGAGTGGATTTTACGTCGCGCCCCTGGGAACGTCCCCTACTCCCTACATGGGTAAACATGTTATGGCATGGCACGCCAGTGAATGACAGCAGGGTAGCCAGCGAACATCCACTCCACTTAAATACTGGGCTTGACAACAGGCCTACAGATGACTTTCACTATTTTGGACTATCAGTTTGGTCAACAGTATACATTGCCTTCAGACAACCATCAAGTTTTACCAGCGAAAATTGTCGACAGCCTCCACTACAGCAAGCTAGCTCCCTAGCTCCAACGTGGACACAGGCAACACATGAACTGCAAGTGGACTCCGAGCAAAACATTCAGGACATAATATATGACTGTTACATTAATAAGTGCAGAACTTCCAGTTGAGAAGCTTTGTGCGCTTATTTCCCGTCAGAGTCGACTGTTGTTGTTGCACAACAATGTTTCCCCTAGACGCGCCGTGGAACATCTCATTCGCAGGCTGCGGCTTCTTGGGCATCTATCACGTCGGCGTGGCTAGCTGTCTGATGGAACACGCTCCTTTCCTCGTGGCAAATGCGAGACACATCTATGGGGCGTCCGCCGGGGCACTGACCGCCACCTGTCTGGTCACTGGAGCCTGTTTAGGTACGCGGCACTTACATAACATCTTTAAGCAGTTATTTCATTGTTGTCTTGCAGTATGCCCTGTGTGGTGGGTTTGTTGTTGTCGCTGTTGTTGACTGCTATGTAAACCAGATTGATCTTATTTGAACCTTATCAAAACGGATTAATTCCTCCAGTTCACAACTGTTTTGTTCGCTCAGGTGAAGCAGGAGCCAGCACCATCGATGTCGCAAAAGAGGCCAGGAAGCGTTTCCTGGGGCCGATGCATCCGTCTTTCAACCTGGTAAAGATCATGCGCACCATGATGTACCGCTCGCTGCCCGCCGACTCGCACCTACGTGCCACGGGGCGCCTGGGCATCTCCCTCACCAGGGTGACGGACGGAGAGAACGTCCTGGTCTCCCAGTTCAACACCAAGGAGGAGCTAGTGCAGGTGAGGGGTTCACAAGCAGCCAACCACGTTCACAACAGACTCGTTGACAAATTAAGTTCCCGGTTCTATAAGTCTTAACTCAACACATGTGGCATGTCTTTGGATTCAAGGCTTGCATATGCAGTGCCTTCGTCCCTGTGTACTGTGGCCTCATCCCCCCTACACTGCAGGGTGTGGTGAGTAGAACCAGCTTCTGTCTGTTCAGCATGTGTACTGGGAACCAACATACTATCTGTTAAGCATTTGTACTGTGAACCAACATACCTTAGAAGCCTTGAAAATATACATTTCCGCCAGCTGTGGGCTGTTAAAGGAGTAGTAAAGTGAACTTATGATCATATACAATGGTTCAGATCAAAAAGTTGACAAAACAAGCACTTTTTGAGAAAGTCTGATAATTGCTCAGCAATTATCAGACTTTCTCAAAAGTGCTAGTTATGTCAACGTCTTGATCTGAACCATTGTATATGATCATAAGTAACCTTAAAACAGGGCTAAACATGCATTTTCCCTTTACTACTCCTTTAAGCATTTGTACTGTGAACCAAAATACTGTAGAAGCCTTTAAAATATATATTTCCGCCAGCTGTGGGCTGTTAAAGACTTGCCTATACAGTATTTTCAAAAAACTGAAAGATCATTTTGAGAGCAGTCCATAATGGAACAGAGACTGACAATGTTGGCAATACTCCTTTGCAATGTTTCTATTTGTGGAAATGCTCTTTTCATGGTATGAGCTGACACTCATGTTGACAGACACATAAATTTGTGATGAAGCGACTGCACTCCTTCACAAGACTGACTCAATTCCTATTGAACAAGCTCGACCTTTCACCTGGTTCCCTGTCCTTTGCTTGTGTTGTTTTTGTTGTGTTGATCTTGGCATCGTGCTTTCCATGTCCCTCCCTTAATAGATCCCTCCGTCTCTCAGGAATGTGTTTGCTTAACACTCAAATAGTCACAACACACATTTTTGCCACTTCATGACATCATTTGTAAATGAAAGTGAGCAAACTTGATATGATGTTCGGAGTCCAATTAAAGTTATCCAGTGGTATATTATACCAGTACTGAAATGGGGGTCGCCCAAAAATGTATGGACCATCCCTCAGTTTGACAAATTTGTTTTATAGGAACTATTATTGAGCAATGCCAAATCTGTCATGCTCACTCTATTGTGGCAGTGCCAAATACAACTGTGTTGGCCAGGGTATCAAGGTTGTTCTATTCTCTCCTGCCTTTTCAGTGGCTGTGGACCTGGTGTCTCGACAATCTTCTAGATTATCATCTCACAGACATGCCCATCAGCTTCAGCTGTTTAGAATTAGAATCGACCTACAACAAATTGAAATAGGATTCATTTTCAGCGGTATGTAGATGGAGGGATATCCAATAACCTGCCCCAGTACGAGCTGAAGAACACCATCACCGTGTCACCCTTCTCCGGAGAGAGTGACATCTGTCCCAGAGACACCTCCACCAACCTGCACGAGTTCCGCTTCACCAACACCAGCATCCAGTTCACCCTCACTAACCTGTACAGAGTGTCCAGGGCACTCTTCCCTCCAGACCCAGTGGTAGGTCACAGGCACACCGGGTACACACACACACACACACACTCTCTCTCTCTCTCTCTCTCTCTCTCTCTCTCTCTCTCACTCACTCACTCTCACTCACTCACTCACTCACTCACTCACTCACTCACTCACTCACTCACTCACTCACTCACTCACTCACTCACTCACTCACTCACTCACTCACTCACTCACTCACTCACTCACTCACTCACATATATGAATGTACTCTATGAATGTGACTGTTTAAAGTTAAGTGTGTGTGTGTGTGTGTATCTGTGCAGGTCATGAAGTCCATGTGCAAACAGGGATATAGAGATGCTCTTCACTTTCTGAAGAAAAACGGTATGACGCAGTGTCTTTTTCCTCATCCATGTCTAAGGCTTAATCGATGCTTTGTAAGACAAGTGTAGTACTGCTACGCAGAAACGGCGGCAATTGGACACTTTTTTTTAATGTCTGATTAGGGTGTCACTACTAGTCTCGGATAACCAGACCTACCTCCACCCTTTGTTTACGCTATGCCAGGGCTGGAGAAGGGTCTGGCTGCACTCATTACCAATCGGGGGATAGGGGGGAAATTTCTTTAAACCAATCACAATCGTCTTGAGCGGAGCGGTTGATAGGTAGTTGTTGTTTCATGTAGTCTGGATTGAATCTGATTGTTTATTGTTAACTGTTTATTTGGATCCCCGTTAGTTGTTACCAAGGCAACAGCTACCCTCCCTGGGGTCCATATTCAGACCTGCAAACTTGTCACCTTTTGGCTACAGTCAGTTTTTTATGTTAACCATGGTAGTTTCAGTGAATCTAGAGTGTTTTAGTTTTTTATGTCGTCCCCTTTTTCACTACTCCAGAGTTTGCAGGTCTGATATTACATTCAACAGTGGAATTACGGCAAGGTTGGAAAAAAGACACTAGATACAGATTAGTAGCATAAAAAAGAGGAAGAATAGGGCTATATACATCCATATGTACAGCATGTGTGCAGTATAGAATAGAATAAAACATGTATGTACATGCATACATCCAGTCCATATAAATATATACTGTATGTCTGAGTACACACATACATGCATACATACATACATACATACACACACACGCGCGCGCGCACCTCCACAACACTCGGAACACTCAGGCATTGTTATACAGTCTGATGGCCGCCGGCACAAAGGAACGTCTGAACTGCTCCATATTCACCTGGGTGGGATGAGCCTGTGGCTGAAAGTGCTCCTCATCTGCCACAGCTCGTCATAGGGGGGGGGGGGGGGTGTCTGGAATAGACTTCAGTTTGTCCCTCATCCTCCTCTCCACCAGTCTCCAGTCTCTTGTTGCCCCACAACAGAGCCGAGCCTCCTTGCCAGTTTGTTTGACTCCCCAGACTTGAAGCTGCCTCCCCAGCAGGCGACGGCAAAGAACAGTGTGCTGGCTACCACAGACTGGTAGAACATCCACAGTAGCCTGCTACACACATCGAAGGACCTGAGCCTCCTAATGAAGAACAGTCTGCTCTGTCCTTTCCTATAGAGGGCCTCAGTGTTGTCAGTCCAGTCCAGTTTGTTGTCCAGGTGCACTCCCAGGAGATTGTATGAGTCCCCCATCTCAACTTCCTCCCCCTGGATGGTGAAGGGGGTTGCTTCTTGCTCCTTCTGAAGTCCACCACCAGTTCTATTGGGCCGGGAATCAGGTCCGTCGCCACTGATTGGCCAGTAATAAACAAATGACGAAGCTTATCCCCAAAACCTACATCCGTTGAGTCAGACTAGGGTGTCGCAGGCCTCTCCTACACCTACTGAGTTTTGTGTTGTCCTCCTGAATGGGGGAGGGGGTGGTTGTAGTAGGAATTAATATAGGGTTAATTAATGATTAATCAGAGACAGCGTGCTTGTGTTTTCAGGACTACTGAATTACCAAGGACCTCACAGAGCTCTGCAGGGCTGTGAGGAGGAGGAGGTAGACGACGGTGAGGATAATGACGATGGTGATGATGAAGGAGGGGAGAAGCCACATGCAGAGGTCGGAGCCAGTGAGGAGGGTGGAGAGGTGGTTGTCCACTCAGATTCCAGTATAGAAGATCATTTCTTTGAACACCTGTCGCCCAGACTACACAGAGGTACGACAAAAAGAACACCCGCAGCCTCTAAAAAAACCCTCTAAAATCATCTGCTGGTGGAATAATATTTTGAGTGAGCGCCCTCTTTGTCTCCCCCTGCAGCTCTGGTCAAGGCGTGCATGGAGAAGAGGAGCTACGTTCAGTCTCTACGCAACCTGCTGCCCGTCAGGATGGCCTCTGCTATGATGCTGCCATACACCCTTCCCCTGGAGTCGGCTCTGTCCATGGCCGTCAGGTAGGACAGACTGGGTGCTGGCTTCGCTTTGGGCTGCTCCTGGAAAGCTGTGTAGAGTCATAACGTGTCCCTTTGAGGTCACGGAACAGCAGAATAAAGTTGCAGACTTAGACTTAGATGGTGTGCCGTGGCGTGGCGGGGTAGAGTGATAACTATTTGGGTGTGCATCTGAATGGATGTGGTGACTAATGGTGTCCTGTCCTGTCCCGTTCGCCAGGCTCTTGGAGTGGATGTTGGGTAGCTGGGTGTTGGTGTTGAGTAGCTGGGTGTTGAGTAGCTGAGTGTTGAGTACATGGGTGACTAAAGGCATCCTGTCCCGTTCGCCAGGCTCTTGGCGTGGATGTTGAGTAGCTGGGTGTTGAGTAGATGGGTGACTAAAGGCGTCCTGTCCCGTTCACCAGGCTCTTGGAGTGGATGCCGGACGTGCAGGACGATGTGGCCTGGATCCAAGAGCAGACGGTCAAGATGCTGCAGTGCATTCTGCGTCACGCCTCCAAAAGTGTCTCTCGGCACATATCTGCCAGGTGAGAGACCACACACAGACACACACACACACAAACACACTCCCTAACGTACTCCCCCTATCCTAGTGTGAGGGCTCTCTCCGGCTAAGCGTCTCTAAGCGCATGGTTGTATTGACCTCAGGTTTTCTTACCAACTGGAGCTGAGCCACTGCCAGTCCCTCTCTGCACCAATCAGCTGGGTGAGTGGGGGCGGGTCCCTGGTCCTGGACGCCATGACGCGCCTGGACCAGTACCAGAAGCAGCTGCTGCCCGGCGTGTTCTGGATCAACATGGACCTGCGGGGCTCCTTTTGCACCGGGCCGGACCGAGGCCCCCGTCTGCCCGCATGCTGCCTGGAGGAGGAGGGCCTGGCCACGCACCAGCCTCCAGCCCTGCACCAGCCTCCAGCCCCGCACCAGCCTCCAGCCCCGCACCAGCCTCCAGCCCTGCACCAGCCTCCAGCCCCGCACCAGCCTCCAGCCCCACACCAGCCTCCAGCCCCGCTGGGGGTCGTCTTCAGCAGCTCATAGGAGGAGGAGACCACGGGACGCCACAGCAAGGAGAGCCTGAAACAAAGCCGGGGCACTTCACAGGATACATTTCATCACATTACAGTCATTTAGCAGACACTTTTATCCAAAGCGACTTACAATAATTGCATTTAACGTAGGAAGTCAGTATACAGTATTACTACTCGGCAGAACTCACAAGTGCATCTCCTTTCTAAACAGGTGACTAAGAGCATAATTTAGTGCTAAAGGCAAAGTGCATGAGTAGCAAACTAAAAATACAATAGTTTCTTCAAAGGGAGGATCCTGGTAGTACTTCTTGATACAGCATCAGCTTCACCTACATTCATATAATACATATGCCGATTTTCAAGTGGCCATTGAGATGGCATCCCCTCTTAAATGAGGCTCTGAACAGGTCTGAGGATGAGAGAGGTTCTTAGGATTAACTTTACATTAACCGTTACAGTTCCTACTATGGCTTTTTTGTTTGATTTCCTTGTCTAATGCTGAGAGTGTAACAGTATTTCAGCAGATTTGAACTACAGCCGTACTGAGTGACATGCTCGTTGTTGGCTCCATCAAATCAAACTTTATTTGTATAGCGCATTTCATACACCGACAGGCAACACAATGCGCTTTACCGAGAGCAAAGGGGGGGTGGACATAGATCCTACCCCTACATTTTCCAGAGGGAAGAAAGAAAAAAAAGTTCACTTGGGCGCCGAAATAGGTGAGCTGTAAAAACAATCTTCCCTGACCTCTCAACGAGACTCATCAGTGGGAACTGTATTTTATCACAGCAAACCGTGTAACTGTATAATATGATTTATGTATGTATAATATATATACCTATACCACTTTCAAAATGTAAATCAAAGCTGATTGATTTAAGAGGCCTTGCCTTAACACATGACATACAAACACCTACAGTACAGTAGGAGAAAGAAGACGACACTTGTAAAGAACATGTTGTGGTGAGGTAAGTGTTTGTGTTTTGTGGAATGTAGTCAGACCAGTACTTGAGCAGATTGCCTCTGCTACAGCACCCACTTATCGTCTCATCCCTGGGTCAGAGGTCAAGGTGAAAGGTGCCGACCGGCTGGAAAGCCCAGCAGGACGTGCAGTCTTATGAATCGATAGTGGTGCCTTCTTTCTGATACACTTTATTATGCTACTGTATCTGTCTTGCAATCATGAGTGTTGTTCATAAGACTTTATTGATCTGCAGTCTTTTTCACTGCAGAATGACGTGAATCAGTTTCCCATCGATGTGCACTGGACAGAATTCATATAATTTTTTTTTCTTCTTTTAAACTCGTCAATACCTGGAAAACCTGTTGAAAAAATACATGGATTTTTACCCAATTCAATATTTCATTCCATTTTCAACAATCGTATCAAGTGATCCGGATTTTAAATCAAGTGCCTTTATTTCAGTACATTGGAAGAAATTGTCTTGCTAGGTCTAATCTTAAAAAATAAATCGTATGTAGTGACAATGTATCTGTAAAGATGTTTGCCAATGGCATTGGTTTAATGCAAGTCTATTAAACTACTGGCACAAAATCCAGCCTGACATGTTATTTGTAAACAGTTTAAGCTTAGGCTACTATTATTATTATTATCAGTGTTATTATTAATAATATTTTATATATTATGCCTGTTAAAAGTCATATAAAATATGTATATGTGTATATATATATATATATATATATACACATATACATATTTTATATGACTTTTTACAGGCAGTTTGTAGCTTCACGGTATGTTTAATAGGAGGGGATAATACCTCCTCCAGTTAGACTAGCTAAAAGGGGGTTACTGCCTGCGTGGGAGTCTGAGGATGTCATCATCATACATGAATCCCTACATGCAACTGGGGCAGATATCCTGTCCTAAAACACAGCTGCAGAGTTCTCACGTCCGCCAGGGGGCGCAGTCTCGGGGAAAGACCGCTCCGCTCCGACTCGTCCCGCTGCGCACTATGAGCTGAATCTGCCCCGGAGAGACCGAGGAAGATGGCGGCGAATGACCGTTCCCGGTCCGAAGCTGCTAAGCAGCGAAGACAGGATCAATTACAACGATGGCTGGGCTCCGAAACCGACGAGACGGGGCCGGACACACGGGAGCTCTCGACAGGCCCAGCGACACGCCGGGCCCGGGTCCGGTTCGCCCAGGGGGCCGTGTTCATGGCAGCTTGTTCAGCCGGGGACCAGGAGGAGGTGGCGGCTCTGCTCCGGCAGGGCGCTGACATCAACCACGCCAACATAGATGGACTGACAGCGCTTCATCAGGTACGTAATCATCTGGGATAAAATTGCTACACTGTTACTATAGTTTGTTACAGCACCGGGGGACTGTGACAGTTACCGAAACGAGCGTAACGCGGTGGTCTTGGACTGAGGTCTTCGGTTGTTGCAACTCTTCAGGCGCGATGTTCTCATTCTAAATGCTGGTAGATGAGCACAAGCCTCGGCCTAAGCAACAGGAAACCCCGGTCTGGTCCTGATACTGAACTGTGTGTAATTCTTCTATGTCGGCTCGGCTACGAAAAGTAGGCTAGGGTTGGGGAATCCGCACTGCTGCGTTCAAGCTAGTCTATTTTTACTCGGTTGAGGCTATTCGACACATGAGAAAAAAAGATCTCTGAACACACTATGAACTGTGCTTCCGCCGCAGACGTTTTAAGTTGCAGTGTGAATATCTCCCTTGTAGCCTAGAGCTTTCCACGTTGGTGACCTAGGATATCTATTGTTTTGTCCTTCAATAAGACGGCCTTGAAAACAACACCTGCAGACAGACTAATGACTGGATCTTTATATTTGTTCTTTTTTGAGTGAGGGATGGGTAGAAGTTCAATTTGCTTCATACCAGGGCAGTCCCATTTGCATGGATTGGATGGTAGGCCCAACATGCTTTGTCTTCAGACACTAGCCTTTTTAAAAACCACCCTATCATTCAAATGTGAATAGTTCAAAACGGTGCTTTAGTGTAATTATTTACAGAAGCTTGCGAAAATGCATAGTCGTTTTCACATTCTGTGGCAGCAATATGTCATCCCTCCCTAACTTCAGATCCACTGTGGGCATGCAAGAGAAGACATATTCTTTATGCCCTTAAAATATAAGCTATATTCTCTATATGCAATATTACTTCACAAGAGTTTAGAACCCCTTGTGTTAGGTGGCTGAGTTGAAATTGTCATGTAATTCCCACTCCCTTACACACAGGGAGGCGAACATTGTCATTACTGTGTGTAGTCAGCTAACCTAGCAGTGTTCCCTGCTCCCTCCCCACTGCCTGAGTCATAACAGAGAGGAGCAGCGCTAGCCTGGACAGTGTCAGTGTCACCCATGGCTTCAGTGATGCACCGTTTCCTCCTCTTTTATGATTCCCTTGAATAGAGCCGTACACAAGCACATTTCTGTTTTTTTTACATTGGGGGCGCAGAATTATGATTGATATAGTTTTGTTCGATTAACTTGATACCAAAGCTTGAGAGGTGTTCTCTTTTGTTCCTCCGAAAGCTGTTCGCTTCCCATGGTCTTCTCAGTGACACAACCGTCCAAGACTAGTCTTTATGTAGTGTTTAAGTGGTCTATTTAAATACCGATGTTGTGTAGCCTCCCTGTCCCTTCCTCTTCTTCATGACCTGTCTGTATGGCGGCATGTCCGAGGGCCCTTGTCCACACATGGCTGTCGCCCGGTGTGGTCCCTCTCCTGCTGTCCATCCCCATCTCCCCTGTTGCTCACTGGTTACCTGGCAACTAGAATTAAATATAGGCCTACACTCTCCAGACTTTCCGTCCTGGCCATCCAAAGCCTCTCTGTCTTCTCCCCTCTCTATCCTGCTGTGCCGTTCTCTTTCTCTCTCTCTCTCTCTCTCTCTCTCTCTCTCTCCTCCTCTCTCTCTCTCTCTCTTTGCCAGATCCCCATGGTAGGGACTTTGGGGATTTCAGATGAAGAAATGGAAAACATTCCTCAAACTGCTCATGCTGCTGCTGTCAAAGGCGATTTCCACACTGAGTCACTCGATGACCCAAGGAGAAGGACTGGTAGAAAGCTCACCCATAACACGGAGTGGAAGATGAAGTGCCCTCTGTTCATTCAACAGAGAGTTTCCGGTAGTTAAAGGGGGTCTACTCAGCTGCAAAGTCGTTTTTTTTATGAGCTTCTAGTTCAGGGGAGAACAAACCCAGTCTTGGTCCTGAAGTGATTTGAGGTTTTTTTCTTTTTTATTCACTAGCCTAAACCACCACAACTCCACCAATTATCTTACTTGGTGAACATGGGGAGGGGCCTTAAATAGGTTTGTGATTCCTGTATTTAGATGCCTTAGTGCCGAAAAGAAAAGCCTATTAGGTGGCTTATAGCCGGCCTGACAGACAGGGCTCTTTGTGGACTAAAACATTGTCAGAAACTGGAGTCAATGGCTTAGGAGGCTGTATAAGGAGGCTCTCTCTCAGGTCAAATATAGATAAAGGCCTCGATTGAAATAAACAATGGAGATCATCTCAACGCACATCATTAGGTAATATTAAAGGTTGCTGTTGTCAGGGTACTTACGATTGATAAGACCTTGGTGTTACAAAAGCTTTGGGTTAACTCATGGTGCGATAGACCATAGTGTCTGACTGATAACAGGACTGTTGCAATAGCTAGCATCGGCTAGCTCTGAGATAAGTGTTTGGGCAAGGAACTGCTATGTTGTTGTTAACATTTAGGAAGGAAATCCAAGTGCTCCCCGTCTCCCAGATATTAATAGCCTCGTCGTGCCCAAACCCTTTAGCGAGATTCAATAGGTTTGGTAACGCTGGCTTTTTGTTTTTAGCAGTCCTATGTCAAGAGAGGGCTTGACCAACAGGGTCATCTAAATGGATTGGTGTGTATATACTCTTTTTGTCAAGTAAGCAGATCTCCTTACTAAGGCAATTGTATTCCAGAACACTAGGCTATGTTTCCACGGCCTTTTCAGTGGAAGTGCACTGCTCTAATAGGCTGCGTGTGTGGAGTACAGTGTGGTGTGTGTGATGGTGGAGTTCAGTGGTGTGTGTGTGTGTGTGTGATGGTGGAATTCAGTGGTGTGTGTGTGTGTGATGGTGGAGTACAGTGTGGTGTTTGTGTGTGGTCTCTGGCAGGCCTGTATAGATGAGAATGCTGTGTGTGTGACAGTGCAGTACAGTGTGGTCTGTGTGTGTGTGTGTTCTCTGGCAGGCCTGCATAGACGAGAACTCTGACATGGTGCAGTTCCTGGTGGAGAGCGGGAGTGACGTCAACCGGGGGGACAACGAGGGCTGGACTCCTCTTCACGCCGCCGCCTCCTGCGGTTTCATCCAGATCACCAAGTAGGTCTCATCCCGCTGACACGACGTCACTGACGTTCCTGCAGCTGTGACAGTGGCATGCCATGGAATGAGTGTCCAAGAATATAAATGTGTCTGAACACAGACATAAATGTGTCTGAATATAGATGTGTCTGAACGCTGCCTACCTAAATGCTGAAGTCATGCTACGTGCGCGTGCGTGCGTGAGTTCGTGGCTGTGTGAAACGATACTGCCAGCGTAGGAACCTTTCTGTGCGTGCGCGTGTTGCAGGTACCTGATAGAGCACGGCGCGCAGGTGGGCGCGGTGAACAGCGAGGGTGAACTGCCGCTGGACGTGGCCACGGAGGACGCCATGGAGAGACTCCTCAAGGCCGAGATCAAGAAGCAGGGTGGGGATTGATTCAGATCCACATTCAGATTTATTCGTCACATGTACGTAGTACAGTGTACAACAGGGGTGCCCATACTTTTTGGGCTTGTGAGATACTTTTAAAATGACCAGCTCAGCAAGATCTACCGCCTCCACCCCTGGAGCCCCCACCCTTATGTCACTCTTCACTTAACATTGGCTAGGTTTTAATTAATGTCTCATTACAGTCATATCTTATCTTAAAAACAATCACATTGCTGAAAACCCATAAAAAAATAACAACATACAACCGAAATAACATACGGCTACGGTTTCAAAATCAAAGAATACATTTATTGATCAAGCTACCAATTACTTCACACTGAAAGTGGAACGTTAACTTTGTCAGAACAGTGTCTTTAGTCTACTTAAATGAATCAATCACACAGCTCAATACACTGACTTGCACTGAATGGGTTGTATAGTCCTGACTTTTTTCGAGTTTCTGATAGATTTTGCTAGGCTACTATAAGCCCTAACCGCGGTACAAAATAGATTGTATAAAACGAGTTGTAGCAGCTGCACCTACAAGCCTTAAACAATGACGAAATCAACCCACACATGATTGAAATCATTAAAATAGCTAAACTGCAGTTCAAAAGGTCACACTTGTAATCTACAAAGTAGCAGGAGGAAGAAGTTGCTCATTTGGACAAGAGAGATGACGTGACTGCTTGCCTCCGCACACGCAACTTCAACACACATCATCAAGTCACCTTTTTTTTGTATGGCTTTTTTTACCAGCATAGCCTCTGCGACCTACAGTACTGGTCGATCACGATCGGCATATTGGGCACTGCTGGGGTGCAGTATACAGTGAAATGTTACTGCCAACTTGGTGATGTGCTCTAAAAAGACTACAGATTATTACAAAGTACACAATTTACAATTTACACAAGCCATACGTTTGTTATATACCCATATTTTAACATCTTATTGTACAATCCTTAAAAAAAAAAAATCCTTGTGACGTTGAGGTGTCGTTAGCCTTGCCGCTAACGCTGCTATTGAACATGGAGACATGCTTTGGACGGCTACCTGCGGCAGCATTAGGAAGCTGTTCTGTCCACACCTCTACTTTTCCAGGCGTGTTGTTTCCCTGTTTGGAGCACGTTGTCGTTGCGTCCTCTCTCTCTGCAACCTGATAAGAGCAGCCATGGCTGGAATGCAGCTAGACTCATGAGGAGATTCAGAGATGTACGGTAGCTGCCTTCTTTAACTGATAGGAAAATTAACCAAATGACACACATCCACAAACAGAATATCTGTTTAATCATTGACTTAACATTTGCCTTCCAGTGCATGTGTGTGTGTGTGTGTGTGTGTGTGTGTGTGTGTGTGTGTGTGTGTGTGTGTGTGTGTGTGTGTGTGTGTGTGTGTGCGATTGCGAGTGTGTGTGGGTGTGTATGTGTATGCGTGTGCGTGCGCATGCGAGTGTGCGAGCCTGTGTGCTTTAATGTGTGTTTGTTGCGTGTCCCTCAGGCATAGACGTGGACAAGGCCCGCAGGGAGGAGGAGCGTGTCATGCTGCAGGACGCCATGGCCGTGCTGGCGGGGAGCGGTACTCTCACACCTCACCCCAACACCAAGGCCACGCCTCTCCACGTCGCCGCTGCCAAGGGCTACATCGAAGTCATGAAGTGAGCTGGAAGTCAGGGTTAGGGTTAGGGTTAGCTATCCTATCTGGAAGTCAGGGTTAGGGCTAGCTACCCTAGCTGGAAGTCAGGGTTAGGGTTAGCTACCCTATCTGGAGGTTAGGGTTAGGGCTAGCTACCCTAGCTGGAAGTCAGGGTTAGGGTTAGCTACCCTATCTGGAAGTCAGGGTTAGGGTTAGCTACCCTATCTGGAAGTCAGGGTTAGGGTTAGCTACCCTATCTGGAAGTCAGGGTTAGGGTTAGGGCTAGCTACCCTAGCTGGAAGTCAGGGTTAGGGTTAGCTACCCTATCTGGAAGTCAGGGTTAGGGCTAGCTACCCTAGCTGGAAGTCAGGGTTAGGGTTAGCTACCCTATCTGGAAGTCAGGGTTAGGGTTAGGGTTAGCTACCCTAGCTGGAAGTCAGGGTTAGGGTTAGGGTTAGCTACCCTAGCTGGAAGTCAGGGTTAGGGTTAGCTACCCTATCTGGAAGTCAGGGTTAGGGTTAGCTACCCTATCTGGAAGTCAGGGTTAGGGTTAGCTACCCTAGCTGGAAGTCATGTCACACACATAAGAGCTTCTGGAGGATTCTGGCCTCAAACGGTACAACTGTCTGTTCCTCATCCCCTCTTTCATCCCTGTGCTCTCTCCCTCCATCCTTTGTGGTCTTATCTCCATCTCTCTCCTCTCCATCTCTCTCTGTCTCCTCTCTCTCTCCTCTCCCTCCATCTCTCTCTCTCCACCTTTCTCTCTCGTCTTCTCTCTCTCCATCTCTCTTCGTCTCCATCTCTCTCTTCATTTCTCTCTCCATCTCTCTCTCTTCTCTCCATCTCTCTCTTTCTCTCTCCATCTCTCTCTCTCTCTCTGTCTGGTCTGTGTGTGTGTCAGGGTGTTGTTGCAGTGTGGGCTGGATGTGGACAGTAGGGACTGTGACGGATGGACAGCCCTGCATGCTGCTGCTCACTGGGGACAGGAGGAGGTGTGCTCCCTGCTGGCCGACAGCATGTGTGACATGGCCGCCATCAACATCGTGGTGAGGGGACCAGCACAGGCATTTTATTCCTCTCTCTCTCTCTCTCTCTCTCTCTCTCTCTCTCTCTCTCACACACACACACACGCACACACAAAATCTCATTGATGCAATGCATGTGTAACTGAGTGAAACGTGGAGTAGCTGGTGAAACTCACTCCTCAAAGGAGCGCTGACAGTCCCTCCAAGGGGGACGTCCAACTGTCAGCGTGTCCCGCCTTCCGAGCGGGATCCCTGGGTTCTAATCCCGCCCTGGGCATGCAGAGACAGATGGGCTGCACATGCACTCCACTCTATTCTGTGACACGGTGGTTTGGCCGGTGCCAGGATACCGCCAACTAAATACGCTGACGCTGCATGTTGTGCTTGTGATCGACCTCGTTTTCAGGGCCAGACCGCGTTGGATGTCGCCGATGAGAATTTAGTCGACACTCTTGAGGAGCTGCAGAAGAAGCAGAACGCCGTACGTCTTAACTTACCCGCTCTCATTGTGCCTTCGCGTTCTAGTGTTACCTGCTCAGTGGCCTTGTGGTTAGAGTGTCCTCCCTGAGATTAGGAGGTTGAGTCAGACCAAAACCTATACAAAATGGTACCCAATGGTACCTTGGGGGCGGCTGTAGCTCAGTTGGTAGAGCGGGTCGTTCAGTGATCGAAGGGTCGGTGGTTCGAATCCCAGCTCCGACTGTCCACATGTCGAAGTGTCCTTGAGCAAGACACCTTACGCCAAATTGCTCCCAATGAGCAGGTTAGCACCTTGCATGGCAGCTACCGCCATTGGTGTGTGAATGTGTGTGTGAATGGGTGAATAAGAGGGCATTGTAAAGCGCTTTGAGTGCCGCTAAGATGGAAAAGCGCTATATAAGTGCAGTCCATTTACCATTTACCTTCTCTGACTGGCACTCAGCATCAAGGGTTGGATTGGGGGAAGTCTCTGTGACATAGTAGCGTCATGTCCAGGGGGTGTATTTGTAAGTTCAAGTTGCCTCACGCTAAGGAATCAGGAGATAGGCTCCTGCCCTATGGGCCACTAGGCTCCAGAACCATTGGTTCTCAAGGCTACTTACTTACCTCACTTTCTAGTGTCACTGACATGTTCTGTACCCTGTACTGAAGATGGCTCTGGGTCTCTCCGCAGCTACGCAGTGAGAAGGAGAAGCTGTCCCAGGCGCCCGTCATCGAGACCAGCCCAACCATCTCTGTCGCCCCTGTTCGCCCGCGCAGGTCAGTGTGTAACGTTTGTGTGTGTGTGTGTGTGTGTGTGTGTGTGTGTGAGGCTGTCTCTGTCTGAATCACAGACACATAGCATAGCGTGTGTGCATGGAGGTGTGACCTTGCTGCTTGCACCCTCTTGACCCCACGCTGGCGCGACACTGACAGGTCCGGCTAAGGACTCACTCCCCCAACCCTCTCTGAAGTAGCAACTGCCGTTTTTAGAAACAGTGAATTCAGATTCTGACTAGGTGTCTTGTTTCACGCTAAACGGAGATCTCATGTGTCTCGCTGATTAGTGCGTTTTGGCCACACATGACACTCTCTTCTCATTGGCTACACCCAGAGTGATCACCTACACTGATTGGCTCCTGCATGCCACCTGTTGTTCTGTCCTTGCCCCCCCCCCGCAGGACCTCAATTTCTCGTATGAGCAGCAAGGAGAAGATCTGCCTCCACGAGCGCGAGAAGCACCCACCCCCGCCGGCCCTGCAGGCCAGCCCGGCTGAGGAGGAGGAGGAGGAGGCCGTGCCGGGCTCCCAGAACCAGAACCCCCAGACCCCGGCCCAGGCTCAGAACCAGACCCTGGCCAAGGCCTCCAGCAGCTCCAGCTCCGAGGAGGAGAGCGAGTCCGAGAGCGACGCCGAGTCAGGTGAGAGGAAGGCCCGCCGCTGACAAAAACCGGGAACGAATCGCGTCAAACGTGTCCCTGCGCACCCTCAGTAGTCGCGCTTTGAATGAGACGCCCGAGGTACGGACGGCGTTGAGCATACATTTCAAACAGTCTGTGTGTGGAACGCAGCTGCTAGGCCTGATGGGATTGTGCAGTCTGGGTTTTAATAGCGTCACTGTCTGTAACGTTGCAGAGAAAGCGAAGAACAGAGAGATCATCAACAACTTGAACAATAAGCGCAACAGCTCCGCCACCCACGCTACCTCCATGGCAACCAGCACTTCAGGAAACCAGGTGAAAAAGGTCAGACTCCGCCTGTGTACATCTCTAACCCGGCCCCCCCCCGTGACTGCTGATTGGCTGGGGTGCGAGTATGTCACGAGGAGAGCATACCGCTCCAGGGCCATCGTCTGGTCGGTCTTGTGACGGTGGATGACGGTCATGCCCCCCCACCCCACTCTGTGTTGCAGGACCCAGGGAAGCCCCCGGCCTCTGAGGCGGCTCCCGGATCCTGGAGGACGTCTCTGAGGAAGGCGGGCAGCTCCGTGACCCTGGGCTCGGCGGGCGTGGCCGACCCCGGTCAGGAGGGCAGCAGCAGGCCGCCGGAGACCTCCGCCCCGGGGGGCATGACCCGCTCGGCCTCCAGCCCCCGCCTCAGCTCGGAGGCTGACAGCAAGGTACCCGCCTCCCCTCGTCCAACAGCGTGCCACACACGCTGCAGCCCGTAGCATTGTAAGTAGGGTTTCAAAATTCCATGAAAATTCACAAAATTCCCAACGGGAATTGATGGGAATTAGTAGCAATTAAACGGGAATAAACTGGAAATATATGGGAATTAACTGGAATAAATTTAGTTTTCCAGTTTATTCCCGTTAATTCCCATTAATTCTCATAAATTCCTGTTAATTCCCATGGGAAGTTTGTGAATACTCCTGTAATTTTGCAACCCAAGTAGGGAGTGACTGCGTGGTAATGGTACATGGTACTCTGACCACCGACGGGTTGATGGACTCCCTCCCTCGCGTCTCGTTCAGGAGCCCAGGCTCGCCCGGGTGCCGCCCACTCCGACCCGCCGCCTCTTCAACATCCCCGACAGCAGCAACCCCCCCGACAACTCGAGCAGGTGTGTGCGGCGTGTGGCGCCAGCCGGCCCAGTTGTGTGTGTGTGTGTTGACGCAGGTGGGAAACCAACGGTCAGGTTCACCGCATCTTTTCTCGTTGTCGCTCTGTCTCCCATCAGCTGGCTCAGCCGTAGCTCCTCTTACACCCGGCGCCACCATAGTCAGTCAGGCGGCGACCTCACTAGCTCCGCCCCCTCCCTGCCTCGCAGGTCAGTCTCCACTGCCCACCGCCCTGCCTGCTTTCTGCCTGCGCTCCTGCGTGTCACATGTTATGTGTTCACTGCTTCATGCTATGCCACTTGAGTGCTGTTTTTTGTTGTTGTTGTTTGTTGTTGTTTTTTTGTTTTCTGCGGTCGATTCCCACCCCTCTTTTTTTTTCTTCTTTTTTTTTTAAAAAGCGGAATGTGTTTTGTTTTGTGTCCAGCTCATCTTACGGGAGGAGACTGGATGACCCCACGACGACCTCGACCACAGGAACCAGCTCCGCAGGACTCAGCCGGCTCAACAGTCTGGTGGCCCAGAGGTACGGCGCCCGTCTGTCTGACCGTCTCTCTCTTCCTGAATCGCCCGTGTGCGTGAGCCCGCCGGCCTCTGACTGCTTCCTGTCCGCAGACTCGCTCAGGAACAGGCGGAGAAGAAGGACCCCGTTTCCACCGCCACCTCGAACTCCGTCACCACCACCACCACCACGACCACGACCGGCGACTCCGAGACCAAGCAGAGACGCAAGTGAGTCGGGTTGTCGTGTATTTCTCTCTCCCTCTAGGGATGGGCAAATGATCTAAATTTATTTTTCGATAATTGAAAGAATTAACTATCGATTAATTGATAAGCTTTTTTCCATTAAAACAACGCCTAAGGCAGAAATAACAAATAAAGCATGTTTCCTTGAAAATAGCCTTATTTCTTGTGTTCTGATAACGTTAGCCTACATTAGGCTGTCCACGCATGCTGACGCGATTGCCCTCAAAACGGCATTCAAACTAGACACTTCAGTCCAATAACAATCCTCTTAAATAAACAAGGCAGTGAGTAGCGTATTGTTTAACACATTTTACGTTAAATAAATAAAAAATATAGCAAAAATAAGCTAACGTTACTCACCAGCAGTAACGTTAAAAAATAAATACTCGGATGACTGGATGACTGAAAACGTAAACATAAGTGTCCTTAAGAGCGTCCAGCTTATACTTAATCCAGTGAGAGCCTAGTAGGCCTACTGGTTCTTGTTCAGAAAGATGAGCATATTAACATGCTCAGGGGTGAGACGCGAACGCAATCTGGTGACAGTCAGGCCAGCCGCAGAAAACACTCTCTCTGAGGGGACCGAGGTTGCCGTGATGCAGAGGTAGGTTTGCGCTAATATGGCCAACCTGCTAATTTGCCAACCTAAGCCGTGTCGCCTTTTAAATAAAAATGATCCCACGCCAAACTTCGTTTTGCCCACTTCGTCTTCAACATGGCTAGGCTGTTCTGCTGCTGCTGGACTGGAAAAATATTACTATGCATCAACTATACCGTTACTTGGGGAACCTGTTGCGTCATCGCGTAGCCTACTAATTCAACAAATTACATTTCTCACACAGAACGTAGACAAACTAATTTCCACTGAATTTCACATTTTTTTGTGATCGACCAAAATCATTATCAATCAATTATCGATCTTCGATCATTGATGCCCATCCCTATCTCCCTCTCCTTCTCTCTCTCTTTCTCTCTCTCCCTCTCCTCTTTCTCTCTCCCTCTCCTTCTCTCTCTCTTTCTCTCTCTCCCTCTCCTTTTCTCTTTCATTATCTCTCTCTCTCTCTCTCTCTCTCTCTCTCTCTGTGTTTACAGCACCTGTCTGGTTTATGGCTGTTTACAGTTGACCTTTTAAACAGTGGGCGGGGCTCGGCGGCGCTAACTTGGGGGGGTGTTGTTCTCCGTGTTGCGTTGCAGGTCCTATCTGACGCCGGTCCGCGACGAGGAGGCCGAGGCCCAGAGGAAGGCCCGCTCCCGACACGCCCGCCAGTCACGCCGCTCCACTCAGGTCAGCGCCCGGCCCTCAGCGCCACGCCGTGCTGTAGTCAAGAAGACCACCTTAGACCCAGACCAGACCACCTTAGACCCAGACCACCTTAGACCCAGACCAGACCACCTTAGACCCAGACCAGACCACCTTAGACCCAGACCAGACCACCTTAGACCCAGACCAGACCACCTTAGACCCAGACCACCTTAGACCCAGACCACCTTAGACCCAGACCAGACCACCTTAGACCCAGACCAGACCACCTTAGACCCAGACCAGACCACCTTAGACCCAGACCAGACCACCTTAGACCCAGACCAGACCTCCTTAGACCCAGACCAGACCACTTTAGACCCAGACCAGACCACCTTAGACCCAGACCACCTTAGACCCAGACCAGACCACCTTAGACCCAGACCAGACCACCTTAGACCCAGACCAGACCTCCTTAGACCCAGACCAGACCACTTTAGACCCAGACCAGACCTCCTTAGACCCAGACCACTTTAGACCCAGACCAGACCACTTTAGACCCAGACCAGACCTCCTTAGACCCAGACCACCTTAGACCCAGACCAGACCTCCTTAGACCCAGACCACCTTAGACCCAGACCAGACCACCTTAGACCCAGACCAGACCACCTTAGACCCAGACCAGAGTCATGACCAAGACCAGGATTTATGGAGACCGAGTCTAGACCAAGACCAGACCACTGCGGGTCCAGCAACGCATGACACACTTATAATAAAATGTAGAACATGCAAACTGTAGGCACTCCTCAAATTTATCTGAAAAGATCCATATTCCCATCTCTTTTATTGCCACATATATATGTGTATATATATATATATATATATATATATAGTGTGTATGTATATGTGTACCATCGACAGGCAATTAAGTGATATTCCCGCAGTTGTTGGAGATGTAGGCGGGGGCTCTGATTGGTAGCGTCCTAGCGACGACTTTCAATGGAGGCATCTCCAGACTTACAGTGGCGGAGATCTCGAGTCTGGCATCTGGCCGAGACCAGCTGTGAGAGATCTCTGTGTCCGATCCCTGCTCTGTGCGCGCTCTGTCACCAGGGAGTGACGCTAACAGACCTCCAGGAGGCCGAGAAGACCATGAAGACGGACAACAAGGGGAAGGAAAGACGAGAGGAGGAGGAGAAGGAGAAGGAGGCCAAGCAGAAGAAGGCGGAGGAAGGGGTGAGAGAGGTATTTTTAACGCAGCTCGGGTGCGAGGCCCCGCCCCTCTGGCCGCATGGCGCCCATTAGCATGTGTTGTTGCGGGGTCAGTTGAGTGTCACAGGCAGGTGATTAACTGTGTTGACAGGAGGTGAGCTGGAGGTCTCGGATCGCCAGCCTGCAGAAGTCCGACCTCCTGGGCCTCACCCAGCCAGCTGGAGCCCCCCGTCCCCAGAGCGCCGACCGCAGAGGTGGGCGTGACACACACACACACACCCACATATACACACGCACACACACACACACACACACACACGCATATATACACACAAACACACACACACTCACACACACATACACACACACTCACACATATATACAAACACATGCACACCCGCACACGCACGCGCACACACACACTGTCTGTCTCTCTCTAACTTCTAACCTGCTAGCGTGGCTGACTGTAACGTGACCCGGTGTCGTCCTGTCGCTCAGACGCGGAGGGCAGCGCGGCGGAGAGCGAGAGCGAGCGCTTGGCCCGGGAGAGCAGGGAGCGGCGGAGGGCCCGGGCCCGGAGGAGGGCCCAGAGGACGGGAGAGGTGAGTGGACAGTTACTGTATGCACGGGGGGGGACGGCCCTGGTCGTTGTAAAGCTGAAAATACGACTTTTGACGTCAGCATTGGTAGCAACCGACCGGCTGTCTCCCCTCCCCCACTGCAGAGTGACGACAACGACCCTAGCGGGGAGGAGGAGTTTGGAAGCAGCGGCGTGCAGGACTCAATGGTCTGTATGACTGACCGCCTGCATGTGTGTGTGTGTGTGTGTGTGTGTGTGTGTGTGTGTGTGTGTGCGTGCGGATGTCACACTGACCGTTGTCTCCCCTGTGTTTCCATGCTAGCAGTCGGGCAGGCATCTGAGCTCCAGGTATGGATTTGCCCTCTGCCCTTCTGATCAGTCCTGTATCTTCACATGTTCTGTCCGCGTGTTTACGTGGCGTGACCTCTGACCCCTCCCCATCTCAGGTCCGACCTGTCCTGCAACGACTGCCGTCCGGGTGAAGGGTCCGAAACAAAGGATTACAAAAAGGTAACGGGTTTGAATAGGGGAAACTCCGTTTCTGTCCATCTTAGCCCTCACTCTCCCTGTCACTCACTCTGTGTGTGTGTGTGTGTGTGTGTGTGTGTGTGTGTGTGTGTGTGTGTGTGTGTGTGTGTGTGTGTGTGTGTGTGTGTGTGTGTGTGCGCGTGTGCGCGTGTGTGCGTGTGTGCGTGTGTGCGTGCATGCGTGTGTGTATTCCAGCTTTTCGAGGAGGTCTCCAGAGAGAACAGCCAGCTCCAGTCCCAGCTGCAGGACACTCAGCGGACAGTGACCCAGACCAGGGGGGACCTGGACAAGGCCACGCAGGTGACACGCGTCTCCACCCTGCCACGTCAATGTAGCAGCGCGCCTAGCTCAGTCTAACTAGTGCAAAAACTAAGCATGGCTCTGCCAACCATTTGTACAGTAGACCCTTTTTCAATACGTCAGCTGACATAACTGGTGTTTTATCGTCTGTCCGTGTGTTTTGCAGAGACAGGAGCGGTTTAGCGATTGTTCAGCCCTGCTGGAGCTGGAGAAGAAGGTAAGAGACCAGCCTGACGTGAATTACCAGAGACCAGCACCATGCTGCGCTGCCTTGCCTCACTACTGCCACCACTGCCTCCTGGTCACTCTCTCTCTCTCTCTCTCTCCCTCTGTGTCTCTCTCTCTCTCTCTCTATCTCTCTCTCTCCCCCTCTTTCTTTCTCTCTCTATCCCCCTCTCTCCCCCTGTCTCTTTCTCTCTCTATCCCCCTCTCTCCCCCTCTCTCTTTCTATCTCTTTCTTTTTCTCTCTCTCCCTCTCTTTCTTTCTGACTTTCTTGTTCTCTTTCTGTCTTTCTCTCTTTCTGTCTTTCTCTCTCTGTCTCTCTCTCTCTCCCTCTTTCTCTCTCTCCATGTGTGGGTGTCAGGAGCGGAGGATGTTGGAGCGGCGTGTGGCTGAGCTGGAGGAGGAGCTGAAGGTGAGGAGAGAGAGAGAGAGAGAGAGAGAACACTGCATGCACAAGTCTGATTAGCTCACCGGTCCTGTTTGCGCAGATCACTAGCATTGTGGTCAGATCACTAGCATTGTGGTCAGTTCACTAGCGTTGTGGTCAGATCACTAGTGTTGTGGTCAGATCACTAGTGTTGTGGTCAGATCACTAGCGTTGTGGTTAGTTCACTAGTGTTGTGGTCAGTTCACTAGTGTTGTGGTCAGTTCACTAGTGTTGTGGTCAGTTCACTAGTGTTGTGGTCAGTTCACTAGCATTGTGGTCAGTTCACTAGTGTTGTGGTCAGTTCACTAGTGTTGTGGTCAGTTCACTAGTGTTGTGGTCAGTTCACTAGCGTTGTGGTCAGTTCACTAGTGTTGGGTCAGATCACTAGCGTTGTGGTCAGTTCACTAGTGTTGTGGTCAGTTCACTAGTGTTGGGTCAGATCACTAGCGTTGTGGTCAGTTCACTAGCGTTGTGGTCAGTTCACTAGTGTTGGGTCAGATCACTAGCGTTGTGGTCAGTTCACTAGCGCTTTGGTCAGTTCACTAGCGCTTTGGTCAGTTCACTAGCACTGTGGTCAGTTCACTAGCGTTGTGGTCAGTTCACTAGCGTCAAACAAGGAGAATGCTTTGTGGTTTAACCTTTCCATTCTCCTCTCATTGTAGAGGTCTCTTCCCTATCTCTTCACCATGACACCCTAAAGATCAAGATTTACTACTGTCTTCCTTATTTGAACTCTTTTTTTTTAGACATATCTCATCTGAAATACAGCTTACTTGTTACAAGAAAAAACTATTTTAATTCTCACACGCCACACAAGTCAACCCAACGACGTTCTGCCGTGTGCTTCTGCCCCTCCTAGGTGCTGGGGGACCTGCGAGCCGACAACCAGCGTCTGAAAGATGAAAACGGAGCTCTGATCCGTGTCATCAGCAAGCTCTCCAAATAGACGGAGAGAGAGAGAGAGACGCAGAGAGCCTGCAGGGAACCCCTCCTCCTCACTCCTCCCTCCGTCCACCCCCCCCCACACACACACACACACACACACACACACATTCCTCCCAGTGCCAAAGACAGAGTGAAGGGGAAAGAAGCGAGCGAGAATGTCGTACACAAATGAACACCGTAGCTTGACTTGACTGTGACGCCTCTTCTTGACGTGGCCCCCCGGCCCCTCGTAGTGGCTTGCGTGTGCCTTAACGTCCACTGTTCACCACAGGACCTACGCCACCACGGTCTCTGGTCCGCGGCTTCCACAGTAGCAGCGAGAGAGACTTGACAAAGGCCAAATGCCCGTGGCTTGTGAAACATGGATGAACACACAATCTAGAACTGTGCACCAGGGGAAACACTAATATGCACGCACACACACGCATTCCTTTGCGTGCATCACACACACACAGACACACACACACACCCTCAATGCACATTCCACAAGCCCAAGGCAACTTGGCCCTTTTAGTTCCCACTTTACTATTTATTTTTTTGTGACCACATTTCATGCAATGTATCCACAAATTTACTCCACAAACTACTAACCACCCCAGGCCCACTCTGGCCCCCCAGGCATTTCTCACCAGGGTTTTAGTGTAATCCACACACTTCTCCTTTTCTAACATCCTGACTAAACATGGTTTTTTTCGACAGCGAGGCAGGCAGAGGAGATATTTCAGCCACTGCTATCTCATGTTCGACTGTCTCTTGAATACAGGGGAGGTCTCCAGATTCTTTATCGGTAGTGTCATTCCACACAGTGTTTGAACCCACCTACCTCTCCACCAGTGCACTCCCCACTATTTTTGTGACCACCACGGACACATGACTCCATCCTCCTTAACGACCACAGATACCGGCCTGTTGACCAGCACTTTAGTCACTGCAAAGCAGTACCAGGTCTGTGTGGCTTTGCCTGTCCTCTTAATGAATCTATCTTGTACAAAATGACTCCTCTCCTCTCCAACACCTGAACTCCCTCCTGAGGTCGCTATTGGGGAAGGGAGGGGGAGGAGTCTATCGCCACAGAGCTGAAGGTCAATGGTCATTGCAACATAGAACTTGCTGTTTTGTAAAAGCCTAATATGCTATGCATTGATTTTAATTATTACCATTATCATGATGAAGATATTTTCATATTTTTTCATTGCCTAATGTCAATCCCTCTCTTTTGCAAGGGAGCACGGTTATGTATATTATACATGTGTATAAATAATATTAGTCTTAAATAATAACCTTCTGAAATGAAATTTCACCTAGTCCTCTTCCTTCACGTTTGTTTGTTTGTTTTCTAATATATTAAATGAATGTCGGCACCTAATAAAGAAAGTGTGTGAGTTTGTAGCCAGTGGTTGATTATTATGGAGGCTTTTATTGGTGTTGACTTAACAGTAACAGTCGTAGGATCCTTACAAGCTCATTGCAGATTCAGTCACAAGTCGAAGTGCCTGCCTGCCATGACATTTCAATTCAGCAAGATATACCAATAACATTTTCACCCTGGGCCCTCAGATGACTAACCAGCCTGGTATATACACTACTAGACTGGACTAACCAGCCTGGTATATACACTACTAGACTGGACTGTAACCAGCCTGGTATATACACTACTAGACTGGACTGTAACCAGCCTGGTACTGTATATACACAACTGGAGTGGACTGCTCGCTGAAATGCCTGACTGTTCTTGGTAACATTTCTGTGCATCTGTGGCCAGTGGGATCATCAATCTGCCTGACGTTTGTGAGCATCTGAAAGTTTAGCTCCTTCGCTAGTCCCCCCCCCCCCTCCCGCCACCATCGCACCCCCCATCAGTGTCCTGCCTTCTGACGGGCCTGCTAGCCAGATGTCCTACATCATCAGGACGGGGTGGAAAAAAAAAACGAGAGAGGAACAGCTGGAATAATGTCCCTGACATTCCCACACAGAGACAGAGCACATCAAAGGGGGTTAAACACAACATGCAGAGCATACTAGAGCGTGTTTACTCTGACCTTATTGATAAGCATATCAAAACAAACGTGTCAGTATTCCGTCCTCTGTCCTGGAAGAGGATGGTGTTCCATGGACAAACTGTAGACACAGTCCTATCAAGCCCAGAGTTCCCTTCCATAGACACCAAGCAGTACTCCCACTCTCCCATCTGCTCGTCTCATCTCTGTGTGTTTAAGCAGAGATAGACCACTGTCCTGTAGGGATAGAACCGCTGACAACGAGCTCAGCTCCTAATAAGGTAGGCCGAGCTGGCCAAGGCGCTCTCTCTGTAAATATCCCCTAGGTCTGAGAAAGACGGAGTGAGAGAGAGGAAGGGAGCTGGGGAGGAAGAGGGAAGCGGATGGATTGCAGCCTTATTTGGGCAAAGCGCTGCTTTTCCCAGGGTTTGTGGCTCTGGCCCGCGGCATGCCGCCAGAAGGGGCCCGCTACAGCCTTGTGGTGCCACCTAGAGGCGGTCGTGCTGCAGTGCTGTTTGAACCAGCAGAGGAGCCCCTGGGGTATACAGTATACTGAGGTGGAGCCTGTCCCGTCCCACATAAGCTTGTCGATTAGAATCGTCACATGAAAATAGTACAGTGTACAAAGTACAGTGAAATGTTTCTGCCGGCTCCGTGATGTGCTAAAACAAAAGACAAATAATTACAAATTACACAAAAATTATACAGATAAAGGCATGGATGAATTATGCACGGTTGGGTTGTATGGGTTTAGCCTATTATGTACATGCTATAGTTACATTACATTACATTACAGTCATTTAGCAGACGCTTTTATCCAAAGCGACTAACAATAATTGCATTTAACGTAGGAAGAGCCAATGTACTACTACTTGCCAGAACTCACAAGTGCATCTTCTTTCTAAAACAAGTGACTAAGAGCATAATCTAGTGCTGAAGGAAAAGTGCAAGAATCACAATCTAAAGTACAGTGCAATATAATATAATAAGTGCTTAGGTGGGAGGATTGTTGTAGTACTTCTTGAAGAGATGAGTTTTGAGCCTGCGACGAAAGATGGGCAGCGACTCTGCTGTCCTGACATCAGTGGGCAGCTCATTCCACCACTGCGGGGCCAGGACAGAGAAGAGCCGTGACCGTGTCGATCGACCGCAGGAGCCTTGGAGTGACGGGGCAACCAGTCGCCCTGAGGTAGCAGAGCGTAGTGGTCGGGAGGGGATGTAGGGTTTGACCATGGCCTGGAGGTAGGAGGGGGCTGTTCCTTTCATTGCCCTGTAGGTTAGCGCCAGAGTTTTAAACTGGATGCGAGCCGCTACAGGGAGCCAGTGTAGGGAACGGAGGAGGGAAGTTGTGTGGGAGAATTTGGGGTGGTTGAACACCAGGCGAGCAGCAGCTTTCTGGACAAGTTCCAGAGGTTTAATGGCTGACGCCGGTGCCCCCGCGAGGAGGGAGTTGCAGTAGTCCAGGCGGGAGATGACCAGGGCCTGGATGAGTACCTGCGCCGTTTCATTAGTGAGGAAAGGGCGAATCCTCCTGATGTTGTAGAGCTTGAATCTGCAGGAACGTGTGACAGATGTGACATGTGAGGAAAATGACAGTTGGTCATCCAGGGTCACACCCAGATTCCTCGCAGTCCGAATCAGGGTCACCACTGTGTCTTCAATGGTGATGTTCAGGTCCCGGTGCGGACAGCCCTTCCCCGGGAGGAACAGCAGCTCAGTCTTGTCCAGATTGAGCTTGAGGTGATGTGTCGTCATCCACTCCGAAATGTCAGCCAAGCACCCAGCTATGCGTGTCTCCACTTCTGTATCAGAAGGGGGAAATGACAGAACCAGTTGGGTGTCATCGGCATAGCAGTGATAGGAGAAGCCATGCGAGCGAATGACAGAGCCCAGAGATGTAGTGTAGAGGGAAAACAGGAGAGGACCCAGGACAGACCCTTGTGGAACCCCCGTAGTCAGACTACGCGGTTCCGACGTCGACCCTCTCCATGTCACCTGGTAGTTAGAAATATTCCCGGGGGATATCATCTGTCATATGCATTATGGTGACATTATATACACTAGATATGCTCACACTCTAGATGTACACCAGTAATGACACTGTATAGACGAGCTAGTGTAATTCAGGTGCCGGGTGGCCTTGGGGAGGAAACTCTTCCTGAGTCTGTCCATGCTCGCCATGTGGGTGCAGTACCATTTCACTGACCGTAGCAGAGACAACAGTCCATTGCCTGGGTGGCTGGGGTACTTCAGGATCCTGTTGGCCTTGGTTTTGCATCTTTTGTGTAGATGTCATTGAGGTGAGGGGTACGTTCAGCTGACCGTACCACTCTCTGTAGGGCCTTGGAATCTTGTATGCTGCTGTTCCCGTACCCGGTGGTGATGTTCTCAGTCAGGATGCTCACACTCGTGCATGAGTTGAAAGCATAGCCTAGGTCCTACCTGTAACCTTACAGTATAGTTTCACATCGGGAAAGTTGATCCATAATAAAGAGTTATGGTGATGAGGGGCATCTAATAATCATATAAGCTATTTTTCTCCTTGTCTTCTTGAAACAGATAATACACAAAAGGTGAAGCCAGTGTTTTTTTGACCTTACAGTCTCCCATTAATGGCCCCATTTTGATAAATTGAGGGATTGCTTGTCACTACTCTTCAAGTGGTTACCACGACAAAGTGGATAGCTTTAGAACAGAGCAGGCCATGGAGCGCTCATTATGGTTCTTCTCGGTGTTTTTCAGCAAATGCTAGATCCAATCCGTGCTCTAGCAATCCAGGTCCGGCATGCCAAATTTACCCCATAGTATTACTAGCGTCTGGATACGCCCCCATGCATAGTCCCACCTACTCGACAATAATTTGATGACTATCTTGGCATACAGCCTGCTTTTACTATTTCTTCCTTTCAAAGACTAAACTTTAACAGAACTTGAACTTAAAGACACGGCTGGAAATCGCAAGATCGCAGATTGGCATTGCATTGGTTGGAAAATCATATCAAGCGGTTTTGTTCTACACGTGAGACAATTTATGATTTACTTCTGTGTACCTTCATCTCTGCATTCCTCGTTTCGTACACGGATGCCCCCCTTCTTTTCAAGTGAAAGTGCGATGATTCCGTGAGAATATTGCAAGGATTTGTGATGAAGAATCATTCTTTCTGTGCAGAGCAATACTTAGCACTCTGGGGAGGCAGTAAGGACATTTTGACATTGTCTAAGACTTGGTCAACTCTTGTCTGTAATCTTTTCATCTCCTACTTTTTGATGAAATGGTATTGATATTGCAGTGTATTTTGCGGCTCTGTGTTTTGTGGTGAGGTTATTATTATATTATTTTTAATAATTACTATTATTATTAGGCTATTATTTATTTATGTATTTATTTATTTACAAAGTTTGTATGTTGCTGTTGTGCTTCAGCTCACAGCTACATGCCAGATGGTGACTATCACATGTCTTGAGTGTGACAGGTCTGTCTCATTTGAGTCACTCGGGGACATCAGGGTGAAGGTCCAGATTGTCAACCAAGATCCCTCTTATATGTTTATAGCTTGTCATATGATATGAGTCATAACACAGATGGTTCGGTGTGTGTGTTCTAACTGTTTTGTTCCAGGTACTATATTGTTTAACATTTAATCTTTCAAAAGTGGAGCCCATCTCCCCGTGATGGCCACTGACGGTCCAGATCCCTACGTCTTCACCACGGACACGCTGCCCCTCGACTCCCGCTTCCTCCCTCCACTGGCTAATGGGATGCTGGGCTGGAGAGTGTATGATAAGATAATGCATGTGGGTGGAGTGTATAATGGTGAAGGTGGAGACTGTCACCGGGCAGACGTCCCCTGCCCCCTCGCTGTGACGATTGAAACGGAGGAGGAGCAGAGCAGACACACCTACACCCTGAACACCCACAACGGTATACAGACACACCCTGAACACCCACAACGGTATACAGACATACCCTGAACACCCATGACACTATACAGACACACCCTGAACACCCACAACGGTATACAGACACACCTACACCCTGAACACCCACAACACTATACAGACTCACCCTGAACACCCACAACGGTATACAGACACAGCCTGAACACCCACAATCGTATACAGACACACCTACACCCTGAACACCCACAATGGTATACAGACACACCCTGAACACCCACAACGGTATACAGACACACCTACACCCTGAACACCCACAACAGTATTGGGTTTTTCCAGAAGTTGTGCACTGGCATGTCGTGTGGTTCCAATGTTTCCTCCCACTAATTAACCTTCATACTCAGTTTGTTGTTGCCATTATGCACTACAGATTTGAACACAGCTACTGTAAGCTAGTAACCTCTACATATTCTCTCTCTCTCTCTCTCTCTCTCTCTCTCTCTCTCTCTCTCTCTCTCTCACTCCGTTCCCTTGGTCCACCCCTCAGGTGTTTTCACTCATTCTTTTAGCACGGCTAACGTCACGGCCTCGCAGTCTTTCTACGCGCACCGACGCCACTCCAACCTGCTGGTCATGGAGGTTCTGCTGGCGCGCCAGAAGGCCTCGCGTGACGCCATCACGGTGACGCTGAACAGCTCCTTCACGCCCGACAGCAAAGACATTGTTTTCCAGTCTGCGCCAGACTATAAAGGCGGGAGGTGAGGACGACGTCCACGCGGAGATGAAGGGAAGCGCGCTCGCTAATAAAAAAAACGCACAGTGGGCTTCCCTTCCCACAGTGAGCTTCCCTAAAAGCATTGAATCATGTCGGACCTGTTCTGAGTACCAAGAAGCTCTCGCTACGAGAACTTCTGGGAACAAGCTATGATATTCGTGGACACGATTGAGAATCCGATCGTATTTTAAACCAGATGCTGATTGGCGGGCGCAGTTAGTAGGCTGTGAGAGGCTCATTTGGCCTCTGATTGGTCATTGACCACAGATTTCCACTTTTCAATTATTGCTGAGTCCAGCTCAGCAACACTTTTCAAGTACAGTATTGCTAACGGGTCTTGCACTCTAGCGAGCTGTAGGTAGCATATCTGGCACACAAGGTACGATTTTAATATACTCGCATTTTACTTTTTTTCACTCAGGCACATTTACGGACAGACCACTGCTGCCGAGGTCCCGGGGGGCACTTGTCCCAGCGTGCACCTCATCTGGACCCCTTTTGCGTCCTCGCTAACATTGCTGCCCGAGCAGAGCCAGTCTCGCTGGGGCTTCATCGTGGCGGTGTCCGACAGCGCCGACAGCGCGGAGGCCCACTACGACCAGGGCCTGGAGCTGATGGCGTCCGGGAGCCTGCGGCCCTCCCACCAGCGGGCCTGGGACGAGCTGTGGTCGGGGAGCCTGGTGGAGATCACTGGCCCCGACACCCTCAGCAGGGCTCTGATTGGCTGCATGTTCTACCTGCTCAGCGCCTTCCCCTACCTGCACGAGACCTCCGACGGGTTTGGGGGCGTCAGTCCTGGCGGGCTCTCTAATGGAGGGAAGGGGCAGGACTACTGGGGTCACGTGTTCTGGGACCAGGTGAGGCCGGCATGTCTGCTGTCACCTCAGTGAGGCACTCTTTGTGTAAAATGGTTTGTTATAAAGATATCAATGAAGCTGGGTGTGACTCGCCGCGCCCCTCTCTGTTCCCTGCGTAGGACACGTGGATGTATCCCAGCATTGTACTCTTCTACCCTAAGCTAGCCCGGGCGGTGCTGGAGTACAGGGTGAGGACTGTGGATGGCGCCAGAGAAAATGCTCAGAAGCAGGGATACAAGGTATTCAGAAACTCCGTCTCGCCATTTACATCATGAAAGTGTCTTCCTGTCAGTGTAAAAACTAGTGTGTCCTAACCCACCTTCCTGTCAGTGTAAGGACTATTGTGTCCTAACCCTTGACGAGCGGTGATCATCCCCTCTGTATGATGGTTTCCATTAGTCTTCGACATGTTTGTGGAATGCAGGCACCAAAGTGGAGAGATAACCGTTTTTGCCTTTGCCACGTCTTACAGAAGAAACATTTCACAATAGATCAGAGCAATAATCCGGGAACTGACTCTTTTTGGGTGAACAACTTTGAATCTGAATGGCAGCTCAAGTCCTGCCCTGATCCCACCTCGTTTTCACCCAAAAAGGGGGTGTCCACATTGGTGTGCATGCGCGTACTTCCTATTTACTACTGACAGGCTGGTGTCGTCCTGACAGGGCCTCAAGTTCCCGTGGGAGAGCGCGGTGTCAGGGACGGAGGTGTGTCCAGAAGACATCTATGGGGAACAAGAGATCCACATCAACGGAGATGTCACTCTAGCCTTCCAACACTACCTTCACCTCACACAGGTATTTCCTTATCTGGGTAACGAGCTGTTTAGAACAGTTGGGAACAGTCACCCCTGCCCTCTCCTCTAGCCTGGCATCGCCATCCTGATCATGTGAGCTCACATTCTGCTTCTCTCCGCAGACCAGTCTGATAACACTCAAACAGATTTCCACCAATCTCAACTGTGTATCTAATATGGGCTGGGTTTAATATGATGACTGTACACACTTGATATGATGATACAATGTTTCGTTGCTCTGATTGGTTGTAGGTCTATCCAATTGTGTACAGAAGCATTTTGCTCCATGACCTTTGATATTGCCCCTTGAAAATTGAAAATAAACAAAATAAAGAATTTCCAGACCCCTCGCATTTTTGCAAATTGGGTCTGGCAAAGCCAAGCTAACTATCTTCTGCCCTGATTCTGAAACGGTCTCTCCTGTGTGTCTGACCGGCCCAGGATCTGTCCATTTTTACGGAGGGCCTTGGCAGTGAGGTCATTTGGGGCGTGGCTGATTACTGGGTTTCCAGGGTAACTTGGAGCTCAGAGGAGGAGAGCTACCACATCTTGGGTAAAGTTACACTGAACGTACTGCGTTTGCAACGAACTCCTGAAATACAGTATGAGAAACCACTTTACAGCCCAATACTTAATCTAGTTGACTACTGATATGCCTCGCCAACAAGCACGTTATTGAAGTGTGAAGTCTGTTGTTACGCACTAACATCTGTCAAAACATATTAACTCATTATTATTACACAGTCAAATGGCTTTTACGACAGTGTTATGACTGTCCAGCATGTTTGTTTTCTGTCTCTCAGGTGTCATGCCACCTGATGAGTATTACTACAATGTCAACAACTCTGTTTACACAAACACAGTGGCCAAATTCAGGTACCAGAATGCACACTTACACCGAGTAAGAACCAAAATTCACATAAAAGAAATAGTTAGACTCTCTCTCTTCCTTTCCCACTCTCTCCATCTCTCTCTCCCTCTCTCTCTCCATCTCTCCCTCTCCCTCCCTCTCTCTCTTCCCCCCTCTCTCTCTCTTTTTCTCTCAGTCTCCAGTTTGCTGTGGAGTTGGCCGGCCTCCTCAATCACCCTGCACCTCCAGAGTGGCAGCAGGTGGCTGACAGAATCAAAATCCCCTTCGACCCAGAGCTGAAGTATCACCCTGAATACGATGGCTATAAGAAAGGTGAGTTGCAGTTTCTCTAGCTATCTATTTACCCTCTTAGTAAATAGCCCCCAGAACATCTAAAACCTATGAAGTAGTAGTCTCGCGGTGACTCGTGGGTCCAAGGAAGTAGTAATGTTTTACATTTCTCATTTCCACCTCTCCCAGGTGACGCAGTGAAGCAGGCAGACACGGTGATGCTGGGCTATCCTCTGGGTCTGCATATGACCCCGGAAGTCAGAAGGAACGACCTGGAATTCTATGAGCCTGTCACGGATCCCCAGGGTCCAGCTATGACATGGGTAAGATTAGTTACCTACTACTACTACACTGCACTGCACTGCAGACAACACATCTACGGTACTGTAAGTGCTACAGTTAGATCTAATGCCTCCACTGTGTGGTGTCTCTGCCCTCTGAAAGGGCATGTTTGCAGTGGGCTGGTTGGAGCTGGGGGAGGCTGAGAAAGCTCAGAAGCTGCTTCAGAAGTGCTTCAAAAACATCCAGGGACCATTCCAAGTCAGAGACATATCTTTTGTCCTATCTTTCGTCCTTATCTTGTCCTACTTATTGGTTTTGTGCTCTTGCGCACATATCTCTGTGTGTGTGTGTGTGTGTCTAATGTGTTTGTTCTGAATTTTCTCTTAAGGTATGGAGTGAATCATCTGACGGTTCTGGCGCAGTGAACTTTCTCACTGGCATGGGGGGATTTCTGCAGGCTGTGCTGTTTGGATACACTGGCTTCAGGTCGGGCACACCCTGTCCTAAAGTCGCAACCTTTTAGTCTAACAAAATAACATGAACTGTTTTGCTCTATGATTTTTCGTTTTCTTTTCTCAGAGTAGAGAAGGACTGCCTCACCTTTTCCCCACTCCTCCCTAGCGACATATCTCAGCTGTGTATCCGGGGCGTAAGCTACCTGGGCAGTAAGATGGATTGGTTGGTGAGGGGACAGGAAGTGTGCGTCATTCTGAGGGAACGGGACGGCGCCAGACCGTGCGCTCTGCAGGTCATCCTCAAGTCCTCGGGGACTAAAATCCCTCTTCATGCAGGTGATCCCATATACAGTACATATAGCCTCAAATGATCAATGCTAAAATGCTGATGTTTAGGAAACATGCCATATTCACAAAATGTGGAGCACTATTACACATGAGTTTAGAGTCAGGGGTGTAGTGGTGACTAAAGAAGTGGTTATACTCTGACTAAAGAATTGGGTATACTCTGACTTAAGAAGTGGGTATACTGTAGCAGAAATTTTACAGTTTTTACATTAGTGGTATTTTAAGAACTGTGGGTCCATAGATAAACAAGTGTGTACTCCGTATACCCTCCACTACACCACTGGTTAGAGTAGTTCAAATGTAATGGAAACAAATATGAATGTTTACAAATATGAATACATTGGTTATTGGTTGTGTTGCTTCCACAGATCAACCTGTGACTTTTCCTCGAGAGGCTGGGAAGATCTGCAGAATGGATTCAGTCTTTTCCTGTTGGCCTATCTGAGGACCATGGCCTACCTCATCTTCTGCCTAATGATGTGGATGTGTCTCATGATTGGGGACTCAAACACCATATATAAGGCTCTCATCTATGTGTATAATAATGACTCTTGATATATTTTTTTTTGAAGACCTGCGACGCTAACATGTTTACATTTCCGCTTTTGACGGTGAAATGTTTAGTTCAACTTAGCTCTTGTGAAGGAAGGACGCTAATAGAAGGTTTAATGTTTTAATGGACCCGTATGAGGCCATAGCTCTTACGGTGGGACGCTTATTTACAGAAAGTTTGAGGAATGTAATACCATGAAAAACGGAAAATAAAACGATTTTACCAGCATTAAGTTGCCAGTCACTTTCTATACGGGGATACGTTACAGTAAGGAACGCAATGGAGCTTCACCTCCAGCCAACCTGCTCTATCGAAGGTTACAACGAACGAAAAGGACGACTTCCATGGATAAATGGACATTTCTACGGATATAAAGGAACACTTTTATGGATGGACAGGAAAACTTTTACGGATGAAGAGGATAAGAGCAGCGTTGAGTTTGAAGACGGCGTGGTAAAAGGAGCAACAAGAACAAAGGCTGACGGAAATGGAGGGAACCAATGATACTTTGCGCGGCATGGATAATGAAGAACAGATTGAAGTTCGCCAAAAGGTAATTCAAGAATACGGAGAAATGCTCGAAATAGAATCAGAACAAGCTGTCAGACAAGAACTAAAAGAGACTTTGCAAAACAAGCAGAGAAGTCTTACCGAACTTACCAAGACGGGGTCACGGGCTTGGACACGGCGTGAACGGAGCGCGCCCTTCATGAACCAACGCACCAGTGGGTCCTCACCTATGGTGGAAGAAACAAAACCCGCGTGATGGGCAGAGATGGCCGCCAAGTAAACCTTAACGGTACTGGCGGACAGGCCCTTGTCCAGCAGAGATTGCAGAAAGCACAAAACTTTCGCAGCGGAACACTGGAAAGAAATAACGCGCTGTTCGGCGCACCACCTCTCAAACACACACCACTTAATGGAGTATTGTGCCCGCGTAGCCGGCGCCCTGGCATTGAGCATGGTATCAATCACACCCGGCGTGAGTTCACTCACGTCCACATCCAATCTCCGACAGGCAAGGCCCACAGGGCCGAACAGATCAGTTGGGGAGCGGACATCCGCTCGCGCGCTCGGAACCAACGGTCCACGCACAGGGGAATGTGCCGGACCGGCCCGGAACGGTGATTCCACATACCATTTCGAGTAGGAGTGATCCGTACTCGTAATCACCCCCGGACAGGCCAAGCCCACAGGGCCAGGCGGTCCGGATGAGAATGAAACACTTGCCTGTGCGCCTGGGAAACAAGATCCCTGCGTCACGGGAGGGGCCAAGGCTGCTCCGAGAGGAGTTGGCTGATCTTTGCCAGCCACGGTCTGCCTGACCAGCGTGGCGCAATCAAAATCAGCGATGGGCCCTGCTCCCAAACCCTGGCTAGAACATGCGGGATCAGGGCGATCGGGGGAAAAGCGTATAGCAGTACGCTTGGCCATAGATGGGCTAGCGCATCCATCCCGAGGGGCGTGTTGGTGCCCAGGGAAAAGTACAGGGGACACAGCGCGTTTGTACGGGGTACAGAGCAGGTAGTCGTCGATATACGCCAGGATTCTGATCCTCCTCAACCTCAGAGGTTGAAGGGCTGCTTCCACGCACTTGGTGAAGAGCCGGGGGGCAAGGCTGAGACTGAACGGAACCGTCAGGTATTCGTAGGCTACGCCCCGATAAGCAAATCTGAGAAAGCGCCTGTGTGCAGGAATTATGCTTATGTGAAAATACGCATCCTGCAGGTCCATTGACGTGAACCAGTCATTGGGGCGGACCGAATGCAACAGAACCTTGTTCGTGAGCATTCTGAACTTGTAGCGCCGCAGATGACTGTTCAGGACCCTCAGATCCAGAATGGGTCGTAGCCCCCCCCTTTCTTTGGCACGAGAAAATATCTGGAGTAGAAGCCGATGTGGCTGTCCGCCTCCGGAACAATTCGTATGGCCCCTTTTCTCAGGAGAGACGAGATTTTGTTCCCCAGTACCAAGGCTGACTCCCCCGCAGCCGCCGAAAACATGACCCCTGCGAACGGGGGTGGTTTTGTGGCAAACTGAAGCCTGTAGCCCTGTGAGACAGTGGCCAAGACCCACGGGTGGGTGGCATGCGCGCCAGTTCTCCACCCGTTCTGCGAGGGGACCCCGAGAAAGGGATTCCCCCGACAGGGTGACCGCCAGAGGGGCAACGGCATCCTCTATCGGCGGAATGGGGAGTCGCAGGGACTTTATAGGTTTCATTTCTTTTGACAACATGGTGACCTGCGCCCTCGACCGCGAGCGGTCTGGATGCGACAGGTCTGACACGTTTAATGTCTGAACATGAGACACATTTATGGGTGCTTGGTGAGAACATGAACTCATCCTCGCGTCTAGTCCCAACAGGGAGCGAGGGGAGAGCTCTGGGCCGGAGGGGAGACTGTTCTCCGGTACCTCCGAGGCAGCTCAGTCTCACCAGCTTGGAGGCTGGAACTCCAAGCTCGGGGGGAACACAGAACCCTGGCAACAAGCTCCCCCGGCAGCGGAGACCGCGACCGCTACTGCAGTTTGCGTTTGTTGGCGGAGCGGGGGGAGGACCGTCCTTAGCCGGCCGGCCAGCAGGGCCCCCCCCTCTCCCCTTCTGCTTGGGCCACGCTCTGCCCCTCGAGGCGGAGGAATCTCGTGAGCGGAAGGAGCCTGACGGATCCGACGGCTGAGCTCGAGGGGGTGCAGGAGGAGCCTGGGACACACGCGGACAGCTCTGTCTGTCCTGCACCGGTCCCTTGGGCGGGACGGGCTTGGATTTACGGGGGAGAACTGAATTGAGGGATTCTCCCTCTTTCTGCCTTTTCTCCTCAGTGGCACGTCATTCAGTCAGAGCCGGTCCGAACAGGACGTGGGGGTGCACCTCTGCGTCAGTCAGTTGGGACTTTACCCTCTCTGGGAGGGCAGTGAGGTCCAGCCAGGCCCGTCTCTCACAGGCCACGACTAGAGCCATGGTCCTCCCGGTGGCCTGCGTCGCTCCGTCCACCGCTCCCAGGGTGTAATCCTGCAGCACACGGATCTCCGAGAGGAGGGAGGAGGTGGGCGAACGGCCTTCCTGCAGCAGAGCAGCCAAGTCGCCGAGAAGCTCAGCCTGGTAGGCCGCAAGGAGGGCGACTGCATTCAGGGCACGTGCAGTCTGGCCGCAAGACCGGTACACGCGGTGATTAGCCCCGGAGATAGCTTCCATCGCCGGAGGGAGGCGAGTCCCGCGAGACAAATGGTGCGCTACTTCGGGCTCCACCGACGGGAGCTCAGTGAGCCCCTCCTGCTGCAAACCCTGGGCATCAAGGTTGGAGAATCCCTTGATGGGGATCCTACCTGACTGGGGCTGAGCCCAGTGCATCTTAATGCCCGCGACAAAGTCAGGGTGCAGAGGAAGGAGTTGGCGAGGGAGCGGAGTGGCGGAGACGAGGATCTTCCCCTTGAAGATACTCCGGCGACCCTCCTGGGGGTCTAGCGGAGTGGGCCAAGGGACCTCGAGCCTGTGGGAGGCCCTCCTACAGAGCTCCAGAAAGGAGAGATCCGGTTCTCCAGGCTCGCTTGCAGGGCTGTCGCGACCGGATTGTCCCGGGGGAGGGAAGTCATCCATCCCCTGATCTGGGAGCTCATCCTGCACATCAAAAGGCACGCTAGCCTCGTCTGTGAGGTCGTCGTACGGGATCGCGAGGACCTGGCTCGGTCCCGCCATGGGGAGGAGCGAGTCCCCAGCCTTCATCCTCTAGCCCCGTCGAGGGCACGAGCGGCTCCCCCGGAGGGGGACTGCCGTCGGTCGGCTCTCCATCCCCAGAGGATTGGCCAAATCCGGGGGCAATGGGAGGAGAGGGGGGTTGCTCCCTCTCGACGGTGCAAGCCCTGAGCAGCCTTCTCTCCAGGACCCGTGGAGTGAGCCCGGAACACGAGACGCAGGACAGGCTGTCTTTCAGGGCAGCCTGCGCATGGGAAATACCCAGGCACCCTACACACAGCGTGTGTCGGTCCTTGGCCGCCAGGTAATCACCACAACCCGAGGCACAAGGCTTGTGATCCATCCTGAAAACTTTCTGGAAGAAAGGAGCAGACAGAGATGTGACAAGAAGAGATCCAAGAGAGATCCAAGAGTTAAGTGACAAGCCGGCAGGCCGGAAAAACTCCTAACCAAGTTAGCCCGGTGTTGGGGGAATATAACGTTAGAGGGGCTAAACGCACGTTAGCCGAGCTAGGTAAGCCCAGTGACTCCGTAGAGTTTTGGGCGAACGTATCTAGCTAGTCGCAGCACCAGTAAAAACTACCGTATGCTTGCAGAACATAGCTAGCTAGCCGCGAAACCAGTAAAAACTACTGAATGCCTACAATGGCTTCACCAGCGGGACACCGGTAGTGTATGTCCCGGGGGGCTGTGCTAGTGGGGTTCCGCACTGTGGGTCGGCAACCTCGAGCAGCAGCAGGGAGGCTAAATGAGCTATTAGCTAAAATAGCGGGGGAAAAACTGTGCTTTTATCAGGTTCCGCACTGTCGGTCGGCAACTGTAAGCAACAGCTAGCTTCACAGAGAAGGCACAGTCTAAGGAACACTGAGCCGCGCTCTTCGACTGGAAAATAGTAACCAAACGGCCACTGAATCCGTCTGCGAGCCGTTAAGCGACACAGTACCTTTAGAGCTGGCAACTCAACAGCCCAGTCCCAATGTCCACCCTTGCAGACTCACAGACTTAAGGGCGCGCCCCCGCGAAGTCTGCGAGGGCTTAGGGGTGTCCCAATGTCAAATCGGCAAGTGCATGAGGGCTCTCTGGCAGACATTTTGAGCCCTTTATGTCCCCTTACCGTAAGTCTGCACTTCTGCAGACTTCGCCTGAGGGAATTACCCACAGTTCATATCGTTGTGACGTGAAACACGGGGTTACCTGAAGAACAGCCAATAAACAACCACGGACAGATCAACCAACCCTAACGTTCACGTTACAAAACAAAATATGTTTTCATGTTTTCAGCTGGACTTGCTTATCTGCACAAGTAGCCTTATAATTATTTTGGTTTCATTATTTTTAAGTATGGGTTATTAACCCAATGGGTTTGTATAATGTGATTTGTTTAAAAATATGTAGGCTATGGTTATAATTTACATCGATTTCTGTTGCTCTAAATCATATGATTGCCCAGTTAAAAGCAGTGTTCTTTGAATTGAGATCTCCAACATGAATATGGAAAGAGTTGTGAGGTGCAGAATGTGTATTATCATTCTTAAGTAAATACTTGTGGATTCATCACAAACAATAATGACAGGCAGTAATGTAGTTCGCATATGACCACAAAATGAAATGATTTCAACAAGTTGAACAGACATGTTTTGAGGGTAACACAGAGAGTTCTGATAATGTAAAGGGGATTTGACTCAGCCCAAAATTTATTTACACGAAGGCCTACAAGAAAAACATGTAAAATTGAAAAATTGATTTAAAAAAAAAAAAAGCCCCACATAGTAAGAAATATGTTTTCACGTCAACGTAATGTGATGTCGCAAGTGCTGTCCCATTCCTTTTTATACCAATTCAAGCCCTTGCAGCCTCTCGCACTCAACCACTTTACCAGGTGACGTCAATAAGTCTGTGAGGGCTCAGGGCTTGAGGGTTTAGGGGGGACATTGGGACTGGGCCCGTAGGTTCACACAAAACTGCACGGGGAAGAAAGCGAGAATGACGTTTGGCGCGGTGACGCAGGTATATAACCTGGGAGGGCGGGGCCTCCTGTCACGCTTTGCCAGACGTTGTATAAAAGCTTCCGTCGTATGGTCCGCGCAAGCGCATTCCATATGTGAAACATTGAAATGAATGTTTGAAAGATAACTCGCTTTAGGTGTTTTCTTATTCTTTGTAGTTTGCTTCTCAACGTCGAAGGTAACGCAATGCGCGTTTTATTTGTTTTTAGAAATGCGCGTGTGGGAATAGCAGACTATGGACAATCACTTATTGTCGGCTAACGTTAGCTTATTTAGCTAGCTAGCTAATGTTAGGTAGACCTATGTGTCATTACACGTTGCCTCCAAAATCATGAGTATTCGGGAGCAGAGGTGAGTCACGGTGAGTCACCTGCCAAGGGGACTGTAGATGAAAAAATCTACCGGCCAAGTATATTTTTTTTCAGATAGCCTTCCGAAATCTAGTCGCCAATTGGAAATTTTACCTGCATTTGGCCGGTGGCAGGTGTTAATTTTCAGCCCTGTTCGGGAGTGAAATACGTTAGGCTACAAATATAGAAACAACTGTATCTAAACAGTAACGTTAGCTTTCTAATCTAACGTTAGCTAGGTTAAGTTGGCTGAACACGGCGCTTCCCATGTTAACGAAGCCATGGTGAAAGCAAACGGTACTGTTTAACTGGCAAAATGGCTTTTCCAGTAACATTAGCTATCTATTATTGGCAAATGCAGAATGTATTATTTATTTACATCAATATTGGCTAACGTTAGCTAACTCTCTAGATGGCTTGCTAACGACACAATTCTTTGTCCTGTTCAGGCCTCCACCATGAGCTGCTCTGTGTTCTCCACCACTCTTTCTCTCATGCAAATGTTCAATGACAAAATTGATGAATATGTTGAAGACATCAAAACTGACCACATGGTATGGCTCGAGGAGATCCAGCCGGAAGCCACCTGCATGTTCTCAAGGTGGGATATCGATATCTAGTAGTATACCCTCAGCAAGCAGACTGAAAAACTCATCCACTTAAAATTATCCACTTAAAATTATATCCACTTCTTTAAAACACCACTAATGTAAAAACGGTCACTTTTCTGCTAGAGTATACCCACTTCTTTAGTCACAACTACAGCCCTGTGAGGAGGGGGCGTAGCTCCACAAGTTACACACACTGCTTATTAATAGTGAATTTACAACACCTGATGTTGATTGTCGAACTGCCTACTTTTCTTCACATCCCAGTGAATTCAGCGCAGAGCCCGAATTGATGCCAAAGACCCCATCACAGAAGAAAAGCACTCGTAGGAAACGTGTATCTTTGGGACGGGATGCAAGTCGCGTGAAAAGACGGTAGGTTAACTCTACTTATCTCATTCTTCACTTAGTAACCCCAATATTGTGACACCTACTTGGACATATGAGTACAGCGTCCCAATTAGGTGATCCCCATTTGGTGAGTTTCAGCTTATCGATCTGTCTGTTTTACATTTTGGTGGGCATCTTTCATAGCCTTGTGAGGCCATCCTGATATTGCGAATTTGCGACCTCACATTTTTACTTGCAAATTACTCAGGATACTCTCGATAGACAATTTTGAGCCCAATCAGAAAACGATCTTGCCAATCAGCGTTGGTTCTGAGGAATTTACAAAATATAAACAGCAACGCTGGACGGGTTTATGACGGCGAGAAGCGTTTGAAATTAGCGCGTCATAGACCTTTACAGATTTTTTCCTGATGGTTCATCCGATCACCTGCCAATTATTTTTGAAAGTGCCTGCCCTTTTCCAAACGGTTTCCAACAGAGTTCCCAGATGGTTATATGAAGCAAACCACCTGGCACATCAGGTTACATCTTTCATGGGTTCCATGTTTTTTCTTTCCTAAAAGTACAGTAGAAAATAATACATTTTACAGTGTCTTCACGCTATCCATTTCGCTATGAGTGTTCCAAAAAGGCTACTCGCTTTGGTGTCTTACGTGTCTACTTTTCTCTCAGATTCTCTAAGGGTAAGCGCAGCAACCTGCGTCGTTTCTCAGTGACAAGTTCACTGAATCTCATTCCCGAAGATGCCCCAAAGTCCCCCGCCTCCGAGGTCTTCGCGGAAGAGCCCAAACGCAACACTCGCCGAAACAAGCAGGTGCAGTCCGAGGAGGACGCAAGACCGCCCTTGCGAAGCGGCCGCAAGGCGGCGCAGAACTCCGTCCCTGATGGCAAAGAGCCGGAGAGTGCGCCGAGCGCTCCAAGCACATCCCACACTCCGCCACAGATACAGATACTGTATCTGGTGAAGATCTCCGCCGGTGAACGCGAGTCCGCCGAAATGTGGGTGTCCAGGTCCCCTCCGCAAACTTCAAGCACATCCCACCCTCCACCTCCCATACCGATGCTGGAAGCCGCGGTGAGGATCTCCGCCAGTGAACGCCAGTCTGCCGAAAAGCTAATGGCTACTTCTCCTGGCTGTACTGCTACAAAGATCACCATAGCTGGCTCTGCGGCCCGGTCATCGCGCCGGAGCTCCGTCCGCCACTCCCTCACCGTGCGCCACTCCCTGGTGGGGCTGCGCCACAGCATGACGCAAGAGTCGTTGCGTCGCGCCTCCAGGCGCTCTTTTCTGAAGATGAAGGCGCGCATGGGCAGCTCCACCTGCAGCAGTAACGTTAGTGGTGAGTAGTAAGCCCGGGGTGGTCGCAACCTAGACGTGAAATCTGGAAAGACTGATGTTAATGTGCTATATTTATTTAGACTGACAGTGTAAACAACAACAACCCGTAACGCATCACTGTTTATCGAGGAGCAGGCAACATGGATTACGTGTGGTATCTTATGAATGACAAAAACATTTGTTGTGAATGCATCTTTGTGTGGCTAGTGAGGTAATCCACTTTTGTTGTTCAGCCTGTTGACTGATGTCATCTCTGCAGATGTTGTCGTAGTGTCAGATGAAGAGGAGGAGGTGGAGGAGGAGAAGGCAGAGGGGTAAGTGATTCCCTTAATTGTTTTCCACAACATCGTTTCATGCCTGGTGAAATGTTCTTTTGTTGCATAGTGTAGTTGCTGGTGGAAGAGGGGAGAAATAATGTTTTAAAGCCCCAAGTGAAGTGAACCCAGGTATTGACAGGTTTTAACGGTAGCCTATCTACTGTTTGCAAGTTTGTGTAATAAACTATTTGTTTATCTTAGGCTGTCCGAGCAGCCAGCAGGTGCAGAGGTTCAGACTGATATGGGGAATACAGAGGCTCTTCCAGATGTAGAGCAGGAGAAGAGCCCAGTCGTTCGTCTGACCCGGTCTAGGGCCCAGAACACTCCTGTAATGACTGCCACAGCCTCCATCATCAACAAAGACAAGTGCGGCACACCAGACTCGGGATCAGGTACTGTTTATCACACCGCGTATTGCGTTGCACACATTACCTTGAGGTTTTGTAGTGAAATGGCTGCTTAATTGTGGACTAGTCTTTCATTCATAGTGAATAAATGACTAAATATAAACATCCTTAATTTGTTCATAGATGGCAGTGGGAAAAAGCTTCAATCAAACTCTACCTCAAGTCTGAGGTAATTGTATGAAGCATGAAAAAGGTCTACATAAAAAATTGTTTTAATCTGATATTTATTTTGAGTTAACAATGTCTTTTTCCTAGGACTCGGCCAACCGCTAAACGCAAAGCAGCAGATGCTACAGAGGATTTCCTAAGCCCGAGGAAGAAGGCCTCTCCCCCCAAGAAAAGTCAGACTGTAAGTTCAAGAGAACATTCTGTCTGGAGTTCTTTTAACACTGTTGGGATGGGCACTTTGCTACTGTTCCGAGTAGCTTTGTTGACTGTCATTTATAATGTTTTTAAATGTCTGTTTTGTGCTCAGGCAATAAGGCCGGCCATGAGGTCCTTCCTTCACACGGTGCAGAAGAACCAGCTTCTGATGATGACTCCCAGCTCCACGGGGCGCACCAACGTGATGAAGTCCTTCATTAAACACACCACGCCTCTCAGAGTTGACATCAAGGTGCGTCGGGCTCTATATAGACCAGCTTTCTTTGCGATGTGTTCATTTTGTGGGAATAGCTGGGATGTTTGTCAACGATTAAAGCTAATACTGTTGAGTACTTAACCTGGGTCGATGCTGAAGCGGATCTTTCTCTTCCTCCCCAGTCAGGCAGTGGTGTAGTGGTAAGTGTTAGTGGAGGTGATGATGTGGTTGGGAATGTTGGGTTGTATTTTGAGTCACCTAATGTGTACACACATCGTCCTCCCCTCCCTCTCCAACTCAGTTTGTGATATACAGGTGATCTTTGATACCACGGAACACTTAAGGCAGTGGTTTTGTGATATCGAGGAGATCTTTGATACCACAGAACACTAAGGCAGTGGGTTTGGGTGTCTTGCCTAATGTTCCTATGATGACGTAGTGTTAACATACCACTGTTAAATCTATTGCTGTTTGCACAGCTGTGAATAGAAGATGATATTCAGATCACCTGTTATGACCCGCCAACCCTTTTCTCATTAATATTACTCACTATTGTTGGATTCCACTTTATATTTCCCTTGTGATTAAAACAACTACCACCACTGGTTGTCAATAAGTTAGAACCCCAATTACTGTAGAATCTGTGTATGTCTGTTAGGGTTGCAAAATTCCAGGAATATTCACAACTTCCTAAAATTACCAATGGGTCAATTTATTTCCATTCATTCCCATGGGAGGTTTGTGAATATTCCCACAATTTTGCAACCCTACTGTCTGTATCTGTGTCACTCCACTAACAATTCTTTTATTTTAGGAAAGAGAGCGTCTGAAGCTGGAAGCTCTTAAGAAAAAACAGGAGCAAGAAGAGGAACGAAAAAGGAAGATGGAGACGGAGAAGAAGAGGAAACAGGAAGAGCTGAAAAGGTTTGTATAGTGCAGAATTTTTCAAATCAAATTCAAAATCTACAAGAGGCAAGTGAAGGGCAGGTCTGTCACTAATTGGTGAGATTAACCTGTTTTACAGGACAAGCCAAGCCAAGTTTTTTGTACAGCACATTTAAAATAACCGTAGTTGACCACGTGTTTGTGTTAAATCATTTCAGGAAAAGGGATGAAAGACTGAGGAAAGTTGTTGAGGCTCGAATCAAGGAGGAGCAGAGAGACGAGGAGAAGAAGAAGAAGATCGAGCAGAAAATGGCCCAGATTGATGAGAAAAATGACAAGGTTGGTAGGGGGCTAGGACCCTGGAATAGAACTAAAGTTACAAACGGCATTGGTGTGAAAAGTAGTGCTGTGCATCTTCACTGGACTCACGAGTCGATTACGATGATCCTGTCAACGATTCGATATCACGATGCATTAGTGTGCGCTGCATCCTCAATTTTCTTTATTACTGCACATGGCTTATCCATGCCATCAACGGCTCTCACTTGTCACTGGCTAGTGTAACGAGAACCCCCGCCAGGCCAAAAATAAGTTTGTTTTAATGCCCAAATTAGCGTACTATAAGGTTTCTTTTCTTTTCTCGTTTTTTATCTTAAGTCAATTTGGTTTAACATGTCTAAAATTAGCATCTGGATCTGACAGCGTGAGAGGCTGATGAAATGAAAAATATTTTCAGTTCATTATGAGACTGGTGGGACATAATGGATCTCTCTAGCTACATACATACTGCAACCACCGTCTTCTATCGTAGCTATTTAGATATCTACCCGGAAGTTATTTAGAACATCCAGCCGCGGCCGGAAAATCAACAAGCCACTACAATCAATAATGAGCTATAATCAATTATGGACCGTCACTGCAGAATCATCTGCATCGCAATGCATCTTACAAGCAATTAGTTTCAACACCCCCAGTGCAAAGGGGCTCATGTTCTCCCTGTTGTATCTCAGCTGCGGGTGGAACGCTTGGCAGAAGAGAAGGCCAAGAAGGTGGCGTCTACCAAGCGCCAAGAAGAGCTGGAGCAGAGGCGCAAGCTGGAGGAGGAAGCGAGGAGGAACAAGATTCAACAAGCTGTAAGAGCTGCTGCCTGGCAGGTTTTTGTCATTGGTCAATAAGATCCGCTGAATGTACCTGTATGTGATTGTTAATGTCACCGTTCTTCTGTGTGTCATTAACGTTATCCTCCTTCTGTGTGTGTGTGTGTGTGTGTGTGTGTGTGTGTGTGTGTGTGTGTGTGTGTGTGTGTGTGTGTGTGTGTGTGTGTGTGTGTGTGTGTGTGTGTGTGTGTGTGTGTGATAATGTCACCCTTCTATGCATTTGTGATTAAGGAACACGGCAACTTGGGGAAGATGGCTAATAAGCTAATTTACACCAAGTAGGCGTGTTCCTTTAAAGTCACCCTCCTATATGTGTGTGATTGTATTAATGTCACCCCTGTTCTGTGTGTGTGTGTGTGAAATTGTTAATGTCACCGTCCTGTGTGTGTGCGAATGTAATAACGTCACCCTTGTTCTATCCAAGGAGGAGGAGAAGCGTCTGCAGGAGGAGCAGCAGGCCAAGAGGAGGGTGGAGGAGGAGCAGGAGAGAGTCCGCAGGCTGGCGGAGGCCCGGTGCGCGCTGGAGCTGAAGAAGGAGCAAGAGAGGGAGATTGAGAGAGAGAGACAGGCTGCAGCTGAAAGGTTAATTTCTGCCATTGTTGCTGTCCCTTTTTCATTAACAGTGTTGTCCTAATCCTGTTCAGTCGGCACTAACTTGTTCCCTCGCTTTCAGAGAGCGAGAGGAACGAGAAAAGGCCCTGGCTCTCCAGAGGGAAGTGGAGAAGGCTCTCCGGGATAAAGAGAGGAGAGAGCTGGATGAGTGGAGGAAGAGGGTGAGTTCCAAGAAGGAACCACACCCAGAATCAAGTTCAAGGCTTTTATTGTCATGTGTATTTATAAAATACAATGAAATGCACTGTGCCCGGCACTCTCAGACATCAAGACATGACTTAAGACATTACAACAATGACAGGAGACGTTTACAAAATAAGACATTAAGACACTATAGACACTACGAAATACGATAATAAGAAATTAAGACATTACAAAGAGACATTAAAGTAATCGTATGCGTATGTTCACAATTCATGGGCCTTTGGTAAATGGCCGTGTGCGTGTGTGTGTGTGTGTGTCTTCCACCAGGAGGAGGAGCAGCAGAAGCGGGTTGAGGAGGAAAGAGCTGCTAGACTGAGAGAAGTCAAGCAGAAGGAAGCTGCCGCCGCGCTCGCTGCTGCGCAGAGCGCTCCCTCCGTGGACCAGGTGAACTGGCGCTTTCCTCGTACGAACAGGGTTCCCAGGCCATGGGATTTCTGGAATATCATGGAATTTTAAAAAGTCTATTCAGTCATTGAAAGTCAGGGAATTCGATATTTGACTTGGAGTGGGAACCCTGTACAAAGTATTTTAGATTGTTGAGCTGAATCGTTTTTTTCTTCCTGTCATTTGACTGGGTTTAGTGGTTTGTTACTGATGAAAATACTAATTTTACAGCATTCTCTAAAGAAGGCACCTGGTTTCAACATTACTGTAGACATTGAGGTATGGGATCTTGCATTTCTAACATCCACATCTAATACATACAATTGGCACAACATTTGAGTGGTGAGGTCTGATGTCATTTTGTAGGCTGAAAAGTTAGCATCGCCTCCATTTGTGCTGAGTTCTAAACCCCTATGGGAAACATGAATGGGATTTGAGAAAAATGCCAAAAATAAGGTGTGTGTTTAACAGAGACTCCCAGACTGCAGTATCGCTGCAGGTGGGTTTTATTAATTTGGAAGTCTTTAGTTGGTTCTAGTTAGTTTAGATCTGGCAATGATGCTAACTTTTCATCCTACAAGATGAGGACATCACCTCAGCACTCTATGAAGTTATATGGGTTGACTGGGATTAGGATTGTTTGTTACTGATAAACTCTGCTTTTACAGAGTTCTCTAATGAAGACCCCTGTAGGGAAGGGCCCTGGCTTCAATGCTACTATAGACATTGAGGTATGAGTTCTTGCATTGCTAACATTTCACCACATCTAATACATATCTACATATTGAAAGCAACACGGATGTAATTAATGACTAATTTGTGTAATAACTACCACTTTTGACCTCCCCTGCAGCAGTCGCCACAGTCTTATGACCTCACTCCAAAGGGTGGCAACAAACCAGTTGTTGTGAGTTCAAACCCCGAGGATTATGGGATGGACCAAAACAGTGACGACTCTACTGATGATGAGCAGGCACCAAGGAAACCCATTCCGTCATGGGCAGTAGGTGTGTAGGATGACAGTTAATAATATATATATTTATTGTTTATGGTGATGCATGTCTCACAGCTGTAAGTAGCTCTTTAAAAGACCATACCGGTCTAAATAGAATTTGATCTCCTTAAACTAGTCATCCAATTTATATCAAATTACCGCAATCCATTTTCCGAAGTAAAGCTCATGTTAAAAGATGTTTGCATTTTCGTGTTTTAATTACATTTCAAAAGTTGAACATGATGGCTTTAAAACATATTTTTAAATTGTTCCCTCGTTGCGCTGACAAACTTGTCCCAGTTAGTTTCAAATAATTTTCTGTAGTTTTTATGTTATATTATTTTCGTTCAAATTCGTTGAACTCCTGCGCTATATTCTCTAATCCACCTACGCTAGATTCTCTACCCAGCACTCTTAGCAACGGCTGCCATGTTAACAGGAAGAAGACAGACCGTTGGCATAGGCTGTGCAAAGAGGGTTAAAACGAAAATAATAACTACTGAAAATTATTTAAAACTAACCGGGACGAGTTTGTCAGCACAACAAGGGAACAATTTAAAAATATGTTTTGAAGCCATCACGTTCAACTTTTGAAATGTAAGTAAAACACGAAAATGCAAATGTCTTTTAGCTTGCGCTTTACTTAGGAAAATGGATTGCGGTAATGTGATAAACGTTGGGTGAGTAGTTTTAGGAGATCACATCATATTAGACCGGTAGGATCCTTTAAGGGATAATCTTCATAATTTGTCATGTTTCTGATATTAAAGGAGTAGTAATGGGAAAATGCATGTTTAGCCCTTTTTAAGGTTACTTATGATCATATACAATGGTTCAGATCAAAAAGTTGACAAAACTAGCACTTTTGAGAAAGTCATAATTGCTGTACCACCGTTTAGGTCATACAATGGATGTGGGTGGGCACCGAGAAAAATCTTTCAAAAACATGTTAAACTCTCGATTTCAAAGACGAGAAGCTCACTGAGGGGGTAATTGGTGTCCGTTGGTGTTCTGACATCAAATTCGCTACAAAGTATGAATTCTGTAGGGTTTTATTGATCATTTTATGAAATCCATTGACTTGTATTGAAGCGACCGTTGTAGATGTGTAGATCAATCCACAGAGGGGATTCAGGAAGCGGAACTACTTATGGCATTGCGCGAGATCGGAATCAGTTCAAGCGAAAGTTTACACACGTGCTGCTACTAAATAGTTCTATGCTAAATATTTTAAGCCTTTCCAGATGAACTAGAATCTTACTTTATGGCGAGTTATATGTGAGAACGCCAACTAACACCTCGGTGAGTTTCTGGTCTTTGAATTTATGTTTTTTCAATGATTTTTCATGGTGCCCATCCATTGTATGACCAATACAGTGGTAGAGCAATTCAGACTTTCTCAAAAGTGCTAGTTTTGTCAACGTTTTGATCTGAACCATTGTATATGATCATAAGTAACCTTAAAACTGAACTAAACATGCATTTTCCCTTTACTACTCCTTTAATCACATTTTGCTGTGTTATCAACAATAGCATGATCCTCTCCTGCAATACTGGATGCTAGCTGACTAACGACAAGTATTGCTAATGAGTCAAGCTGTCTAACATCTGGCACATGAAGTGTGATTCAGGCTACTTGGATTTTCTTCCTTGTTAACTCATTTCACAGAGTTGGCTTTTCTCCTTTACTGGACTGGATGGGTTTTTCATTTGGTCCCGGCTGTATGCTCCCGATGACATTACGGGCCTGCATGCTTGGTTCTGTCGGTGGGTGGTTATAAAGATATACAAAGAATAAGATTTTCTGTAGGTGTAGGTAGGTAGGAGTGCCTGATCGCAAAAGTTGTTTCAGCAGCCTCCCACGCACCATAGATGTGGAAGTCTTATGTTGTGAGGGTCAATTTCATACTGTTTGATACTATTATGCCTACTTTTTGCTACACATTTTGATTACACTGATGATGTTTGTTCTTTCACCTTAGGCGTCAATCTGAAGCAGTCAATTGAGCAACAATATTTCAACCCCCTGGACTTGCACGCTCACTTTGGAGATTGTGAACCACCGCAATTGGAGAGCATTTTCTTTAAGAGCAAGCCGCGTTATTTCAAACGCACAAGCTCTGCTGTTTGGCACTCGCCCCCTCTGAAGGGAACTCTTCCTTTTTAATTAAACACTGGCCTGGGCATTGGTTGTGATGGTGATGGTTTTATGCACAAGCTCTGCTGTTTGACACTGTCCTGGGTGTTGGAGGTTTTGTCCATTTTATTATTTTCATATCTTGTATAAAGTTTGTAGTCTCTGGAATAAAATAACTTATTATTGTACCTGTATGTTGTCATTACTCATACATTGATTACTCATTACTACATTACAATAATGTTCATGTCAAATTGCAATTTGCAAATCTGACATTCACTACATCTCGCCATAGAGGGGTTGTCCAGGATGGGCTTCAGTTTGTGGGATTAATAGTTGACTGTATTAAAGTTTCTTCCTCATCCTCTCCAGTGAAATAATATATATTATGGATCAACTGTCCTGTCCTACGTCATCTACAACAGCGCATGTCGTTACGCGTTCAAATTCCTGGTATGTGGGTAGGCCTACCATATAGGCTACATGGCCAATAAAACGGATCTTGAATGTTGACATATAATTGGGCTAGTATTTATTTATGTATTTACAAAGTTTGTATGTTGCTGTTGTGCTTCAGCTCACAGCTACATGCCAGATGGTGACTATCGCATGTCTTGAGTGTGACAGGTCTGTCTCATTTGTGTCACTCAGGGACATTAGGGTGAAGGTCCAGATTGTCAACCAAGATCCCTCATATGTTTATAGCTTGTCATATGATGAGTCATAACACAGATGGTTCGGTGTGTGTGTTCTAACTGTTTTGTTCCAGGTACTATATTGTTTAACATTTAATCTTTCAAAAGTGGAGCCCATCTCCCCGTGATGGCCACTGACGGTCCAGACCCCTACGTCTTCACCACGGACACGCTGGTGAATCTGACGATTGAAACTGAGGAGGAGCAGAGCAGACACACCTACACCCTGAACACCCATGACGGCATACAGACACACCTACACCCTGAACACCCACAACGGTATACAGACTCACCTACACCCTGAACACCCACAACAGTATACAGACACACCCTGAACACCCACAACGGTATACAGACACACCTACACCCTGAACACCCACAACAGTATACAGACTCACCCTGAACACCCACAACGGTATACAGACACAGCCTGAACACCCACAATTGTATACAGACACACCTACACCCAGAACACCCACAACGCTATACAGACACACCTACAGCCTGAACACCCACAACGGTATACAGACACACCTACACCCTAAACACCCACAACGGTATACAGACACACCTACACCCTAAACACCCACAACGGTATACAGACGCACCTAAACACCCACAAAAGTATTGGGTTTTTCCAGAAGTTGTGCACTGGCATGTCGTGTGGTTCCAATGTTTCCTCCCACTAATTAACCTTCATACTCAGTTTGTTGTTGCCATTATGCACTACAGATTTGAACATAGCTAACCTCTCTCTCTCTCTCTCTCACTCCGTTCCCTTGGTCCACCCCTCAGGTGTTTTCACTCATTCTTTTAGCACGGCTAACGTCACGGCCTCGCAGTCTTTCTACGCGCACCGACGCCACTCCAACCTGCTGGTCATGGAGGTTCTGCTGGCGCGCCAGAAGGCCTCGCGTGACGCCATCACGGTGACGCTGAACAGCTCCTTCACGCCCGACAGCAAAGACATCGTTTTCCAGTCTGCGCCAGACTATAAAGGCGGGAGGTGAGGACGACGTCCACGCGGAGATGAAGGGAAGCGCGCTCGCTAATAAAAAAAAAACGCACAGTGGGCTTCCCTTCCCACAGTGGGCTTCCCTAAAAGCATTGAATCATGTCGGACCTGTTCTGAGTACCGAGAAGCTCTCGCTACGAGAACTTCTGGGAACAAGCTATGATATTCGTGGACACGATTGAGAATCCGATTGTATTTTAAACCAGATGCTGATTGGCATGCGCAGTTAGTAGGCTGTGCTGAGAGGCTCATTTGGCCTCTGATTGGTCATTGACCACAGATTTCCACTTTTCAATTATTGCTGAGTCCAGCTCAGCAACACTTTTCAAGTACAGTATTGCTAACGGGTCTTGCACTCTAGCGAGCTGTAGGTAGCATATCTGGCACACAAGGTAGGATTTTAATATACTCGCATTTTACTTTTTTTTCACTCAGGCACATTTACGGACAGACCACCGCTGCCGAGGTCCCGGGGGGCACCTGTCCCATGGAGGTATAATATAACTGGAGACGGCATTGAAAATGGCTGCCTATTAGAGGTCTTCACGGGTCGGGTATACCCGAGGGACCCGAGACCCGACCCGAGACCCGTACGGGTTCGGGTCCACGTTTCCTCGTTTTATTATGGTCAGTCGGGTCCGGGTCGGATCCCATTCTATTACCGTCGGTCCCGGGTCTGTTTATCATTATGTGTAATACCCGAGTGGATCTGAGAAGATCCGTGATCAGCGCAGCGCTGAATCGTTTCTTTTTTTTAATCATTATTTTCTTTTGGCGCGCAGCGCTGAATCTCACGAGAGAAACGCATGCGTGATTGCGAGTTGAGACAGAGCGGGGAAAATAGCAAACAAAGAAAGATGGACACCGTTAGCAGCTTGTCTGATGTTAAACTTTAAATAGTCTGTCGGATCCGCCGACCCGACCCGAACTCGGGTCTCTGTCCTACTCCTGCTCTCGGACATTTATCGGATCGGGTCTGTAATGTCTCGGGACAAATTCGGGTCGGTATATATATTTTTTTCAAATGATCGGATCCAGTCGGATCTCGGAACGAATTTATCGGATCCATTCGGGTTCGGGTCCGTCTTTTTGGACCCGAGAAGACCTCTACTGCCTATTCATTTCAATGAAAGTTGCTCACCGGCGCATGAAGCCATTTGACGTAGTGGCCAAAGCCCGGTATTGCAAGTCATGTCACGGCATGCGGCCCAAGAACCCTTATTTCCCATGTTAGTGGATGATGATAGATAGGGCTAGAAAAGGAAAACAAAATTTTTCTGGGTATCATTCAGCATCAGAGACCAATCTTATCAATATAAACTTTTAATTCAAGGGGTTTTGGGGTTTTTGAAGCCACCAATACCTGTATCGAGCCATTTAAACATGTGCTGTGCACGAGCCTCGGGGACGCGCTGGTCGCGCGTTCGTGAGTCCTGCGAGCTCGGGAAAGCACGTGACCATAGGAAGACCCGCCCTACTCTGCCTCTGATTGGATAGGAAGTCATGTAATGACGTCGCTAACATTTGCTATGCTTTAGCAATGAAGCTTATGATCATGCTAATCAGAACGTATGTCTATGATGCAAATGATCATGACATGTGGTTACTTTAGGACATCGTTGGAAAAGATCTAGAGGGTAAGTGGGTCAATGTTGAATAACTTAGCTAACATTATCTAATGTTACATTTCTTTATATTAACATCAACTATATTGATAGGCTAGGGAGCTATGCTAACGGTAGCTAATGCTAACGGCTTAGGGTTAACAGGTCTCAGATGTATTTCAATTTTAACAATGTTGAGCATGATCAATGTGACATTGTTCATACATTGATTACAGTCTGTAATCTTGTCTGGCATTATTTAGCTATAGTGGGCTGATGCTTGCTGCTGCTACTATAGCATTTGCCACATTATACATCAAATTAATCAAGCATAGTGTTATTACCTGAAGGCATTATTACCATTGCAAGTAAGCATGCCATGTATATGCCATGCCTGGAAATCAAATTAATAGTGTAATTATTCCCCATCATAGCTCATTGTACACTGATATAATCATTCTCCTTGCCTTTGCTAATACTCATCTCTTTTATCAAACTTTGTGCTAGGAAAGAAATCTGGCTGTGATTCGTCGCTAGTGCTCATCCAGGCTGTTGTCATCTCCCGCCTGGACTCCTGCAACTCCCTACTTGCTGCCATCCTGCAGCGTTGGCCATCAGACTCCTGGAGAAAGCTGCTGCTAATCCCGTGTTCAACGGCCCCATGCTCTTCCACACAACTTCCCTACTCCTATATGTATAGTCTATATGTTTTTACGTGTTTCTTTACATGTCTTTACATGTGTATTTGTCAGGGTTTGTCTGTTAGTGATTGTCGTGTCCCCACTCTTGGCCTGCACCTTGACGTGGTGAGTGGGCTTTAAACCAAGCCAGGCCTTTTATAGTTGTGTTTTGTGTTTTTCTGTTTGCTTAAGTGTCTAATATTGAAGGTACAAAACCTTTAAAAAAAGAAAGAAAAAAGAAGCCCCTTCCTTCCCATAAAATTCCTGCGATTGTAACAGGTGTATTGATTCCACCACACTTGCCCACACTGGGTTCAAACCCGGGTCCTCTGACTTAGGAACGCACATGACCACCTTTCTAGAACACTGCCACCAGCTATCCCAATGAAAAGCTAGCGAATCAATTGTGCACATGGGCAGTACTAATACTGAGGACAGAGTTTAAACCAGTTCAACCAGATATTCACTGAGCCTGACGGGCACCTGCCAGCTAAAAAACCTAGTACTGTCACCCTCGACTTCTGCTGCGCCTGTATCCAGCCATAGGGGCTGATTATTTATAATGATGTTGATGAAGTTTAAAACCTTATTTACACATAGTGTTTGCTGTTTTAAAAGATAAATGCAGTGATATGAGGCGCCACCTATTGGTGAGGACAAAATCATTTTTTGACTGACTAGATGAGATAATGAATTCCTGATGTGCATAATGATGTCACTAAATCCCACTGTGATTGCTTTTTCAGTCAGTGAACAGGAAGCAGAGCAACCCCTCTGTGTTCGATCACCTGATAGAAGAACCTCCTAGGTGAGACCACACTACAGTACGTTGCTCCAGTAAACATATGAAGACCCAGCCGTATTTAAGCTGTCTTGTCTAATTTGAGCTGTCTTGTGAAGTCCCTGTTTTTCACATACTCCCCCCAACCCCCCCCCCCCCACCTACAGATGTGTAGTGCTCTGATCTACAGTCCCCCAAGTACAGGCAAGACCCCAGTGGCGCGGGTGCAGACTAACGAGTGTAGGCAGGGAAACACAAAGGTGTCTATAAGGAAAGGAGCTGACTGCCTTAGCAAGTGGGTTGGTGAATCAGAACACATAATCAGCTCTGCCTTCTCTTTGACCAGGTTAGCCAATGGGGCAACTGTGGCGGTGGGGGGAGGGGGGTATAATTATTGGACAGGACACCTGACCATCATCCTCAGTGTTGACTGAGAGCTTGTGATGGCTGTTTGTTGGTCTCTCCCAAGGTCAACCTAATGAGACCCTCCTTCATCTTCTTCCACAAGATAGACCGGCTGGCCCCAGTATGCTCCAGCAGACAGGACCAGATACACAGGTGAGGCCTGTCTGTCACGGAGCCACCGCCTCGCTCCGCCTCTGATGTAACTCGGTTCTTCAGCTTGGCTGCGTACTTGATTGATGTTGCACATGGGCGATTGGAACTAAACTAACCTTGCGTTGCATTTGTCTCTCTCTCTGGCTCTATCGTGTCCACTCTGCTGGCGCTGATGGATGGGTTGGACAGTCAAGGGGAGCCAGTGGTCCAGTTCCTGTTCATGCTTGGTTGTTGCCTACTCACCTTCCCATCTCCTGCATCACCTGCCACCTGTCTCCACTCTGCCCAGCTGCACCTCATCCCTCATTACTCTTAGCATTAATACCAGTCAATTTCCCTTGGTTCTCTGTAAGATCATCCAGTCATCTACCAAGTCTGCTCAGCTCTTCTGTCTGCCATATTTTGGAGTTGTTTATTGAAATTGAGTTAAAGTAGTTTGTATGGGTCAAGCATCCTCCAGTTTGTATGACTCAAGATCTGTTTACTGCCATGTATATGGTTCACACATACTAGAAATTTGACTAGGGTTAAGGCATACACTGGTGACATGTTTTTAATTGTTTTGTGATCACTGTCTTTGTGATATTTTCTGATGACCAAGCCTTTGATCTAAGCAGAGCCTTAGCACATTATGGAGGAACCATGTCCCTTTCTTTTACCGATCCCTGAGAGCAAGACCTGTGAATGTCCTGAACAGTGTGGTGGCCACATTTGTTGGGAATTTGGGTGGAAACAGTGTGGAACATCATTGCATAGTTTGACTGCCATTTCATACCAACATTAAGAGAAAGTGGAGAAGTAGGCTATACCTAGAAAATACTATAGTTGTGCAATTCGTTTGTACAGTCTAGTAGTTAAATGGTTAAAAATGGGCAAGCAATAACATTGGAGGGAAATGTATACTGACACTGATGATTGTTTCAGAAATGGTCTGAGACAAAATAATGAAATGTTATACATCAGTATTGTGAAACACTGAACATATTTTAATGACTGACAAGGAGAGAGGAAACAGTCCAAGTTAATCAATAATAACTAGGCTCACTATGAACAGTGTGTATTATTGGCTCTGTTCTGACATCAGTGCACAGTTCATTCCACCACTGTGAGGCCAGGACAGAAAAAAGCCATGGGCGTTACAATCTGCCGTAGGGGGGCTTGGAGCAACTGGGGAACCAATCACCTCAAGGCAGCAGAGCTTGACCACAGCCTGGAGGTCGGAGGGAGCTGTTCATTTGCCCTGTAGGCTTGAACCACAGTCCTAAACTGGATGGGACAGCGCAGGGAGCCAGTGCAGAGAACAGAGTAGGGAAGTTTTGTGGAAGAGCATGGGGCTGTTGAACACCAGGTCAGCAGCAGCTTTCTCCAGGAGTCTGATGGCCAACGCTGCAGGATGGCAGCAAGTAGGGAGTTGCAGGAGTCCAGGCGGGAGATGACAACAGCCTGGATGAGCACTAGCGACGAATCACAGCCAGATTTCTTTCCTAGCACAAAGTTTGATAAAAGAGATGAGTATTAGCAAAGGCAAGGAGAATGATTATATCAGTGTACAATGAGCTATGATGGGGAATAATTACACTATTAATTTGATTTCCAGGCATGGCATATACATGGCATGCTTACTTGCAATGGTAATAATGCCTTCAGGTAATAACACTATGCTTGATTAATTTGATGTATAATGTGGCAAATGCTATAGTAGCAGCAGCAAGCATCAGCCCACTATAGCTAAATAATGCCAGACAAGATTACAGACTGTAATCAATGTATGAACAATGTCACATTGATCATGCTCAACATTGTTAAAATTGAAATACATCTGAGACCTGTTAACCCTAAGCCGTTAGCATTAGCTACCGTTAGCATAGCTCCCTAGCCTATCAATATAGTTGATGTTAATATAAAGAAATGTAACATTAGATAATGTTAGCTAAGTTATTCAACATTGACCCACTTACCCTCTAGATCTTTTCCAACGATGTCCTAAAGTAACCACATGTCATGATCATTTGCATCATAGACATACGTTCTGATTAGCATGATCATAAGCTTCATTGCTAAAGCATAGCAAATGTTAGCGACGTCATTACATGACTTCCTATCCAATCAGAGGCAGAGTAGGGCGGGTCTTCCTATGGTCACGTGCTTTCCCGAGCTCGCAGGACTCACGAACGCGCGACCAGCGCGTCCCCGAGGCTCGTGCACAGCACATGTTTAAATGGCTCGATACAGGTATTGGTGGCTTCAAAAACCCCAAAACCCCTTGAATTAAAAGTTTATATTGATAAGATTGGTCTCTGATGCTGAATGATACCCAGAAAAATTTTGTTTTCCTTTTCTAGCCCTATCTATCATCATCCACTAACATGGGAAATAAGGGTTCTTGGGCCGCATGCCGTGACATGACTTGCAATACCGGGCTTGGCCTGAAAGCCCATGGTGGCTTCAATGCGCCAAGCTGATCCTGGGGGCTTGACCTGTCCCAGCGTGCACCTCATCTGGACCCCTTTTGCGTCCTCGCTAACGTTGCTGCCCGAGCAGAGCCAGTCTCGCTGGGGCTTCATCGTGGCGGTGTCCGACAGCGCGGAGGCCCACTACGACCAGGGCCTGGAGCTGATGGCGTCCGGGAGCCTGCGGCCCTCCCACCAGCGGGCCTGGGACGAGCTGTGGTCGGGGAGCCTGGTGGAGATCACTGGCCCCGACACCCTCAGCAGGGCTCTGACTGGCTGCATGTTCTACCAGCTCAGCACCTTCCCCTACCTGCACGAGACCTCCGGCGGGTTTGGGGGCGTCAGTCCTGGCGGGCTCTCTAATGGAGGGAAGGGGCAGGACTACTGGGGTCTGCAAATCTAATATGGACCACGATGTTAATAGCCTTCTTGTTCTGATAGTCATTGATGAAATCACCCAACACGGGATTGGAAGCGGCAAACAATGATTTATTGGACAGAACTTATCCTCACATGTTACAGTCCCTGTCTCTCAGCTGGCTGGAGCTGTGGGCAGAAAACGAGGCCTCAATCTTCTTTCGTACTCCCCCTCTTGATCTAATCGGGGCTGGGCAACCACAGGCACACAGAGTCTACCGCATCCCAAATCAAGGTCTCAAGGTTAACTCAAGACACTAAATAGTATCCTCTTGTTCCACCCCCACGCCTCCCTTAAGGTCTAGTGTAGTCAGATTGGCTCCCCGGAGGGGCCCTACTGTCACAAGATGCATAGCCTGTCAGGCACAAGGTGCATGACCTGCCATCCACCATCTGAAGTCTCAATCCGACTGATTGTTTGGCTATTGGTACTTTTATGACATTCTATGAAAAGCATCGGACACCCTGGGGAGGATGGGCCCCCCCCCCTGTGACGTCCCAGCGTGGCCTCCTGACCCCCGGCCCCAGCACAGCACAACTGTCTCCTTTCATCCCTACCACTGCACGTTTAGACCGTACACATGTGAACAGAAACACACAAACAGCTTTACATTGACTCTGTAGACTTTTACCTATATTCTTCACATTCATTATATTATCATCCGTAGTGTATGGTTTTCAAGGGAATGTAATTTCATAGAATATCATACTTTACAGCTTGCATGCCACAATATTTGGGGGCCAAGCAGCGCAGCTGCTGCAGCACCCATTGTGTTTGTACGTTTTCTTCTTTCTTTCTTTCTTTCTTTCTTCTGCCATGGGAGTCTATGGCAGCCTATAGAACCCTATGGTAAAAAATTGTGAAAATTGGCACACTCATTCGGGACAGTGCCCTGACCCTCCTCACCAAGTCTCATGTTCACACCTCGCCCTCTCTAGCGCCACCAACGTGTCAAAGTTGGAGGTGTATTTATGCATGCAGCTTTTCTTCAGCAAGTCCAATTTTCAAACTTCAGGTGTCCTTCAATTCCTTGGCTCAAGCCGGATTCAACGCACTCTATGACGTCATTGTGGCCATCTTGGATTCTCCGCCATTTTGAATGATGTGCAAAACCCTTAAAATGTATCTCCTCCTAGGAACTTTCACCAATCTGCACGAACATCGGTGGATGTCATCTATACACCAGTGTCTACAAAAGATTTACAGGGATTTTTGATTATCCATTGCGTTCGCTCGTGACAGCCAATAAAAATTGGCAGAAAAGCTGCAAAACAGGAACTGGGGTCATATCTCAGTAATGTTTTAATCTATCAAAACCACATTTGGCACACTCATCCGAGACACACCCATAACATCTGTCACCAAGCCTCATGTTGAGATCTCGTGCACTCTAGCGCCACCAGCGTGTCAAAGTTGGAGTTGCGTTTATGCCAATAACCTTTGAACTGTATGTCCAATCTTAAAAATTATGGTAGCAATGGATTCCCTGGCTCATGCTGAGTTCAAAACACCCAATGAATTCATTATTACAGTACTTCATTGTTTTGATTGCAGAATGCAACGAACACTTTTTGTCTTCTGCACAATTTCACCAGTTTCAGAGTGGTGAAAGGCGCATTTTGGAAAAAGTCACATTTTCTAAACTGCCTTCCCTCTTCCAATTCTCACAGCTCATATACATATTATATATCAAAAGTTCACACGACTCTTGGGATTCATAAAATCAAAAATGCTAAGCTCTTCGATGTATATTTTTAAACGACGCCACCCCCCCCCCTCTCACTCAACCGAGAGGAAGCAATTCTTCCAGCTGACATTAATCAGGACTCAGACTCAGGGGGTTAGGGAAGGCCAACATGCCTTGTGGACTAGGGTGATTCACCTTCGCAACATCCGGCGTAGCACAGTGTTTAGCATGTCGGCCTTGCAAGTTGCAGGTACAGAGATCGAATCCCGTTCAACCATATGTCTGACTTTTGAAATTCTCGGAACCATCCTTGACTCTTGTCAAACATATTTCATGTCGCCACGTCAGTCTAGCTGATTCCTTGGCTGCTTGCAGCTAAACTGCTTGGCCCCCACATCGCTGCTTGCAGGTATATTATTGTTTGTTATTGTCCTTTCATTGGGTTGCTGATGCTTCAGATTTCCTGTTGTGGTTTACGGAACAAACCCTCGCTCACCATTGGTGTGTTTGAATAGAATTGTATCAGTGATCCCGCCCTCGCCATGTGCTTTATGAATTTCATTGGCCACAGGGAAAAGTCTGTAAGTGTGCCTCGTTTAGTTGAGCCTTGCTTCCCGAGGATGCACCGGGCTGCCACTGATCGTATTAGGCGTACGGTGGGTTAGTCTGTATCAATGGAACGTTGCTGGGATTAACTCTTAATACACAACCTCATTGGGTAAAAGAGATGAGCCATGTTATTATATACAGTAATAACCTCGGGTTGCCGAAGGAACAATTTAATGTTCAGTGGGATCGCTCCGTCCGTGGCTCTGTCACGTGAGAGAGCATTACCCAGGGGACACAAACCTCATGGTCATTTTCAGACGTCATTTCAGAACTCACCTGCGATTGGTGGTCACCATTTTAAATATATTAAACGGTTCCAGCGGGTGATTCTAAGGAGCTAGAAGAAGAACAGTGAAGTCTGGCGGATGTTTAAAGTTGTTCCTGAAAATTGCGTGTTTTCATGCGTAGAAATGCAGTAGATAACTCGCTTTAGGTGTTTTCTTATATTCTTTATAGTTTGCTTCTCAACGTCGAAGGTAACGTAATAAGCGTTTTATTTGTTTTTAGAAATGCACGGGTTGGGAATAGCAGACTAGTGGACAATCACTTATTGTCGGCTAACGTTAGCTTATTTAGCTAGCTAATGTTAGGTAGACCTATGTGTCATTACACGTTGCCTCCAAAATCATGTATATTCGGGAGTGAAATACGTAAGGCTACAAACAGAAACTGCATCTATAACAGTATTAACGTTAGCTTTCTAATCTAACGTTAGCTAGGTTAAGTTAGCTGAACACGACGCTGCCCATGTTAACGAAGCCAGATTTTTCCCATGGTGAAAGCAAACGGTACTGTTTAACTGGCAAATGACTTTTCCAGTAATATTAGCTATGTATTATTGGCAAATGCAGAATGTATTATTTATTTACATCAATATTGGCTAACGTTAGCTAACTCTCTAGATGGCTTGCTAACGACACAATTCTTTGTCCTGTTCAGGCCTCCACCATGAGCTGCTCTGTGTTCTCCACCACTCTTTCTCTCATGCAAATGTTCAATGACAAAATTGATGAATATGTTGAAGACATCAAAACTGACCACATGGTATGGCTCGAGGAGATCCAGCAGGAAGCCACCTGCATGTTCTCAAGGTGGGATATCGATATCTAGTAGTATACCCTCAGAAAGCAGACTGAAAAACTCATCCACTTAAAATTATCCACTTAAAATTATATCCACTTCTTTAAAACACCACTAATGTAAAAACGGTCACTTTTCTGCTAGAGTATACCCACTTCTTTAGTCACAACTACAGCCCTGTGAGGAGGGGGCGTAGCTCCACAAGTTACACACACTGCTTATTAATAGTGAATTTACAATACCTGATGTTGATTGTCGAACTGCCTACTTTTCTTCACATCCCAGTGAATTCAGCGCAGAGCCCGAATTGATGCCAAAGACCCCATCACAGAAGAAAAGCACTCGTAGGAAACGTGTATCTTTGGGACGGGATGCAAGTCGCGTGAAAAGACGGTAGGTGAACGCTACTTATCTCATTCTTCACTTAGAAGCCCCAATATTGTGACAACTACTTGGACATACGAGTACAGCGTCCCAATTAGGTGATCCCCATTTGGTGAGTTTCAGCTTATCGATCTGTCTGTTTTACATTTTGGTGTGCATCTTTCATAGCCTTGTGAGACCATCCTGATGTTGCGACCTCCCATTTTTACTTGCAAATCACTCAGGATCCTCTCGATAGACAATTGTGAGCCAGATCGGAAAACGATCTTGCCAATCAGCGTTGGTTCTGAGGGATTTGAAATACAAACAGCTACGCTGGACGGGTTTATGACGGCGAGAAGCGTTTGAAATTAGCGCGTCATAGACCTTTACAGATTTTTTCCTGATGGTTCATCCGATCACCTGCCAATTATTTTTGAAAGTGCCTGCCCTTTTCCAAACGGTTTCCAACTGAGAGTTCCCAGATGGTTATATGAAGCAAACAACATGGCACATCAGGTTACATCTTTCATGGGTTCCATGTTTTTTCTTTCCTAAAAGTACAGTAGAAAATAATACATTTTACAGTGTCTTCACGCTATCCATTTCGCTATGAGTGTTCCAAAAAGGCTACTCGCTTGGGTGTCTTACGTGTCTACTTTTCTCTCAGATTCTCTAAGGGTAAGCGCAGCAACCTGCGTCGTTTCTCAGTGACTAGTTCACTGAATCTCATTCCCGAAGATGCCCCAAAGTCCCCCGCCTCCGAGGTCTTCACGGAAGAGCCCAAACGCAACACTCGCCGAAACAAGCAGGTGCAGTCCGAGGAGGACGCAAGACCGCCCTCGCGAAGCGGCCGCAAGGCGGCGCAGAACTCCGTCCCTGATGGCGAAGAGCCGGAGAGTGCGCCGAGCGCTCCAAGCACATCCCACACTCCGCCCCAGATACAGATACTGGAAGCTGCGGTGAAGATCTCCGCCGGCGAACGCGAGTCTGCCGAAATGCGGGTGTCCAGGTCCCCTCCGCAAACTTCAAGCACATCCCACCCTCCACCTCCCATACCGATGCTGGAAGCCGCGGTGAGGATCTCCGCCGGCGAACGCAAGTCTGCCGAAAAGCTAATGGCGGCGGAGCCTTCTCCTGGCCGTACTGCTACAAAGATCACCATAGCTGGCTCTGCGGCCTCCCGGTCATCGCGCCGGAGCTCCGTCCGCCACTCCCTCACCGTGCGCCGCTCCCTGGCGGGGCTGCGCCACAGCATGACGCAGGAGTCGGTGCGTCGCGCCTCCAGGCGCTCCTTCCTGAAGATGAAGGCGCGCATGGGCAGCTCCACCTGCAGCAGTAACGTTAGTGGTGAGTAGTAAGCCCGGGGTGGTCGCAACCCAGATGTGAAATCTGGAAAGACTGATGTTAATGTGCTATATTTATTTAGACTGACAGTGTAAACAACAACAACCCGTAGTTGGTGACAACGCGTCACTGTTTATCGAGGAGCAGGCAACACGGATTACGTGTGGTATCTTATGAATAACAAAAACATTTGTTGTGAATGCATCTTTGTGTGGCTAGTGAGGTAATCCACTTTTGTTGTTCAGCCTGTTGACTGATGTCATCTCTGCAGATGTTGTCGTAGTGTCAGATGAAGAGGAGGAGGTGGAGGAGGAGAAGGCAGAGGGGTAAGTGATTCCATAATTGTTTTCCACAACATCGTTTCATGCCTGGTGAAATGTTCTTTTGTTGCATAGTGTAGTTGCTGGTGGAAGAGGGGAGAAATAATGTTTTAAAGCCCCAAGTGAAGTGAACCCAGGTATTGACAGGTTTTAACGGTAGCCTATCTACTGTTTGCAAGTTTGTGTAATAAACTATTTGTTTATCTTAGGCTGTCCGAGCAGCCAGCAGGTGCAGAGGTTCAGACTGATATGGGGAATACAGAGGCTCTTCCAGATGTAGAGCAGGAGAAGAGCCCAGTCGTTCGTCTGACCCGGTCTAGGGCCCAGAACACTCCTGTAATGACTGCCACAGCCTCCATCATCAACAAAGACAAGTGCGGCACACCAGACTCGGGATCAGGTACTGTTTATCACACCGCGTATTGCGTTGCACACATTACCTTGAGGTTTTGTATTGAAATGGCTGCTTAATTGTGGACTAGTCTTTCATTCATAGTGAATAAATGACTAAATATAAACATCCTTAATTTGTTCATAGATGGCAGTGGGAAAAAGCTTCAATCAAACTCTACCTCAAGTCTGAGGTAATTGTATGAAGCACGAAAAAGGTCTACATAAAAAATAATGTTTTAATCTGATATTTATTTTGAGTTAACAATGTCTTTGTCCTAGGACTCGGCCAACCGCTAAACGCAAAGCAGCAGATGCTACAGAGGATTTCCTAAGCCCGAGGAAGAAGGCCTCTCCCCCCAAGAAAAGTCAGACTGTAAGTTCAAGAGAACATTCTGTCTGGAGTTCTTTTAACACTGTTGGGATGGGCACTTTGCATTTGCTACTGTTCCGAGTAGCTTTGTTGACTGTCATTTATAATGTTTTTAAATGTCTGTTTTGTGCTCAGGCAATAAGGCCGGCCATGAGGTCCTTCCTTCACACGGTGCAGAAGAACCAGCTTCTGATGATGACTCCCAGCTCCACGGGGCGCACCAACGTGATGAAGTCCTTCATTAAACACACCACGCCTCTCAGAGTTGACATCAAGGTGCGTCGGGCTCTATATAGACCAGCTTTCTTTGCGATGTGTTAATTTTGTGGGAATAGCTGGGATGTTTGTCAACGATTAAAGCTAATACTGTTGAGTACTTAACCTGGGTCGATGCTGAAGCGGATCTTTCTCTTCCTCCCCAGTCAGGCAGTGGTGTAGTGGTAAGTGTTAGTGGAGGTGATGGTGTGGTTGGGAATGTTGGGTTGTATTTTGAGTAACCTAATGTCACACATCGTCCTCCCCTCCCTCTCCAACTCACCTGAATTTGGGATATAAAGATCATCTATGATACCACGGAACACTAAGGCAGTGGGTTTGTGATATACAGGTGATCTTTGATACCACGGAACACTTAAGGCAGTGGTTTTGTGATATGGAGGTGATCTTTGATACCACAGAACACTAAGGCAGTGGGTTTGGGTGTCTTGCCTAATGTTCCTATGATGACGTAGTGTTAACATACCACTGTTAAATCTATTGCTGTTTGCACAGCTGTGAATAGAAGATGATATTCAGATCACCTGTTATGACCCGCCAACCCTTTTCTCATTAATATTACTCACCATTGTTGGATTCCACTTTATATTTCCCTTGTGATTAAAACAACTACCACCACTGGTTGTCAATAAGTTAGAACCCCAATTACTGTAGAATCTGTGTATGTCTGTTAGGATTGCAAAATTCCAGGAATATTCATAACTTCCTAAAATTACCAATGGGAATTAACAGGAATACATTTTGTTTTTAAATTTATTTCCATGGGAGGTTTGTGAATATTCCCAAAATTTTGCAACCCTACTGTCTGTATCTGTCACTCCACTAACAATTATTTTCTTTTAGGAAAGAGAGCGTCTGAAGCTGGAAGCTCTTAAGAAAAAACAGGAGCAAGAGGAGGAACGAAAGAGGAAGATGGAGGAGGAGAAGAAGAGGAAACAGGAAGAGCTGAAAAGGTTTGTATAGTGCAGAATATTTCAAATCAAATTCAAAATCTACGAGAGGCAAGTGAAGTGGGGCAGGACTGTCACTAATTGGTGAGATTAACCTGTTTTACAGGACACAAGCCAAGTCACACTTTTTGTACAGCACATTTAAAATAACCGTAGTTGACCACGTGTTTGTGTTAAATCATTTCAGGAAAAGGGATGAAAGACTGAGGAAAGTTGTTGAGGCTCGAATCAAGGAGGAGCAGAGAGACGAGGAGAAGAAGAAGAAGATCGAGCAGAAAATGGCCCAGATTGATGAGAAAAATGACAAGGTTGGTAGGGGGCTAGGACCCTGGAATAGAACTAAAGTTACAAACGGCATTGGTGTGCAAAGTAGTGCTGTGCATCTTCACTGGACTCACGAGTCGATTACGATGATCCTGTCAACGATTCGATATCACGATGCATTAGTGTGCGTTGCATCCTCAATTTTCTTTATTACTGCACACGGCTTATCCATGCCATCAGCGGCTCTCACTTGTCACTGGCTAGTGTAACGAGAACCCCCGCCAGGCCAAAAATAAATGTTTGTTTTAATGCCCAAACTAGCGGACTTTAAGGTTTCTTTTCTTTTCTTGTTTTTAGTCAATTTGGTTTAACATAAAATTAGCATCTGGATCTGACAGCGTGAGAGGCTGATGAAATGAAAAATATTTTTAGTTCATTATGAGACTGGTGGGACATAATGGATCTCTCTAGCTACATACATACTGTAACCACCGTCTTCTATCGTAGCTATTTAGATATCTACCCGGAAGTTATTTAGAACGTCCAGCCGCAGCCGGAAAATCAACAAGCCACTATAATCGATAATGGGCTATAATCAATTATGGACCGTCACTGCAGAATCATCCGCATCGCAATGCATCTTACAAGCAATTAGTTTCAACACCCCCAGTGCAAAGGGGCTCATGTTCTCCCTGTTGTATCTCAGCTGCGGGTGGAACGCTTGGCAGAAGAGAAGGCCAAGAAGGTGGCGTCTACCAAGCGCCAAGAAGAGCTGGAGCAGAGGCGCAAGCTGGAGGAGGAAGCGAGGAGGAAGAAGATTCAACAAGCTGTAAGAGCTGCTGCCTGGCAGGTTTTTGTCATTGGTCAATAAGATCTGCTGAATGTACCTGTATGTGATTGTTAATGTCACCGTTCTTCTGTGTGTGTGTGTGATAATGTCACCCTTCTATGCATTTTTGATTAAGGAACATGGCAACTTGCTAATTGGCTAATAAGCTAATTTACACCAAAGTAGGCGTGTTCCTTTAAAGTCACCCTCCTGTGTGTGTGTGATTGTATTAATGTCACCGTCCCCTGTTCTGTGTGTGTGTGTGTGTGAAATTGTTAATGTCACCGTCCTGTGTGTGTGCGAATGTAATAACGTCACCCTTGTTCTATCCAAGGAGGAGGAGAAGCGTCTGCAGGAGGAGCAGCAGGCCAAGAGGAGGGTGGAGGAGGAGCAGGAGAGAGTCCGCAGGCTGGCGGAGGCCCGGCGCGCGCTCGAGCTGAAGAAGGAGCAAGAGAGGGAGATTGAGAGAGAGAGACAGGCTGCAGCTGAAAGGTTCATTTCTGCCATTGTTGCTGTCCCTTTTTCATTAACAGTGTTGTCCTAATCCTGTTCAGTCGGCACTAACTTGTTCCCTCGCTTTCAGAGAGCGAGAGGAACGAGAAAAGGCCCTGGCTCTCCAGAGGGAAGTGGAGAAGGCTCTCCGGGATAAAGAGAGGAGAGAGCTGGATGAGTGGAGGAAGAGGGTGAGTTCCAAGAAGGAACCACACCCAGAATCAAGTTCAAGGCTTTTATTGTAATGTGTATTTATAAAATACAATGAAATGCATTGTGCCCGGCACTCTCAGACATCAAGACATGACTTAAGACATTACAACAATATGACAGGAGACAGTTTACAAAATAAGACATTAAGACACTATAGACACTACGAAATACGATAATAAGAAATTAAGACATTACAAAGAGACATTAAAGTAATCGTATGCGTATGTTCACAATTCATGGGCCTTTGGTAAATGGCCGTGTGCGTGTGTGTGTGTCTTCCACCAGGAGGAGGAGCAGCAGAAGCGGGTTGAGGAGGAAAGAGCTGCTAGACTGAGAGAAGTCAAGCAGAAGGAAGCCGCCGCCGCGCTCGCTGCTGCGCAGAGCGCTCCCTCCGTGGACCAGGTGAACTGGCGCTTTCTTCGTACGAACAGGGTTCCCAGGCCATGGGATTTCTGGAATATCATGGAATTTTAAAAAGTCTATTCAGTCATTGAAAGTCAGGGAATTCGATATTTGACTTGGAGTGGGAACCCTGTACAAAGTATTTTAGATTGTTGAGCTGAATCGTTTTTTTCCTCCTGTCATTTGACTGGGTTTAGTGGTTTGTTACTGATGAAAATACTAATTTTACAGCATTCTCTAAAGAAGGCACCTGGTTTCAACATTACTGTAGACATTGAGGTATGGGATCTTGCATTTCTAACATCCACATCTAATACATACAATTGGCACAACATTTGAGTGGTGAGGTCTGATGTCATTTTGTAGGCTGAAAAGTTAGCATCGCCTCCATTTGTGCTGAGTTCTAAACCCCTATGGGAAACATGAATGGGATTTGAGAAAAATGCCAAAAATAAGGTGTGTGTTTAACAGAGACTCCCAGACTGCAGTATCGCTGCAGGTGGGTTTTGTTAATTTGGAAGTCTTTAGTTGGTTCTAGTTAGTTTAGATCTGGCAATGATGCTAACTTTTCATCCTACAAGATGAGGACATCACCTCAGCACTCTATGAAGTTATATGGGTTGACTGGGATTAGGATGGTTTGTTACTGATAAACTCTGCTTTTACAGAGTTCTCTAATGAAGACCCCTGTAGGGAAGGGCCCTGGCTTCAATGCTACTATAGACATTGAGGTATGAGTTCTTGCATTGCTAACATTTCACCACATCTAATACATATCTACACATTGAAAGCAACACGGATGTAATTAATGACTAATTTGTGTAATAACTACCACTTTTGAACTCCCCTGCAGCAGTCGCCACAGTCTTATGACCTCACTCCAAAGGGTGGCAACAAACCAGTTGTTGTGAGTTCAAACCCCGAGGATTATGGGATGGACCAAAACAGTGACGACTCTACTGATGATGAGCAGGCACCAAGGAAACCCATTCCGTCATGGGCAGTAGGTGTGTAGGATGACAGTTAATAATATATATATTTATTGTTTATGGTGACGCATGTCTCACAGCTGTAAGTAGCTCTTTAAAAGACCATACCGGTCTAAATAGAATTTGATCTCCTTAAACTAGTCATCCAACGTATATCAAATTACCGCAATCCATTTTCCGAAGTAAAGCTCATGTTAAAAGATGTTTGCATTTTCGTGTTTTAATTAAATTTCAAAAGTTGAACATGATGGCTTTAAAACATATTTTTCAATTGTTCCCTCGTTGCGCTGACAAACTTGTCCCAGTTAGTTTCAAATAATTTTCTGTAGTTTTTATGTTATATTATTTTCGTTCAAATTCGTTGAACTCCTGCGCTATATTCTCTAATCCACCTACGCTAGATTCTCTACCCAGCACTCCTAGCAACGGCTGCCATGTTAACAGGAAGAGGACAGACTGTTGGCATAGGCTGTGCAAAGAGGGTTAAAACGAAAATAATAACTACTGAAAATTATTTAAAACTAACCGGGACGAGTTTGTCAGCACAACAAGGGAACAATTTAAAAATATGTTTTGAAGCCATCACATTCAACCTTTGAAATGTAAGTAAAACACGAAAATGCAAATGTCTTTTAGCTTGCGCTTTACTTCGGAAAATGGATTGCGGTAATGTGATAAACGTTGGGTGAGTAGTTTTAGGAGATCACATCATATTAGACCGGTATGATCCTTTAAGGGATAATCTTCATAATTTGTCATGTTTCTGATATTAAAGGAGTAGTAATGGGAAAATGCATGTTTAGCCCTTTTTAAGGTTACTTATGATCATATACAATGGTTCAGATCATAAAGTTGACAAAACTAGCACTTTTGAGAGAGTGATAATTGCTGTACCACCGTTTAGGTCATACAATGGATGTGGGTTGGCACCGTGAAAAATCTTTCAAAAACATGTTAAACTCTCGATTTCAAAGACAAGAAGCTCACCGAGGGGGTAATTGGGTGTCCGTTGGTGTTCTGACATCAAATTCGCCGCAAAGTAGGAATTCTGTAGGGTTTTATTGATAATTTTATGAAATCCATTGACTTGTATTGAAGCGACCGTTGTAGATGTGTAAGGCAAGGCAAGGCAAGTTTATTTATATAGCACATTTCAGCCACAGGGCAATTCAAGGTGCTTTACATGAGACATTAAAAGCATTAAAACAAAAAGCAAGACATTAAAGACATTTAAAACAAAAGGCAGGACAAATTAAAAGCATTAAAACAAAAAGCAAGTCATTATAGACATTTAAACAAAAAGCAGGACAAATAGAATACAGGAATAAAAGTTACAGTGCAGTATACTGATAAACATAGCTCCTCTTAGAAAGCAGTGGCAAATCAGTGTAGATCAATCCACAGAGGGGATTCAGAAAGTGGAACTACTTATGGCATTGCGCGAGAACGGAATCAGTTCAAGCAAAAATGTACACATGTATGTGCAGTGACTAAATGGTTCTATGCTAAATATTTTAAAAAGCCTTTCCAGATGAACTAGAATCTTACTTTATGGTATGTGCAGTGACTAAATGGTTCTATGCTAAATATTTTAAAAAGCCTTTCCAGATGAACTAGAATCTTACTTTATGGCGAATTATATGTCAGAATGCCAACTAACACCTCGGTGAGTTTCTTGTCTTTGAAATTGAGAGTTTAACATGTTTTTTGAATGATTTTTCACGGTGCCCACCCACATCCATTGTTTGACCAAAACGGTGGTAGAGCAATTACCAGACTTTCTCAAAAGTGCTAGTTTTGTCAACGTTTTGATCTGAACCATTGTATATGATCATAAGTAACCTTAAAACAGGGCTAAACATGCATTTTCCCTTTACTACTCCTTTAATCACATTTTGCTGTGTTATCAACAATAGCATGATCCTGTCCTGCAATACTGGATGCTAGCTGACTAACGACAAGCCTTTTCTACTTGCTAGTCAGCTGGCATCCTGTGGTGCAGGAGGAGGTGTCTTAAATTATCCTGTAGTTATTTGATACACTTTCCGCTTATGGTTATGTGTATTAAAATATGAAATGGATCAAACTTGGCAAATGAGTCTTGCGTAGCCTAATCTGAGTACCCAGAAGCCCTCGCTGCGGTGAGAACTTCTGAGGAAATACGTTGATATTCATGGACACCAATGAAGACTCTTGGATTTTATGCCTGAAATATTGATTTGTCCGTGCAGATAGTGGTCTGTGCAGGGAGGCTGATTTGGCCTCTGATTGGTCACTAACCGCAGCTTTCCACTTTTCAAGTATTGCTAATGAGTCAAGCTGTTTGTAACATCTGGCACATGAAGTGTGATTCAAGCTACTTGGACTTGCTTCCTTGTTAACTCATTTCACGGAGTTGGCTTTTCCCCTTTACTGGACTGGATGGGTTTTTCATTTGGTCCCGGCTGTATGCTCCCGATGACATTACGGGCCTGCATGCTTGGTTCTGTCGGTGGGTGGTTATAGAGATATACAAAGAATACGATTTTCTGTCTAATAGGGAGGTCCTTGCTTGTTTGCCCGCCGGTTATGGAAAAAGTTTCATATTCCAGGCATATTCCGCCCAAGTCGATTGTGATTGGTTTAAAGAAATACTGCGCCCCACCCCTGCCCCTATCTCAGAATGGTAATGAGTGCGTCCAGACCTTTCTCCAGCGCATGCACAGCGTAAATGAAGTGGAGATTTGATTGGTCTGGCTGTTGGAGACGACCAAAAAGCTATTCTCTCACCAGACTCAAATATTATGTTGAATTGCTGTGCTCCGAATACTACATAAGAGTCTGTGCCACTTCTCCGCCCAAACTGCTGTTTTGATGGCGTATTGACGGGTCAAAATTTATAGTGTGACAGGTCGTAGCAGCAAATGAGACGCTATCCCAGGTTGGATGGGCGGGGCATATCTATGGGTAGGAGTGCCTGATCGCAAAAGTTGTTAGTGATTGGTGTCGCCGGGATTCCGGCGCTATGAATGAACTGCCAGTATTTGAAATTGCCAGATTTTTGCATAAAAGTGTCCCAGACCCATGGAGAGATCTGCAGCATGCAGTAATGTAGTTGGCGTAGTTTACATAGCGTGTCAGCGAAAGAACTCATGGGTCTGGCACTGAGACTACCAAAAAGCTGCTGCAGTCAAGTTGGACGCAGCCTCCCAACGCACCATAGATGTGGAAGTCTTATGTTGTGAGGGTCAATTTCATACTGTTTGATACTATTATGCCTACTTTTTGCTATACATTTCCTCGCTTTTGATTATACTGATAATGTTTGTTCTTCCACCATAGGTGTCAATCTGAAGCAGTCAATTAAGCAACAATATTTCAACCCCCTGGACTTGCACGCTCACTTTGGAGATTGTGAACCACCGAAATTGGAGAACATCTTCTTTAAGAGCAAGCCGCGTTATTTCAAACGCACAAGCTCTGCTGTTTGGCACTCGCCCCCTCTGAAGGGAACTCTTCCTTTTTAATTAAACACTGGCCTGGGCATTGGTTGTGATGGTGATGGTTTTATGCACAAGCTGTGCTGTTTGACACTGTCCTGGATGTTGGAGGTTTTGTCCATTTTATTATTTTTATATCTTGTATAAATGTTGTAATCTCTGGAATAAAACGAGTAGAACTTGTCATTATTGTACCTGTATGTTGTCATTACTCATACATTGATTACTCATTACTACATTACAATAATGTTCATGTCAAATTGCAATTTGCAAATCTGACATTCACTACATCTCGCCATAGAGGGGTTGTCCAGGATGGGCTTCAGTTTGTGGGATAAATAGTGGACTTTGTATTAAAGTTTCTTCCTCATCCTCTCCAGTGAAATAATATATAATGGATCAACTGTCCTGTCCTACGTCATCTACAACAGCGTATGTCGTTACGCGTTCAAATTCCTGGTATGTGGGTAGGCCTACCATATAGGCCACATGGCCAATAAAACGGATCTTGAATGCTGACATATAATGAAAGGAGCTATAGGTGTCCTATATATCCAATGTAGTACCATGTCTGGTATTGATTTTGAGCCACACGACATGGGAGCTATCGAAATAAATAGATGCATTTCCCATTAAAATATGTATATAAATTAGAATGGGCACTAAAATACAATAAAAGCGACACCGACTGCATGTATGTATATGTCTATGGTCAGTCAGTACGATCTGTCGAATAGTCAACTTGAACCCAACTTCACTAAAGTCACCCGGATCAATAGAGCTATTAAGAAAATCAACCAGGTTAATTTTGATTATATTTGGAGAAGGGAAGTCCACTATGTAAAGAGAGCTGAGTTGACAAAGAATACAAAGATGGTGGCCTACAAGCTATAGACTTTGATTTTATGAATGGAACCTTGAAAATCAATTGGTTTAAATCATTTTTGGTCAACGATAACCTCTGGTACCATATACCCAGGGAATTATTTAAAAAGCTGGGTGGCATAGAATTACTTAAATGTGACTTCAATGTTCAGAGACTCCTTGTTAAATTATATCTGTTTCACCAGCAGGTCCTTTTATACTGGAAACTTTATACAACCATAATTTCACGCCACACAATACACCAATATGGAATAACATACAGTTCATGGAATAACAGATATATTACAGTTAAACTCAAATCTTTGTACAACAAGGACTGGATGGAAAAAGTTATTTGGTCAGTGATCCATTTAGTCGACAGTGGTGGCTGTATCCTTATGATAGTTTTTGCCTTAAGTATGATTTATGTGTCAATCGTAACATGTTTAAATCCATAATTAAAGCCATCCCCTTCCACATCTTTATATTGGAGAGTATGCCTTTGATGGAGTTAAGATCCCAAACAAACTTTATTTAATGATATTTCATACCCAGTGTTATATTATAGAAATTCAATTTCACAATCATTCTCCAGAGATACTATTAGCCTTTTGAGAAGAAAATATTTGAAATTCCCCATTACTCCCAAAGCAAAAGAAATTCATTTTAATTTTTTAAATGGGGTGTAGGCCCTATCCTTCCAGTGATTTTGTGCAACAACGATTTGGTATTGAAACGAATAATTGTGTTTTCTGTGATGATGTTGAATCTACTATTCATCTGTTTTTCAAGTGTATGTGGTCTGAAGCCTTATGGATTGATATACATGACTGGCTTTACCCTAAGGTTTTTCCAAATTATAACTTTTACTCAAGAAGACATAACTTTTGGTCTTGTCATGTGTAACATAACATATTACGGAAGAGACACTGTCATCATGAGTTGCCCGCCCGTACTCCAGTCACCCTGACGTTTTCTCCACGGGAAGAAACCACTACCACCAGACTGCACTAGCTAGCTACTGTAGCTAAATTAGCTCCTCGCCAGTAAGCGACTACGACAGGATTATTAAGACATTGCAGTATTTTTTGAACAGGTAAGGGGCCTTGTTATCGAATCTGTTAATGTTAGCACGAATGTAATGGTCTAATGTAAGTTAACTAACGCAAAACTTGATTACCGACAGGCTATTTGACTGTAGTTACCTTAGCAACTTAGCTAGACAACAACTTCGGCAGGGTAACGTTTACATTCGGTCAAGCACTAGGGCACCAGGGAAAACGTTAGCTGTAAAGCTACTTGTACCTAGCTAAATTGTACCCGAATATATCCTAAAGTTGTACCAGACAGCCATGCAAATCTAGCGAGCTATGCTAGTATTAAATGTAGCAGACTGATCTAAGCCTACAAGACAGGACGATCGACCTTCCGTTTAGCTAACGTACGTAATGCTAGTTATCTGACCCACTTTATGATTAGGTTGTGTTTATGAAGTTGGCGTGCTGGTTATCTAGCTACCATAACCCGGTTGAAACAATTCAGTTTGTTTTGTTTGAACAGAAACATGAGTTCCCAAATTCGACAGAACTTTCACCAGGACTGTGAGGCTGCCATAAACAGGCAGATCAACCTGGAACTGTATGCCTCCTACGTCTACCTATCAATGGTAAGTGTCCGCTAGAGTATGCATCTAATAAATGGGCCTTTGTTCTGCCAACAATGCAGATTGTGTTTAGTCCAAGACAAAAGATGTCACTTGTTTTTAAACTTCCTCTTATGTCTGGAATACTGTGACGACCTTGTTCTTTCACCTTTTTAAACTGCTCTCCTTTTCAGTCATACTATTTCGCCAGGGATGATAAATCCCTACAGAACTTTGCGGAGTTCTTCGGCGCGCAGTCCAAAGAGGAGCGTGAGCACGCCGAGAAGCTGATGAGTGTGCAGAACGCGCGGGGCGGCAGGATCTTCCTGCAGGACATCAAGGTAAGACGAGTAGGGGCTCATATTACCAAACACCGGACTGGGCATCGATTAAGGCCTCTTTGTGTCCTCTCATCCTCTGGGCAGTGAAGCTCACCTTTCAGATCTGCAGGTCGCAAGATGGCTTGAATAGCGGCCATGTGGATGTAACGTGTGTACACGTTGGAGACATGGGTGGAGGAGAACAGAATTCCACCAGTGATAGTGCCTATCTGTGGAACACATGATATGCTTTTGCATTCGATCTGTTTTCTTGGCCCCCGTTGATAAGAGAAAGAGGAGCACCTCCCATCCTGCTTCTTGCATGAACAGCAAATAAGCATAATGATTTGTGTGAATACTACAGTACATCAAAAGTCTGTTTTGTTGAAAGGTTTTTCACAGATTGTCACAATGACATGGTCTATGTTTGTGTGTGTGTGTGTGTGTGTGTCTCACCATGTTTATATTACAGAAACCTGACAGAGATGAATGGGGGAGTGGCTTGGAGGCTCTGGAGTGTGCCTTACAGCTGGAGAAAAGTGTAAACCAATCCCTGCTGGACCTGCACAAAATGGCCTCAGAACACAATGACCCTCATGTGAGTTTACAATAAGTACCCTCATAATTTACTCATACTCTCAATTTACTCTGGCTCGACACACATCGTATCAGGTAGGGGAGAAGCTGTTCTGAGAAATGTCGATAATTGAACATTTCCTTCTCCCACAGCTGTGCGACTTCATCGAGACACATTATCTGGACGAGCAGGTCAAGTCCATCAAGGAGCTGGCCGACTGGGTGACCAACCTGCGTCGCATGGGAGCGCCTCAGAACGGCTTGGCAGAGTACCTGTTTGACAAACACACCATGGGAAAGGAGAGCAGTTAGACCAGCCTTCCATTCTTATGATTCTGTTGGTCTGACTGGCCAGTGCATGTGTGGTTTGGCCTTACCACATATATTCAACACAGCTCTTATCATGGATGTGCTAGCTTAAGACCAAATTGACTAGAAGCCATAGCTCTATGTACGTATGTATGTGCATACCATGTCCTCTTCTCCCTTCTTCCTTGCTCAGAAATGTGTCTGCAAGATTTACATTTTTGATTAAAAAATAAAAAACAGACTGACTGGTCCCTTGAAAGGCATTATAGTTGTACTGATCAAAAGGGATTGTGCTACTTTTAAGTAATGGGACCACATGATGTACATTTTATCAGAACCACACATATTTTTGTTGTTCAGTTGTCTGTGAATTTCAAAGTAAATATGAATGGATTCTTGAAGAATATAATTTATGAATGTATAATTTATGCCATAAATTATATATTAAATGTAGTTAAGGCAAGCTGCCCTACCCTTATCCAACAGGAATCTAATGTGAAAAAAATGTGGTTTCATCATTGTCAGACTGTACAGCTTCATAATGTATATGTAAACTATAATGGACTATCTGCTCTTACTGTACATCCCTTACAGCACAGATTATGTATTTGATGGAAGTACAGTTCTCTACAAAATACAGTATGTCATAATGTTTGTTGCATTGCATTGTCTATATTTTGGAATTTATATAATATAAAGCTGCGGATAAACATTAATCATTTTGACTTTGCTTCTTTATTTCATGTCTGCATAAACAGTAAAACTAAATACATCTTTATTATTACTTTTTTTGAGAAGATGTTTAAGTAGCCCCAACTGTTCTTAAATCTGAGAATGAGGCCACTTAATTCTGCTTGTGGTTATTTGGATATTACAGGTGATCTAACTTGTTTTGAGAGTTGTTAACCCACATTCCTTTTGTGTTGTAGAGCAACACTTATTGTCCGTCTTTCAAAGTCTTTCCAAGATCTCAATAGGCTCGTACAAAAGTTATCCTAGCAGCGAGCATCAGCTCACTGTTTCCAATTGAACCTTATAATACAGTTTAACTTGAACAAGTGTAAGTGATAAGCAGTTGATCAATATTAAAATCAAATTTCAGTGTGTGAAAATTTCCAGCCAATAAACACGCTGGGGTCGCTGGTAACCAATCTGCCAACGCTTCCTCAGTCCGGGTCGTTTCCTCCTGCAGCCTTGTCCATCCCACTGTCCAACACTCCGAGGAGATACCCCTCTGCCAATGAAATCCCTGAATCATTAGGGGAATGTTGCTGATTGGCTGCTTGCTGAGGGGATCCAGATGTAGAAATGGTGTTCACATTATTGCTTAGACCTCCACTGGTGCCACTGTTACTTGCTCGAGTGCTGTTGTTGAAATTGGCATGGCAACAATAGTTACTATGGTTTGAACCATTGCAGAGGTTTGCTGCAGTGCTGTTGCTGTTGGAGGTTGTTGTTACATTAATGCTGTTGGAGCTGTTGTTGGGATATTGTGCCATAGTACGAGAGGGGCCAGTAAACGAGAAAACCTTTTCCGCCCCGCCTCCCGCGGTCCGAGCACTGAAAGGCCCGGCCGGACCCTCGGCCAATGACAGAGCGTCCAGGGTGAGGCGAGGAGGCAGGGGTCGCCGGGACGACAGGCCTTGGCCGGGTCGGAGCTTAGCGACGGGGCAGAGCTCTGGAGCGGGGTCAGGGAAGGAGAAGGCCGGCCCACCGGGGGTCTCCCCATCCTCGCTCAGCCAGGGGAAGGCAGAGGATGGCGGCAGAGGAACGTTGCCGGGCGTATCTGGGGGCAGCAGCTGAGAGCCCACAGCCGCTGGCGCCAGAGAGCTGCAGCTGTGCTCACAGTCGCCCTGCTGCAGCCGGCGGTGCGGCGGTCGGGGGCGGGGCATGGCGGGGGGCACGCAGTGGATGGGCGTCTGTGGGCAGCTGTAGAAGCCGGGCCGCTCGTACAGGGGCATGGAGGAGAAGGCGTAGTCGGGTTCCCGCTCGTGGCCAGGGGGCTGGCGGACTTGGCCGAGGGCTGAGGCAGGGGCATCTGGGTGCAGGTAGAGGGGGAAGCGGCTTAGCGGCGCCCCGGGGCGGCGGCGGAGGAGAGAGACCCTGGAGGAAGTGGAAGAGCGAGGGAAGCTGGGGGACTGCACCCCCAGAAGCCGACCCAGGCCTCCCAGCAGCGGGGTGGAGTAGTTGGCCTCCTCGTGCTCCTTGATCTGCTCCAGATTGGACTGGAACTCCATGTCTTCTTTGGGCACACTGGGTCAGGGGTGAGTCAATCGTGTTAGCAGAGTCTGAAATTGGTCTGATCAGAACTACATACGAGCATAACAAGGTGCCTGCACACTTCCCCAACCAACCCCAACCACCTCCCAACACCCAACATTCTAAAGTTGGCAGTTGTTGTTAGAATGTTGGAAGTTTAAAATTCAACTGAAAATTCATCCAACCGACACCGACAGTGACCAACAAACAAGGCCCCACCTATCCAACGTTGGCGTTGGTTGGGGCAGTGTGCAGAGCAGACACATTCGCATCTTCATGATGAAAGAAATATCTGGTGCTATCAGTACAGTATTACAGTAGGCTACTACAGTATTTGTGGTACACACACCTGATGTCCAGAGCAGAGCCCATGAAGGATGGCTTGCAGTGCTCGGCGCTGGCCGCGGTGTAGGGAGGCTGGGGCTCGGACTCGTCCCAGTACTTATCCCGCTCTACCACTGGAAAGCTGTCATACATCTCATCCACCGACAGCAGGGACACCTGGGAAACGGGGGGTAAAACAGGTTGCGTCACCAGTAGACTGGTTTGACACACTGGTGAGAAATGAAAAAGGGCTGACATGAAGACTGGTGAATTCTGGAGAGAAAGACCTATACAGTTGATTGGGGAAAGTAGTGATATAGTATATTGTAGTTTGGGCGTTTTTTGTAATTTGGATATAGGATTCTCAAACCTGTAAGTTACGATCGACTAGCCAGTTAGTTTCAAAGTCGTCGTCGTCCTCACCAAAAGGATTGATAAGTTGCTCTGCCACCTGAAAAGGTTCAGGGACATCCAAGCTAAACACGTGCACTTTGAGATAGGTCTTGTGATGCTGTAGAACCTACATACTATACAACAATTCTTGGACAGCAGAACAGCAGAGATGTTTCATCCTCATCTCACCTTGAGCCAACCGACGTAGAAGAAGAACTGCAGCAAGGTGAACACAGGTAGGTAGAAGTCCAGGTCATGGCCAGGGTAACCTTGACTCGGGTCCAGGAACTGACGGCCAATTAGACAAGCCAGGAAGAAGCTATAGACGGCTACTGTCACCACCTAACAGAAAGAGACCACTCACGACTCAGGAGTTAACAACATTCTGATCGGGTAAGATTAATGACTTATATTTGGTCTATGACTATAATTATAACTACAACCACTAACACCACACTAAACAGAACCTGAGTATAGACAAGGGGTAGACTGATCCAGTCATAGCCGTATAGCTTCATACACCTGGTCCGTAAACTGTTCAGTTCCTGATGAGAGAAGATGGGTAACTAGTTTTAATGCCTTGTGGACACAATCATGGACAACCTGTTGGTTCAAATACATTGAGGCAAAGTTATTTGCTCTCAAACCCCATCCCAAATCTGAACACATATGGGCTTACAGTGAGAATGGCAGAGAGGGCCACGTCATTGTTGATGCTGCCGTCGGTGCGAGCCCTCAGGGCCAGGCTGACGAACCACATGCAGGGAACCCAGAACTTATTATGAGGAGAAGGCAGGTCCTCCAGCTGCCTCAGCTCCTCGACTGTCATCAGACCTGGCACACACACGTCAGCTGTTAGACTCAGGGGCCAAAAATGATATTATGGACTTTGAAGTGCGTATATTCCCATAGATCTGCAACAACAGCCTCTGGGAGCTCAGCTGTTAATCTCTGCTGTTGCATCACTAAGTGTAACTGCTAGCACAAAGAGTCAGGGCTCAGCTATGAGTGTAATGTTCTGTTATTAGGATGTGGGGTTGTTAGCTGTGGGGTTGCGAGGCCATACCGGCCTGCACCAGGTGCTCCATGGTGGGGAACCTCTTGTAGACCGCTGTGCTGATGGAGCGGTAGATCAGCACCCCGGAGAGGTTGGCATAGCGCATGAGGGTGCGTCGGGTCAGCCTTGCGGCCTCGTCAGTGCCGCGGACGTGCCCGCCCACCAACGCCGCCAGGCGGTCCGGCCAGGGTACGCTCTCGAATTGACCCCACCAGCGGGACACTACCAACGTCACATAGAAGCCTGTACGACGATAAGAGTCTTCATTAAGGGAAAGCAGAGCAAGGAATCTACATGAAGTGCATTCCCAGGGCCTAGAGAAGCCTGTCTTGGATATGAAATCGTCTCACAAATGAAGATTCTGAACAGGTATCATTTGTGTTTGGGAACTTGTCCTACAGGTTTCACCTGCATTACTGGGGTACAGACACCTAGACATTCCACAATCACTGTCAGGCAGTCATGCTTGACCACTTTAATGTTCCTTGATCACCTTGGGGGGTAATGTGGGGTAGAAGTCAAACTATGTTTTTGTAATGGGGAAGCATTATCATTTTTCAAAAACCAATGATGGAAGGCACAAAAGCTTGAAAGTCACTGACACTAAGGAGAAGTATGATTGAGTGACCACAGCGAATGACTCAGAAACAGACAACTCACCCAATACGAAAGAAACTGGGATGAGTTCAGCATAGCGGTCACAGTATATGGACAGTTTCTCAAACAGCCTCTTCTGGTCATCAGTAAACACAAATCTAGAAGAAACAGTGCCAAGTCACAAGAGAGCCTTATGAATACATCATACATTGTAATAAATAGTGACAGCAACAAAAAACAACTACTCACTCTAGCCTGCATGACAGAACAGAGCCAGATATTATAATTCATACCACTGATATTTGTAGTCGGTTCACTTCCTGTAGCAGTCACCCTACCTGTAAATGACACTGAGGCCGTAGTAGAGTGCTGTGAAGATGATCAGCTCCCTGTAGAGCAGCTTGTAGATGCTGCCCTTCCAGCGGAGGAGCAGTTGAGAGAAGGTGCCTAGACGAGCGTCAGCAACCCTCCGTGAGTAGGTCACTGTCATCGCTGTTCTTCACTGGCCAAACCTCTCTGGTGCGGAGTTCAGAAGCATAGGACTAGTTTGGTCACATATCTAAAAGACAGACGTGAGTCACCAGGAGAATCAATTATTACTGATATCCATCTGTCCTGTCTTTGCACTGTACCGTCTTGTCCTTGCACCCTGTCTAATGTTGTCTCCATCAGTGTTATGCACCATTGATCAAAGCAAATTCCTAGTATGTGTAAAAACGAATAAAACTGATTCTGATTCATTGCCCACACACTAGCTGGCTGACTGAAACACAGTGATGTTCATGTCAGCAGACAGACAGGAGCAGAGCTACAGTAACAAGGTTACCATTAAATTAGAATCAGGTTTATTTTGGCCACCCCCACACACACACACATATTAGAAGGAATTCGCTTTCAACTGTTGGTGCATAACAATAAATAGACAATATAACAAATAAACAAGGTGCAAGGACAAGACAGGACAGTGAAAAATACAATAGTGAGCAGGCAAATACAATATGATCCTATGCAATACAATCCTATATACAATACAACCAAAAGTAATGTAAATACTTACTACAAAATAATACTACAGTGGGGAGTAAATTGGGGAGATTAGAAAAATGGAAAGTATGTAAAAGTAGGTTATTTAAAAGCAAATATATTCATATTTCATATTGATACTCAATAATGTATCTGCTCTACTTTCATCAACCAGACAGATCCCCTCAGACAACAACACCCAGTAGAATCTCCCTTGAATCCTAATCTAACAATACATTCCCAGTTTGTCATACTCACTGTGCCTTGTGAGGTGTGTGGTGACAAGCTTGGTACAGAATGTGGTAGAAAGAGAAGTAGGGGAGAAAGAGAGAGCAGGGGACCACTACACCTCCGGTCACTTGACGTGTTAATCTGTTTCAGTAACAAAGATGCATTGTGAGGCTGGTTCCCAGCTAATCTGAGCAAATCTGTGTGCCACGTAATCCCAACATTTAAAACAAATACATGGCAAAATAAACACTTCCAATAGATAACAGTGCATTCTTAAATCACATTCAGTCTGACCCTCCACCCCCCTTTCTCTCCACACAGGCAGGCACACACACACACACACACACACACACACACAAGCACGCGCACGCACGCACGCACGCACGCACACACACACACACACACACACACACACACACACACACACAGAGAGAGAGAGAGAGAGAGAGAGATAATTATGCATGCAGAAAAATATCCAGTGGTGACAGTAAACCAGTTGTAGGCTGTAAGAACTGAATCAAAATGACCAGGGGGCAGTAAATGGTCGCCTATGCCTTTCTGGACCACATCAATGAAAACTTGTGGCGGGGCTCTACGTCGCCATCTAGTGGAAGAAATGTGTAAATGCTGTTGAGCAGCTGGAATGAAGGTGTTAGTGATTAACCCTTCACGAATGACCGACCAGCAAGAGAGCAACACAGAAAGGGCGAAGTTCGGACCAAGCTCCCTGACTGACGACACTTCAGTCAATGAATTTCAGATGAGTTCTTGGTTTGGGTAGCCTATCACTATGCGTTGAGAGTCGTTTGGACCACCCAGGGTGAGTAGGCTATTCCATGAGCATATGACATGTGGAGCATTTGTCAAAATTATAGGTCTTGCCTGTCAACACAAAATGTTTTGTCTTAAAAACCCCCAACACAATGTAATGAGTTGATATTTATAGATTTCATAATGGAACTATAATTGAGATTATAGAACAGACTCAACCTTGTCGCTGCATGGCACCTGCCGCTCAGCAATAGCAGCAGGAGGAGTTTCAAATAGCATACTGCAATATACTTTATAATGGTGATGTTGATCTCCATTTCTTAAATGTGACCTAGCCTACTCTTTTCGGGATCATCTATGCCTTTGATGCATGGCCCGTGGGCTTCAGGTCTAGTTTGATGTGTAGGTAAGTAGTAGGTCTACTGATCCCCAGGGGGAAATTGACATGTTGCAACATAGCCTACTGCATTGAAGTCCCATTTAAGTGTCTTTTCGTGTTCCCCAGGTTTTGGCATCTGGTAAAAGTTTGACGCTACTCAAATGTGAAGACATAATGGCTACAACAGACTGGTAGGACAGGTGGGAGCATTCGTCTTCTCACTGGGATAAGTCAATGCTGCAGCTGGATTTGTAACACACCGCCTAATGGATGCGTTTGAGGGAATCCACAGTGTCCAGCTGTCGTCTTCCCCGCCGCCCGCGGCCACCAGTCCGGGGTATGAGGTCGTTGTGGCAGAGAGATCCGGGATCGCAGTCTACTCCTCCGATACGTTCTTCGGCAAACCAAGTCCCACAGGGCAGCGGGGACCTAAATATAATTCAACAACCAGGAAGACGGAGAGGCAGAGAGAGAAGTGTGCTGTTGGAAAGTAAGAATAAACATTTATGGAGGTGTTTTTTAATCTTTATTTATTTGTTTATGTATATATATATTGATTATTGTAATCTTTATTCGCCGGTCAGTTGGAAGAGGGGACAGTGACTTGCACAGAGGGCGCGCGCGCTGTTTAGTCAGGGATGGAAGGGGACGTGCTCGTGCTGTCACGTGACCCGTATGGCAGACTGACGTCGTTCTCGGTTGGAATCTGAATGAGCAGGGATCAAAATACACACGACCTAATAGCAAAACTCACAATCCTAGCCTGGACAACTTTATCTGGGTTGTTCAGTGTGTGCTACAGCGACTGTATCGTTATCAGCATTCCGTCCTGATAAACTGCAACATTGTTTTGAGTGCGCGTCTCTTCGCTGAAATGGTCTCACAGTGAACATTTTGTTAAACTACTGTTAACAATCTGTGGAGTTAAAGGGAATCTTGTTGGCTGGTCTGATGCCGTCGCGGTCGAGGCGCTGGAAGTGATCCTCCCGACGATCCGAGCCTTCGGTGGGTATAAAGGGAGGATCGGAAGGGAAATCCGGTGAAATGTAGGCTACCATAGCATAGGGAAAGTTATATAAAGTAATTTTTGTCTTCGTTCATAGTTATTTTTCTTCGTTTATATTCATTTTTCTACAATTCACCCAATCAGTGTATAGCGATAGTCTATTCAGGAAAACAGTCGAGTTGGTTGAGCTTGTTGTGGACAAAATGTTCTCATAAACATAATAGGCTACACAGAGCAGGGTCCAAATAGGCCTATGTGGCGACAACAGTATCGGGCCCACATTGGTGGCGATGAAACAAATCATGGCAGCTCAATTGTCTCTTTACGTTTCACCGTCATCGAATGATAAAAGGGAATGTAAAACTCCCCCCAAATCCTCCACCACTTAGGATGTCGTGGTCGTGTTCTTGTCTCGTCTTCTGAAGGCTGGTAGACCTGGAGCCAGAAGCGGGGCCCAGGGCAGAGGGTGGGGGGCAGGCTCAGGCCATGCCTGTGGGACAGGAGAGCCCCCGGGGGGGAGGGGAGCACGGCATATCCCGCCTCAGGAGCTCGTCCATGGAGATCAGGGAGAAGGGCTCCGAGATCCTCAGGGAACAGCTTGACGCTGCGCAGAAGGTACTCTCTCTCTCTCTCTCTCTCTCTCTCTCTCTCTCTCTCTCTCTCTCTCTCTCTCACGCACACGCACACTATCCCATAGTCACATGAATCGCCTTCACAATATGCTGCACTAATTGTTTGACGCAACAAGAATAGTTTTACACTGACATGACAATCTGACCTGGAAAACAGAACAATGCAGTCCTTCCAGTAGGCCCAGCCCTATACTACTAACCCAATTATGCCCTCTCCTCTCCCTCTCTTCACCTCTCTTCTCCTCTCCCCTCTTCCCCTCTCCGACCCTATCCTCTTCTCCCCTCCTCTCTACTCCTCTCCTCTCATGTTCTCTCCACTTTGACCCTATCCGGACCTCATCCGACCCCATCCAGGAGCTGAAGCTGAAGGACAGGGAGTGCGAGCGTCTTTCTCAGGTCCGAGTTCAGCTGGAGCTGGAGCTGGAGGAGCTCACAGCCAGTCTGTTTGAGGTAGGAGCTGATGTTAATAATCTGGAGAGTTTACTGCCAGCCTGTTTGAGGTAGGAGGTGATGTGACCATCGTGGAGGGACCATACTGAATTCTATGACTTGGCTGGGAACATTTTATTGACATTTGTGACAGACTCCTTCAGGATTTTCTGAAGCCTTTTGCAGTTATCTATAAATCACATCCCTCGCGATGTCTGGTGACACAGGAGGCTCACAAGATGGTGCACGACGCCAACGTCAAACAAGCAGCAGCAGAGAAGCAGCTGAAGGAGGCTCAGGGGAAGGTGAGTTTATCGTCTTGCCCCCGTTAATCAAATCACATAGGACGGTTGCAACTGAAATTGTTTAAGTTTTTAGCCAATCAAATTGCATTGGGCGGGTGAAGCGAATGAGTTGGGCAGGTGCAATCATCAACCTCTCCCATGATCCTCCTCGGCCGCAGATCGACGTCCTGCAGGCGGAAGTCACAGCCCTGAAGACCCTGGTGTTGACCTCTACGCCCTCCTCCCCGAACCGCCAGCTCCACCCCCAGCTGCTCTCCCCGGGCGCCAGGGGCGCCCACAGGCACGGGGGAGGGCACTACCGCAACAAGAGCGCCAGCGGCTCCCTCCCGTCCACGCCCGCGCACGCCGTAGACCCTCCCTCCGTTGCCCTGGAGCCTGGCGCCAAGGAGGACAGAGAGGCAAGTCGTACAACTGTAGCAGCGCGGCAGAACGACACCACGTCTGCATCTCGCTCTCTCTGTTTCAGTCGCATGTTGTCATTGCTCACACCTTCAGGAGTAAAGAGGTGTCCTTTTCTTATAGACTTGTCTAGTGATTCTTCCTAAGAGCCTGCGTGACTAACTTTCTCTCTAATGACCCGGCCTGTTTTCAACCCCGCCCTCGTCGTGTACATTGTTCCTCTTTCCTCTCTTATTCCTCCCAACATGTGCCTCTTGTTCTCTCTTTCACTCTCATTATCTCTCCTGCATTTGGTCTTTCCTTTTGTTACCCCTTCCTCTCTCCTCTCTCTCTCTCCCCTCTCTTTCTCTCTCCTGTCTTTCTGCCTCTCCTCTCTCTCTGTCTCACTCTCTCTGTCTCGCTGTCTCTCCTCTCTCCTCTCTTTCTCTCTCTCTCCCTCTCTCTCTCTCTGTCTCTCCTCTCTCTCTCTCTCTCTCTCTCTCTCTCAGCCTGCTGTTCCGGCTCTTCTCTCTCTGATTCTGTGTCTGCTGCCTGGCCACTCTGTCAGTATGACCTATGAACCTGACTGGCAGGAGCTGGGGGCGGGACCAAGGGTTCATAACCTCCAGGTAACCACACCCATCCGACCAGGCCGCTGCTTCACCTGTCTCCTCCTCCAGCAGCTTAGACACGGCCATGTAGACGCGGAGATTTCTACAGTAGCCTACTACGACTTTAGCTGGTTAGCAACCGTGTGTATAGTCTTTCCTGTGTACTCCACTATGTGATCAGTGTAGAGGTAGTCTCGCATAGCCAGACCTATCTCTACACTTGGTTTACGCTGTGCCAGCGCTGGAGAAAGGTCTGGCTGGACTCATTACCGTTCAGGGATAGGGGGGAAATTTCTTTAAATCAATCACAGTCGTCTTGAGCAGAGCGGTTGCTAGGTAGTTGTTGTTTGACAGTCTTGATTGAATCTGATTGTTTATTGTTCATTTTGATCCCCATTAGTTGTTACAAAGGCAACAGCTACTCTTCCTGGGGTCCATATTGGGCCAGGAATCTGGTCCGTCGCCACCGATTGGGCAGTAATAAACAAATGACAAGGCTTATCCCCAAAACCTACATCTGTTGAGTCAGACTAGAGAAGTGATGGGTAGCTAGTCCACTGTGACCGGGTGAGTTAACTAGTCGACTGTGACCAGGTGTGTTAACTAGTCGACTGTGACCAGGTGTGTTAACTAGTCGACTGTGACCGGGTGTGTTAACTAGTCTACTGTGACAGGGTGTGTTAACTAGTCTAATGTGACCGGGTGTGTTAACTAGTCTACTGTGACAGGGTGTGTTAACTAGTCTAATGTGACCGGGTGTGTTAACTAGTCTAATGTGACCGGGTGTGTTAACTAGTCTATTGTTAACTTGTGGGGCGGCTGTAGCTCAGTTGGTAGAGCGGGTCGTTGAATAATCGAAGGGTCAGCGGTTCTTATCCCAGCTCCGACTGTCCACATGTCAAAGTGTCCTTGAGCAAGACACCTAACCCCTAATTGCTCCCAATGAGCAGGTTAGCGCCTTGCATGGCAGCTACCGCCATTGGTGTGTGAATGTGTGTGTGAATGGGTGAATGAGCGGCCATTGTAAAGTGCTTTGAGTGCCGCTAAGGTGGAAAAGCGCTATATAAGTGCAGTCCATTTACCATTTACAATTGACTGTGACTGGGTGAGTTAACTAGTCTACTGTGACTGGGTCAGTGACTCTGGGTCCTCTCTCCTCAGATGGACTCGGTTCTGTATGCAGAGTTCCTCAGCTGGAGGGAACGGCCCGGTCTGGACCGCTCCTCCGCCTTCCTGGGCCGGATCTACAGGGAGGACGTCGGCCCCTGTCTGTCCTTCACACGCTCTGAGGTCAGTATCTTCACGCCTGTCCGCAAATACCGCAGCTCCGGGAAAATATTCACTACACTGGATTTTTCCGGAACTATGACACATGCGTGTGTGAAATAGCCTATCTTTGAATGTTTCACACATACGGGACGCCCCATTGCCCCCCCCCCCCAGCTGTCCCAGTCGGTGCAGAGTGCAGTGGAGAACAACTCGCTGACCATCGAGCCCGTGGCCATGTCTACCCTGCCCGTGGTCAAAGCCTCAGCCGTGGAGTGCGGAGGGCCTAAGTGAGTTGTTCCTCCACACAGATGCTCAGCCTTGTTCTGTTAATTCTGCAGCTCATTCACAGCCTGTTTGTGCACAAATGAGCGCTCAACAAGTATTTGCGCTCACCTGCAGTATCTCTGTCACATGGAGATCTATCTAGTTGGGTTTGGGTATCAACTCTTCACTATTTCACTCTTCACAACTATTCACCATTTCACAATACTTTCTGATCACCTTTTTGATTTATGATTGTTTTCCCAGTGGTTTGAGGGCAGCGGTAGAGACGTAAGTGATTTTAGAGGGCAATCAATTGACTAACCTTTCAATTAAATTATGAATTAACATGATACAAAGACACCTGTCCCAGTCTTACTAACAAACTTTAACAACTCTGTCTGCTTGGCTTGGATCTTTGTTGTTTCGTACACAGTATAACTGAAATATGACCCACAATCTGACAGCACTGATGGTTCCTATTTCTTTGCTGATGCAGCTGTTTGTGACTATGTTTGTTTGTAATATTCCTCGTCCGCTTCCTCTGGCTGTTATGCTGACCGAGCAGTTTATCTCACATTGGTCTGTGTGAGGCCAAACTACAGCTTTGTTTTCACAGCTAAGTTTTGGCACTCTTGTCTCCCAGGAAGTGTGCGCTAAGCGGGATGTCCCGGCCCTGCCGTCATCGCATCAAGCTCGGTGACAAAGAGAGTTACTACTACATCTCTCCCTCCAGCCGAGCGCGGGTACTCATCCGCCCCCTCCTCCTCAGTTCTGTAGATGCAGTCGGTTTAGTTGTTCACCCTTCTGATACGATGACCCGTCCAAGTGATGTGATGTGTGAAACCGGTCTCATCTTCCCTCTCCAGATCACGGCCGTGTGCAACTTCTTCACCTACATCCGCTATATTCAGCAGGGGCTGGTCAGACATGACGGTAAGATGGACTTAAAAAACGTAACCAACACCCCTGGCAACAGGTACTTTGTTGAGGCGACGGACCTGCGGACTAACGCGCTGTCCGCCTGTCCTGCTGATTAACGCGCTGTCCGCCTGTCCTGCTGATTAACGCGCTGTCCGCCTGTCCTGCTGACTAACGCGCTGTCCGCCTGTCCTGTCCCCCGCAGCGGAGCAGATGTTCTGGGAGGTGATGCGGCTGCGAAGGGAGATGACCGTGGCCAAGCTGGGCTTCTTCCCCACAGACCAGGACTAAGCGGTCAGCGCCAAGACAGCACCGTCACCATCACACAAGACACGCCAACAGGGGGAGGATGTGTGGATCCCAGATACGTGATCGCCAATGCTCGTTGACAAAGAAAGAGAATTGTAGCATCTCGGAGATTCCCTGTCACACTAAAGAGAGCAAAACATTAGAAATATGAAATGTGTAAATCCTCATTGAAATGACCAGGAGGTTAATGAGTAAAATGTCTTCACAAAATGTAGTCACGCTCAATGGGTACTGCAAAGGGCAGTTCTGCTTATCCATGGCCTTGTATTGTATCCAAAAAGACCTAATGTAACACTCCAGACTGAAGTGAAACTAAAATGGCTCCAGTGAGCTGTATAGAATGTACTTAAGTTGGCTAAGGGTCAGTCATTAGCCTGAGCTGCTGAGTGTACTGGACATGGAGTGTGTTGAGATCATTTGACAGTCATATTATGTGTAGCTTCCTGGCTATCTTTCATCAGCGCAGATAGACTATACTCATGTGGTATCCACAGACACATTCCTTATCCAGGACTATAATAATGTTCACATATTGGCACAGGTGCCATATACACTCCAGTATGCCTGGACCTCTCGCGTATGTCGTCAGACTCAACTCGTCACCAAGGAAGTATCAGAGCGCAGGAGCCTTGTTTGTAGATACAGTATGGCTTTAACGTTGCTACGTTCTTGCACTGTGTTTTAGATGCCTTGCATGGTCTGTACAGACAGGGCACTTATAGTTTGGGTTATGGAGATACTGCGGATCCCAAAACAGTTTTGAGTATTCCCTCTGGCAATGATACAGAAACAGCTGAAATCATATATGGTTATGCACAGCAGGTAGTACCGCCCTTCACAATGTAAGTACAGCTTTAACTATATAGTTTGGATATTAAACAGCTTTAACATGATTGTATTATGCACAACTGTTGCAGTTGTAGTATATATAAAATGCACTCCTGCATGTATGTGAAAGCCATAAGTGACCAAGTGTTTTGTACTGCATGAATACATAACCATATGTAGTGTAGTGTGTCCAGGTCATATTACCTCATATTGTATTGGTGATAATAGCTACCCTTGCATGAAAGGCCATAAAGAAGTTACATTTAGTTTCCTGAATGAAACCAAGTGCAATAATGACTTCCTCACCTTCTCATTGGTTTGGAGTTGCAATATGCTAGCAAATATAATTCCGTTCTGATTGCTATATATACTGGCAAATCTATTATTAATTTCATGTATTCTCATTTCATTAGAAGGCTTACAATAAATATTTGGCCAGAACATCCCACAGTGTGTGCCGTGTGATTTGTTATGTGTATGGACTACAGGCCTAAAAGCCAAAGTTGAAAGTATGTGTTCACAGAAATGAGTCTTTCTAAAACTACTATGGAAAGCCACTTGTACGTCAGCCAAGTAGTTTTGGTCAGTGCCTGGAACAGATGACTCAGCACCCTAAGCCACACAGCAGCTCAGAAGAAGAACAGGACGACAAAGAGGCCTAGTTCACCTCAGTTCACTGATTTGTCAGTATTAAGTTTGTCACTAGGAGCGTCTTCGATGCCCTAATACAAAAAGCTCTACTTGACTCCTGCGCCCACAGCTGCTAAACAGGTTTATGGGAGGTACTGTAATATAGCACAGACCCGACATACCAAGAATATCTCACTAAGAATGGCATTACTGGAAAAGTTGTTAGAGGATTTGTTAAGTATTCCGGATACTTGTACTTAGCTCCAAGCTTGTTCCGTTTTATGAATTTGCTTGGCACACTAGCCTGTCACTCACAGTGGCCTCATGAAGAAGGTTTAATATGCAGCCAGTGAGTAAGTAGACAGCTGAGGATGTCATGACAACAGAATGCAAAACATGATGCCACTTCTGGGGAGTGTCACTTCAAGCTTGTCAAAAGTGATCATTGCCTAACATGACAGTCTAAGATGAGGTCACTTTATTGTTCATTTATGGGATACTGTTATTGAAATATTATTTTTCATGAGCTGTAACTACAACTATTTTCAATGTTAAACCTGATAAAAGGACACGTTTGAAACATGGCATGATAGTCCTCAATCATTTCAAGGAAGACACAAGGGAGGCACATTGTATGGCCAAGAGAGAATGATACAAGTCGTTATTAGTCATTTAGTAGATGATTTTATCCAAAGTGACTTATAATAGCATCCAAGGGTAGCAAAAGATGAGGATCCTGGTGGTACTTCTTGAAGAGGTAAGTTTTGAACCTGCAGCGACTCTGCTAACCTTATCTGTCTTCCTTACAGCATCCGGCATTCACCGACACCTGCTTCGTTGGAAAATATCTGTAGAAAAAAAGAAAATTAAGAAAAGTGTGAAACATAGCACAATCTCTCTAACAAGTAAAGCATATATATCCTTTAATAGAGTTGTGTATATATTTGGGTTAATAAGATCATTAGTAGATGATTAGTAGATGATGTACTTTTTATAGCAGATCATCATCAGCACCAACATGGCCACTCCCCCGACCACGACCACCACTGCAGTGACCATGGAGACGGTGGACAGGGAGGCGGGGCCAGGCTCTGGAACGGATGACAGCACAGAGAAGAACAGAAGCTCAGAAACACGGGGATCACAGGTCAGAATCACAATCAGCTTTATTGATGGAGACACTTCATAACATAACACTTATGGAGACAACATTAGACAGGGTGCAAGGACCAGACAGGATGTTGCTGTTTAATCTGATTTATTTATTGCGTAACGACAAGGTGTATGATACATACATACTATGAGAGAGGTGCATACCTGTACATATGAATGAACCCGGGGTGTTGGTGCATTCCATAGCTTGGGGGCAAGGGGGTGGTTGTTCTGCACATTCGTTGATATCTGCACACAATCATTGCCAACACTGATAAAACATATTTTCACTTTGTTGTCTTCTCAGGACAGCAAAGCAAAGACTCACCAGGGATAAGGTGATGGGGGGAGGAAGGGGGTCTGAGGCTGTGTACCTTGGCAGGAAGGAGGGGCCAAACTCCACTGATGGCTGCCGGAGTTACACGTGACGGTGGACGGACCAACAAGACGGAAGCCCGAACGACACTGGTACAGAATCGTGGAGTCACAGAGGAGAGAGAAGCCAGACTGGAGCCTGGGAACTGGACCACAGCTGGGATCTGAGAGGGACAGAAGGCAGATGTGAACCAAGGCGCATCCTAGCATCTCATTATGATCTTTTCCCGTTTCTGGATTAAAGCCATATGTCTGCGTCGTCGTTCCTCTCTACCTAGGTCCGGTTCCTTCCAGGCGCTGAGGTCCAGGTGAGGGATGAGGGGGTGGCTGCAGGCCAGCATGTCCTCAAAGCTGGCGGTGCGGTAGAAGGGGTCCTCGGGGACGCGGGTGATGTGGCTGTTGTCACAGATGATGCGTGACAGGGAGACGGCGCGGAGGCTCCTCCTCTGGGTGCTGGTGAACACGCCCTCTCTCTCCCACCAGAACCTGACAGAACCAGCACACGGGACACGGCTGTGTTAACGGGACTGACGGATTCTTGGGATTCAGTCATCGTATTTCTGTCCATTACAGCGAAGGAGACTCATAGTTAATAATAACTGAACCTCAAGGGGACTTTATTTTGCCACACACACGTAAGTGAGCGGCGACACAGCACACACAACACACACACACATCTGTTTGTCTGCATGTTTTTCATATTGGGTTCTTGGGAGGAAACCCTTGCAAACACGGGGAGGACACGCAAACTCCACACAGAAAGACCTGGAAGATACCCCACCTGAGTACCTGACAACCCTGGGGAGAACATCCCCAGTGCCGACAACGTCCCAAGCGGGAATCGAACCCAGGACCTTCTGGCTGTGAGAGGACAATGCTAGATAAGTACTGAGCCACCGTGCCGCTGTTACAGATCGTTCCTTTCCTCACCTGTCGCCGTCTCTCAGGGCTCTGAACTGTTTGGCCAGCAGACAGGCCAGCAGCGGGCCCACTCTGCCCCCTGGGAGGGCGGCCTCTGAGATGGCGCCGACCCAGACGTCTATGTTCCGGGGCGTTCCGTACAGCAGCATGAACTTGTGGGCCAGAGCGGGGTTTCCCAGGACGCCGGCCAGGTCGGACGCGGTGTCGGGGACGGACAGACCGCAGAGACGGCGCCACGAGCTGTAGCCTGCAGGAGGAGGAGGGGGGGGGGTGGGACGGGAAGGAGAGAGTTTGACAATGAGATCGACACGTTTGAAGGATATATGGGCGCAGAGGAGAAGTAGAAAGGGGGACTGTTTCGGGGTATAGAAAACTTGTCAGATAGGGATAGTGCTATAATATGTGAATTTGACAGCGTGCTCCGAGATGAAGCGTTGCATGCGTATTATGTGTACTGTAAGTGTACTGAATAAACTGTATATGTACATGTGTACTGTTTCTGTACTGTAAATGTACTGTATATGTACTGCATGCGTACTGTGTGAGTACTGTATGTGTACTGTACCAGGCAGGCCATGGTCTCTGCCCCGCTGAAGGTTCAGGGCCCCCAGGTCCAGAGGCATCCCTCCCTGGGCCTGGAACAGCCTCTCCGTCAGCTCCTCCACCATCATCTGGCCCGGCGCCTGGAGCTTGGCTGGGGAGAGGAGCAGACCACGCAGCACAGGGTCTATACCACCTGGGGCAGACAGACAGGGAGAGAGAGAGGGAGAGAGAGAGAGAGAGAGAGAGAGAGAGAGAGAAAGAAGTGGTGAATACAAACATCAAACTGCAGAGGTCAGAGGCGGCAGAACCAGGTGAAAGGATGAGCCGAGCGCGGGGCCCCGTCTCTCACCCTCCTGCACCACCCGCCAGGAGGCGAACAGGGAGTGATGCAGGGGCAGCGGAGGATGCTGGGCGCTGGGGCCGTACTCGGGGCCCAGCCGCGCCACCACCGGCTGGACCGTGACGTGAGCGAAGCGGAAGGCGGCGGCCGAGAACACGTTGGCGATGCCGGGGTCCACCTCGGGGTCGTAGCCCTCATAGGGAGGCAGGAGGCGGGAGGCGGCGTCCTCCCCCAGTATCCGCGGCAGGTAGCGTTCCCATGTTAGAACCTAGGACAAAAGTGATCTCGATGAGTTAGGAACCCTGGTGAACCAAGCGTGTAGACCCAGAGGGCAGGCGGAGGTCCTGGTAAAGATACACAGCAGGGTGGGCGTGTACCTGGTGGATGAGCAGGGTGGGCGTGTACCTGGTGGATGAGCAGGGTGGGCGTGTACCTGGTGGATGAGCAGGGTGGGCGTGTACCTGGTGGATGGCGCCCATGATCTTGCGAGCCTCTTGGTAGAGCGTGTCGGGGCTCCAGTGAGGGTTGAGCAGGTGCAGCTTCCCCGCCAGCCTGTTGTGCTCCCGCAGGAACAACGTGTGCAGGGCGATCATCCCCAAGTGCTCATTGGCCCGCGAGTCGCCTGACGAGAAGCAATCAGGCCAGGTATGATAGTTTCCCCCAAAGCCCGTCTACACTTTGGCATGGTTGCGAGTTCCTAGCATACTGTATGCCTGCTATTACACGTATGCATATACCTGTTATTACACGTATGCATAAGCCTGCCATTACAAGTATGCATAAGCCTGCCATTACACGTATGCATAAGCCTGCTATTACCCTGCTATTACACGTATGCATAAGCCTGCTATTACAGGTATGCATAAACCTGCTATTACAGGCAGGGGTGAAAATTAACTTTTTGGCTCACGGTGAGTCACCTGCCAAGGGGACTGTAGATCTACCGGCCAAGTATATATTTTTTTCAGATAGCCTTCCGAAATCTAGTCGCCAATTGGAAATTTTACCTGCATTTGGCCGGTGGCAGGTGTTAATTTTCAGCCCTGATTACAGGTATGCATAAGCCTGCTATTACACATATGCATATGCCTGTTATTACCCTGCTATTACACGTATGCATATGCCTGCTATTACACGTATACCTACCCGCCTGGAAGCAGGACGTGCTGTTCTCGTAGTCTGCGGGGGCATCCGGTGTCTCCGCATCGGTGGAGTTGAGCCCCCTGCGAGGGCCGCAGGGGTCCAGGCGGGGCTGCGGGCGGGGCAGGAAGGGCATGTAGGCGAGGCCCTGGTCTGAGTGTTGGGGGTTGAGGGCCAGAAGGCCCAGAGGAGAGGAGAGGTTCCGCAGGGCGGAGGCCAGCGAGGCGGAGCTGCCGTAGACCATGCTGGCGTCCATGTAGGAGGTGATGGCGTTCAGCTGCTCTCTGCGGCGATGGGGCAGCGGCCCCCCGACGCAGCTCGGGGCCGAGCGGAAAAAAGGCATACAGCTCTGGACGCCAGCTCGAGGATCCGCTACAGGGATCTGGGACAAGGAAAAAGAAAGGGTCATTAAGTGTGCATTAGGTGCAGTGTGTAATTTTTGGCGGCATCTAGTGGTGAGGTTGGATGTGTCCGTCCATGTGTGTGTCCGTTCCTAGCATGAGATTTAGACCAATCAGGAGTAGCCTCTTTCCAATCCGTGCCAGGGGCTGTGACAGCTGTTCAGAGGTGATCGACTGCACCGCACCGCTTACTTCACTTCCTGATTTTTGTACTTTGCCCTATTCTCAATATTTGGACCTACTATAATTAGGTACACAGATTTTTGTTGTTGTCCTTACTGCTGTAACACAGCAATTTTCCCCGCAGGGAACTAACTAAAGTAACCATATATCTGTCTGAAGCCTGGAAGGGTTCCCAGATGTGGGTTCCCACGCCCGAGCGCACCTGTATGGGGAAACAGGGCGTGTCGCGGCTGCAGGTGCGGGTGCAGTCGGCTCCTGTCCTGAAGGCAGCCGTGCTGGGACTCTGAGGGGTCAGCGCCAGGTCGTGGTCGATCCACTGACCCCACTCCACCAGCAGGTGGGACAGGGTGGAGTCCAGGGAGATGTTGTCGTTGTGGGTATAGAGCACCTCATGGGACACCAACCGCACCTGGACAGGGGAGACCAGAGGGCTTCACGGCTGCTGGAGTGTGGTGCCACAGCTGACGCAGAGTGAATAGTGTGGAGTGAGTGACTCCTACAGGGGGCATGGTGAAGTCGTGGTAGGTGAGTGACTCTTACCGGGGGCAGGGTGAAGTCGTGGTAGGTGTGCTCTGGGTCCCAGCCTCTGGGAACCCCTCTGACATCCTCGTACTCTGCCGGCATCCAGCGGGAGTAGGGGGTGTTTGCTGACCCCCATTTCGGGTGCCGTCTGTGGGGGGATGACGACATGACACACGGCACGAGAAAATTATACAAAAACTAACTGCTGAAGTGACTGTGAGTCGAACATGTATTCCTGTGTTTGTGCTTTCGGGTGAGTGCTCTGACCTGTTGTTGCACTCCCCAGTGAAGGAGCGGTATCGCTGAGTCAGACAGCCAGTGTCACACTGGGGCCTCTTCAGCTCGGAGGAGCAGCCGGTCGCCTGCTGCAGGGTCTCCAGGTCCTCCTCAGTCAGCAGCTCTTCACAGAACCACAGACAAGAAATAATTGACCTGATGAAGATGTATTGACATCGAAACATTGTCGCACCTCCAAGAAAAGGCTTTAATTGATGAGTACTCTCAGTCTACTACTCTCTCAGTTTGGACTGCACTTATGTATATAACACTTTTATCCAAATCGCTTTACAATGGCCTCTCTCATTCACCCATTTACAAACACATTCACACACCAGTGGCGGCAGCTGCCATGCAAGGTCATGCATGGCCTGCTCATTGGGAGCAATTTGGGGTTCAGTGTCTTGACCAAAGACACTTCGACACGTGGACAGGAGGAGCTGGGATTCGAACTGAACCGACCCTACGATCACTGGGTGACCTCCCGCTCTACCTCCTAAGCCACAGCCGCCCAGTTTGCCACAAGAAATAACTGACACACAGCTTCTGATGTTCATACTGGGGCATGTGAAACCATAATGTACTTATAGCATCATGGCATGTGTGAAAGATGCTAATCTTCCATATACAAAACGCCCAGTGGATATTTTTCCGGTACCAGTGAGGTTGGGCTGGGCCATGGTGTGAGTGTAGACCATCTCCCTGATCAGCTCCACCGTGTTGTCCAGCAGTTCTGCGGCCCTGATGTGGGTCCTGGTCACGGGTCCGGCCTGTTTGAACTGGGCCAGCAGGTCGCTAGGCCTGAGAGAGCCCTCTGACAGAGACATCTTCACTCTGCAATGGCAATAAATTAGCACACTAATCACAGAGCTAAAATACCACAAAATATTCAGAAATCGATATGAACAATGAACAAAATAAAACATCATAATATAGTCAATTATCTACTTTTAATCGTTTATCTATTGACAGAACACAAAGCCATTTACAAATAATCTGCAAAGACAAATGAGAAGGTATGAGGTGAACCTGTCTTCCAGAGGATTACCTCTCACTGGTACGAGCATAAGCAGCATCGGTCAATTCGATGGCTCGTCTCAAAGCCTCCTCCATAAACGCGGACCCCAGATAGACACCACCTGTTAAATGACACACACTAGTCCAGTACCCACTCAAACGTACACGATGATAAACATGTTGTGATACTAGACATTGGTTTTACTCAATGTACACATATATGTATACCTGAGGTGTTTTGGAATATTCCGTGTGGCATGGCAGAGTGAGGTAGAGACAGCAGGCTGAGAGCCAGTCTAAGCAGAGACAGGGACACCTAAAACAAGAGGACATCTAACACATACAATGACAGAAGCGGTTGCAGTGTTATGTGAATCTGTTGCAAACAGGAATATTGTAATGGGTTTTAGTGATGTCAGAGGAGCTTACCATGGATGCCGAGTTGATTAATTCTTTAGTCTGCGTCTCCAAACCAAGTATCACACAGTGCCCACAGGAAGTATGTAATTTGTCACTTAGCAGCATGAGTATAAATGCCTATGAAGTGATGAGTGGCCTAAACGGCTTACATAATATCAATACATAGCTATGTGCAGGTCTCTTAATGTTCATTGGAGAGCGTTCAGGATCCTGAGTGCCAGGTGTGTCGTTGTGTGTGCGTGTCTGCTCCAAGCATCAGAAGTTGACTTTTTATACACTGGCAAGGCCAACAGGTATGTGCAGAATCTACTTATCTCTCTCTGGTGACAGGCACTCAACATCAAACAGACTCCCCTTTGCCTCGACCTAATAGCCTTTCAAATCAAGCCCACTTCTGCCCACTCTCATCATGACAGCTATGTGTCAAATAGAATCACTTGCCAGAAAATTGCACAAACTTTGTTTTTATTGGATAAATTGAGCAAATGGTTGAAAAAGGTTTTGCATATCCGTCAGAGGCAGATGGAAGTAGGGATGGTGCAGGAAACCCGTGAGAAGATTTCTCGAGGAAATGTGCATGTCTACAGCACAGATACAGTAGTGATCATTCAGTGTTTGTAAACACCGATTCAAGGTGAGGATTATTATCTTTGTTGCGGTGCAGCTGCACTTCTAAGAATATGAGGAGCAACAGAAGGGAATTTCACACCGACGTCATGTGAACTCTTCAGTTCTCAATAGGCTCCCTTTCTCTCTCTTACAAGTGTGTCAGTGTCTCTGCCACATGCCGAGACCTTTGAATCTGATGGTCACTCTGCCAGGGCTTCCCATGATACGGGCAGGTGGGCGAGGATGGAAGGTCAGGATAGGAGAGGAGGGCTTACGGGAAGTACAGGGCACCTGGGAATGGTGGAGGCTTGTTTTAACAGCCTACTCTGGGGGCCTTGAGATCAAAAATTATTTTTGAAATCAACATGAAAATAAAGACAATACATTTATAGTTTTATGCCAATGAAAGGAGGGAGAACAGTGCACAACTCTCTTCTCCTTCCTTCTTTGAAGTTCCAGGTGTGCAGCTGAGATACCATCAAAGAGAAGACAGTCACATTTCAATACAGTGTTATTAATGTTATCACTGCTGAGTACCAATCAGTTACACAACATCAGTCTGTTTGAAAAGAAGTAGTCATTCCTCCCAACAAGGGAGCGAAGAGACAGCAGGGCCGCCCTTACCCTGGTGTCCTCTTGAAATGTCTGTGATAAGAAAAACAACACAGCATGGTTCAAAGACTTTATTCACATAAATATTAATAGATTAGCATATTTCTTCACGATGCATTTTATTATTATATTTTAATTAATTTAATTAACTTTCATGATTGCACACGTTAGGCCATAAGCAGTCAATAATAAAGAGGTTAATCAGTGCAGATAAAATATCAATATTCATTCCGGAAGACTTTAAATTTTAGTTTAAAATTAATCAGTCTCAACACTGAGGAATGGTGCAACATAAGCAGTTAATAGGCAAGGTCACATTCAGCATGTTAGATTGTTCATGGTTTGGTTTCGGGTAACAGATCTCCACACAGCGCTGCTGGTGCAGCTAGGCCTGCTGGGACCACAGAAAGCGATCACAGCGCTCCAACATAGTCTGGATCAGGGCCCTGGCGTCAAACGCAAACAAGAAACGAAAATCAGTTAGAAGACAAATTTCAAAACACTTTTTTTTTTTTTTTTTTTTTAATTATCAGAAATTCAACATGAGAAATACAAACTGTATACTGTGGAAAATGCTGATCCCTGTAGTCACGGAACACCCACCTCTGCCTCTTCTCGGCCACCCTCAGGAGCTCGCAGACCAGGGCGGAGTGCGGCCGGAGCTCCAGCTGCACGCCGCACTCCTGCAGGGCGGCCAGGGCCTGGTCAGGCCCTACCGCACCAGCCAGCCGCAGGGTCAGGTTCTCAGGGCTGACCTGGCTGCTGCTGCTGCTGTCTGCGGAGCCGTTGGCGAGGCCGCCCCCGTTGGAGGCGGGCGCCGTGTCCGGCAGCCTGCTGCACTGCTGGGACAGCTGGATCAACGCCTTCCACTCCTCCAGGGTCTGAGGAACCACACCTGACAGACAGAGGACGACCACGAGAACAGAGAGGAGAGGTTCATGTGGGCGCTGTGATGCACACTAAGCACAATCAGACCAATGTACAGCAGCTCAGCCTGTCGTTCTCAATGACAGTACTTTGGTTCTCAAGACTTCTGCACCTCTGTAGTCTGATAGGTCCGTCGGAGAGAACTAATGGCCAACTTAAGTAGAGAGAAAGAAGTCCCACACACTGCCTTCTTCACTTGCAATAAATAAATTTAATAGGTACCTATTACTGAAGAGTTCACAAAATAGGTACCTATTAAATTGATTTATTGCAAGTGAAGAACAGTATTTTGCATGCATTTATCTAGGGGTGTAAAACAGCGAGCTGTAACTGGAAGAGTGGCTGTGATTACCGTTGGGCTCCTCCAGGAGGTTGATGTCATCTAGCCTGCAGATGGTAGAGAAAGCCTCCGTACGACGCTGGAGCTCACAACACAGGGACAGGTAGCCAGTCCAGTATCTGTACACACACACACACACACACACACACAAACACACACACACGTGCACACTTGACAAGAGTTCATGGATACGGGAAGCAGCGTCTCCTCCATACAGTATATTGCCACTGCCAATTATCACAGACATCGAATAGAACCTTGCCAAGGCCTTAGCTTTTGGCTTGGGCATTCCTGCCATCTGCAGGACCCTCACAGCTAGTCTGTGGAAATTACCTAGGCTTCCAAATATAAACACCAGCAATTTACATTTGTACTTAAGCTGTATAATAAAGATCCTTGAGCAGTTGGTACTTTAAAACCTTGGTAATGATTGCCTCTTCCAGACAATGGTCAAACGTACATCCTACTTAAAAAATGGTGACTTCTCTACTGTCCTCATCGACAACATCTACTGTAGATGCTAACATTTATTAGCCTTGCCACTAATAAATCAACAATTCTATCATGCCTTGCAATGTACATCCCCTTATACACATAGCACGCACGCCCACACGCACGCACATAGGGGAACCTGGCAGGATGAATTATGAGAACCACAAATGACACCGTCACAGTATTGCACACAAAGAGAGGCATCATGACACCTTTCATAACAGGTTTACTACTCAGTCTTTGGTTTTACCAGATACTGTAATTAGGAACGACTACAGGACAAAAAACACAACTTTACCCATGGACCCTGCAGGTTTCCGCCATCTTTTGCTTGGATGCCAGGTCGGCTGGGAGGCCAATCAGGAGGGAGAGGAGGCGCCCGTATCCCCACGTGAAAAAGTGGGAATGCCACCTACAGCACGACAACAGAGAGAGAGATGGGATGTGTTATGAAGACCGACTCAACAGGAAGAGTGAATGAAGTGAACCCCGGTGAGTCCAACATCTCCAGACCTGGGCTGCCCGTCTGAGGTTAGGGTGCTGGACCGCTGTGGAGCATCATGCGTCAAGGCCAGCTCCAGCCAATCCTGACGCAGGGTCTCTGGTTGAAGAAGGGACCCCACGAACGCGGCTCTGGAGGGCAGCAGGGATACAGACAGACAGGTTCGATCCATGGGGCTTTTCGTCTTTGTTTGTTTTGAAAGCATAGACAGAGACACACAGGAGGACTACAGCCGGTTTGTGAAACCGTCCTGTCGCTGACTTACCTCTGTTCCTCAGCGCGGGACTGGACCAGGTTGTCGAGATACGCCAGGAAGTGGCTCGGCTGGGCCATAGCCATTATGTCGGAGGGAAGAATTGTGGGATAGAACTGGGCGAAGGAGCGCACCGCCACCTCCCCGTGCTTCTCGTACAACCTAGATAATCATAATAATACATTTCATTTATAGGGCACTTTTCACTCTCAAACAATCCCAAAGTTCTGAACCCAAATGGGGAAGTGAACCGTTTACAGCTTCCTGTAGCATGACGGCACAAATAGGAGACTCTCTCTTCTCTTCTGTTTCCTCTTCACCAGCTGGTGGCTGTGGTGTTTTGAGAGGTGTACTGTACCTGTGAGGTTTTGAGAGGTGTACTGTACCTGTGAGGTTTTGAGAGTTGTACTGTACCTGTGAGGTTTTGAGAGGTGTACTGTACCTGTGAGGTTTTGAGAGATGTACTGTACCTGTGATGTTTTGAGAGGTGTACTGTACCTGTGAGGTTTTGAGAGTTGTACTGTACCTGTGAGGTTTTGAGAGATGTACTGTACCTGTGATGTTTTGAGAGGTGTACTGTACCTGTGCAGGTGAGCGAGGAGTTGCGGGGCGTTCCAGGGCTGTAACTCTCTCAGGCTGCGCAGAGACTTCAGCAGGTCACATTTCTGAATCACCTCCACCACCTTGCTCGGTCGAGTCAGTTCTGTTTTAAAAAATAAATGAAAAAAGAAAAGACAATGTATCGGCACATGGTTTCAATGTTACATTGTTTGCTTGTCTCAAATAACATAAGTACACCATGTCATCAAGTCCTGAGAACAGGACTAGCTACGGACCTAACATGGCCTCCATGACGGAAGCAGGACTGGTAGCTACGGACCCAGCATGGCCTCCATGAAGGAAACAGGACCAGCTACAGACCTAACATGGCCTCCATGAAGGAAACAGGACTAGCTACAGACCTAACATGGCCTCCATGAAGGAAACAGGACTAGCTACAGACCCAACATGGCCTCCATGAAGGAAACAGGACCAGCTACGGCCCCAACATGGCCTCCGTGAAGGAAACAGGACCAGCTACGGCCCCAACATGGCCTCCGTGAAGGAAACAGGACTAGCTACGGACCTAGCATGGCCTCCATGAAGGAAACAGGACTAGCTACAGACCTAGCATGCTCCCATGAAGGAAACAGGACTAGCTACAGACCTAGCATGCTCCCATGAAGGAAACAGGACTAGCTACAGACCTAGCATGCTCCCATGAAGGAAACAGGACTAGCTACAGACCTAGCATGCTCCCATGAAGGAAACAGGACTAGCTACGGACCTAACATGGCCTCCATGAAGGAGCTCTGTAGCTCCGGGCGGTCCTGGTGACTCAGCAGACACGCCCTTCTCACACGCTCCGGCTCCAGCAGGAAGAAGTAGCGGCGCAGGAACACGGCGACCCCCGTGGCACGCCCGCCGCCGTGGGCCATTTGGTTCCCGAACGCCCCCAGCTCCAGGTACAGGGTGGCCAGTTGGCCGAGCTCCACCTGGAGGTCGGAGGGTAGGTGCTTCGGGGCCCACACGCGCACGGGCTCCGACGGGGTGCCGTTCGACGTTACGGCAGGCGCCGCCTCGACATGCTCGGAACTGCAGCGGTTCTCGCCCTGCCTCTCTTCTCCTCCGCGCTGCAGGGAACCCTCCGGCCTCCCCTCCTCCTCTACGCTGTCCTCCCCCGCTGGCTCCTCCGGAGGGCTGGCCGGATTCTCTGACTCCGGGTGGTCGCTCTGCCGCCTGTCCTCCCCCCTTCCCTCCGCACCCGGGCGTCCTTCATCAGCTGGACCCTGCCCCTCGGGACCCAGGACTCTCTCCAGCACAGGCAGCCACTCCTGCAGAGCTTCTCCCAGGCAAGTCGGGTCCAGCAGAACCAACGGGTCCTGGATCTTGGAGCTGCATTGGATGGAATACAACGGATGTATACGGTATATTCCCCATTTAAACGTGTATTTCAATGTTAGGGTGATCATTCCATTCTGCCTGTAACAATATTAAGGTATGTCTGTGGAAACAAACAAAAGAAGGCTGTTGCTCTGAACTCACGCCACTCGCTCCGTCGCCGTTCGAAGTTCCTGTAGGTCAGTCTCTGCGTTTGCTTGATCGGCGGACGCCCTGTGCAATACACAACAAATCACCATCAAAAGGGAACTGACTCCTTTTTGTTTTTTTTTCTTGAGAACGTCTTGCTCAAGCGTACTGTATCACAGCTTACTATTCCATACTCACTCGTGTTCTATTTCCTCGGGCATCGTCGCCGTGGCAGTGGCGACCTCGGCGTGCCCCCCTTCCCTGGGGTCAGGGGGGCGGGGCCAGATCTCGGAGTTCATCTGCAGGGTGTTGATCCGGTCGGTCGTCTTCTTCACAAAGCTGGAGACGCTGAGCGACAGGAAGAGGCGCAAACACGGCGGCAGATTAGCATTCGCAGGACTTTGCTACTATCACTTTCCTAGGAGATGCAGAGAGCAGACCGTCTTCAAAAACACAGCGCCCTGGTGTAGCCGGCCGCAATACAAAGAGTATGACGGGCATCAAGGGACACGACGAAATGTACCGCAAGAACGAAAATGGTGGAGGGCTGAGGGGGGGCATACCGTCTCAGAACATGGAGGCCACATGATGGAAAGGAGAAGTTAAAGTGAACCATCTAAGACAACAGCTGCACTTTAAAGTGCAGGTTTCACTTCTCCCGAGACAGTAAAACCTGTTGGCCCCCGAAAATCCATTTAATCTGTCACATCTACTTGTCATGTGTTGTTGTATGGTATCTGCTGCTGTTGCCTCTGAAACCGTATACAACATATTGCACTCAACTCGGTTGAGCTTCTGTTGCTCCTTTGTGTCATTAGAGTGGGGGCGGTGGGCGGGGGTGGGGGGGGGGGGTGGTCACCTGTCTCTGACGGCCTGCAGCGCGATGCGGGGGGGTTTGGAGCGGAATGGGAGGGGGAGATGGAACTGCAGGCTGGGCTCAGAACGCTCGCCCTCCATGCGCTCGCCACTCTGGGGATCTGAGTGAAGATGGAGGGGAGGGGGGGGGGGGGGGGGGTTGGAGTGATGGGAGGGGACGATGAGACCATATAGCAAGCAGATGTAGCAGACCACTGCCGATGTAGCACAGAGAACACAAGGAAATGGGGCAATGTGAACAAGATGTCACCATGAACCTGTTTGCGTGATGGCTTGTATCAAACTTGCTCCTTACCGGGGTCTACCTGTTCCTCCTCCTGACCAAAACTAAACTCCTTCAGCTGCTCCTCCTCTAACATCAATTGGCTGACGACGGAGCTGGTCTCCTCATCCGATTGGCTGCCTCTGCGGCTAATGACGCGATAGATGCCACAGTCCAGAACATTGAAGCTCTCCTGGATGGAAGACCGCATATTTAAATGCTGGTATGCCAATACAAAAACATATCTACAGAACGATTTTGAACCAAGTATATGAACACATAAAATGTAGCATTAGGAGCATTGGGCATAAAACCTCACATGCGAGGAGATGCTGCTTCTGCGACTGCTGGAGGCGGAGTCCAGAGGCTCTAGTTTGGCGATGACTTCCTCTAACTGGCCAATCAGCTCGGGGTGTGTGGCGTGGCTGAGCTGTGATCTAAGGTGGTCAAGACGGTCGATGGGGATTGATTTCCTGACCTGCCGTGAACAATGGTGATCCACACTGATGACTTCATATGCCTATTTCACAACCCGGCGCCGCCATATGGGTCATTCATATCAATGAGGTGGTAACATGCGGAAGTCGGCATTGACTCCAATATAATAAAGAAAACGTTATAAAAATACCACTTCGAAATTACAAACTCATGATTACCAGACTCCCGATTGTTTTTCACTGCCGTAGTTTTCGCGTTTGGAAATACATGGAAGTGAATGAGCTGATGGCTGACTACGGCTCATTCATTTCCATGTACAGTATTTTCAAACGCGAAAACTACAACAGTGAAGTCTGGTAATCATGAGTTTGTAGGTCCGATTGTGTATTCTACCTGTTATTTAGACTATTTCGGTTCTTGAAGTAGTATTTTTTTTAGCGTTTTTTTAAATAAATTATTTTTATTTTTTACATTGGAGTCAATGGCAACCTCCGTATTCTACCACCTCATGACATCAGACCAATATGGTCATGAAATGGGCCTATTGACACTCAACACTGCGCCACTTCATGATTACAGTCCAACAGGGCAGGAAGCAGAGGAAATGCAGTACACGTCTTACCCTGCTGGGGGCGATGGCGTGCTGGAACATGCAGCAGACGGCGGCGGCCGGCGCCCAGGCTTCTCGCCGCAACAACCGCTCAACGCAGCGCTCCACAGACAACAACGAGAGGTGGGACAGGCGCCCGTCACCATGGAGACAGAACAGCTCACTGCGGTAGACGGCAATCTCCACCACGTCTACAGGGGAGAGGGACAGATTAGTCTAATGCTGCGTTCCATTGTACTTGGAGCTTGGGGAGAAAAAACAACAACCTCTGATGCAGAAAAGTGCAATGGAACGGTCGATCAAGACATAATTCCAAATCGGAATTCCAAGTTCGCCGACATAAACACACGTGACGTCACAGCAATATCGCGGCATACACACAGAATCACCCATCATCAACTTTATGTGCAGTAGTGTTTGTATTGTGAAACGTGCCGCGACGACTTTGTATTTGACATTTCCACTCAGTTGACTTGATAGTGCTTGATAGAAGTCTTTGCGAGCGTGCGGTACTAGCCTACTCCTCCCGCCTCTTTTAAAGTGTGCTATCTGTTAAACCAGCTGCTGTAGTGTTGGGTTGGAATGAATCCCTGCATGTACATGGCCCTCCATCCAACATGGCTGCCCATGCATGCTCGAAGTGCTCTCTGAATGAACAACACAACCACTCAACCCCTGCCCTGTATACTGTACGCCGTTTCTCTTTGCTCATGGTGCTGTGGTAATTGATAAAAGGTCCTCAGTAGATGTTTGTAAAGTTCAGAGACTTGCCATTCAAACATCAGTTTGCTGTGGGCGTCCATGTTTTCTCAAGCAGATGCACTGGGACGTAGCACACCTACGGTACCACACTACACTCTGCACACACACACACACACACTGTATAAAAGCTCACCACACTCGATTCTGTATATTTTGCGTGATTTTGCATTTGTGACTTTTTCTTTGATTATATCGTATTTTGTATTTGTACTGTCATGTCTTCGCACTGTCCTGTTGTCTCCATCAGTGTATGCCATTACCCTAGTCAAATTCCTAGTATGTGTAAACCATGTACAAGGCCAATAAAACTGATTTTGAATCTTGAATCAACTGGAAGTCGGGAACACCGACTCGGAACTATCGACTTCCAACTTGCAAACGAACACAGCACAAGCCTGTGAGACTACGTACAAGCAGCAGAAAGTAATTTAACAGAGTTTGAGTAATATAGCGAGGAAATCTTGAGGGCAACCTGAAGGTGTATTCACCTTTGACCTCAGTCCACAGAAGTACCTGGCCACTCTGGGGGGTGAAGATATAGACGGCTGAATCAGTCCAGGTAAGCAGGTGCTGGTCCCTGCACATCAGCATACAGAGGACCATGAGGTTACAAATGAGCCTGAGACATACAGCTCCTCCACATTTGTCAGGCCATGTTGAAAACAAAATCAGACATCAGTTTACTATGGGAACTGTCAGTGAACTGAGACTGAAAGAATACAGAGGATTGACAATACCCAAGGTACAGCAGTCTAGGAAAGGCAATGGACTGGGAACTCCTCTGCAACGGATTGTAACGTGGTTCACTCCTGAAGGGATTGAACATGAAGAAACCAAAAAAGACAGAAAAATGATTCAACCTTCTGTAATAATTTCTGAATCTGAATCTAATATACTAAGCATAGGCAGTTATTTCCACTGGGGTACACGCCACCCTAGCAGCACCCTGCCTACTCACAGGGAAGATTCTAAGCAGATGGGGAGATTCTTGGGTAAATTGAGCTCAAAATACTGGGGGAAAGAATGTTTGCAAATCTGAGAAATGTGACATGCATGATTCAGCGGCACCTGCCAACAAGTCAGCTGTCTACACGGCTTGTTAAACTCAGCGCACAACATTCCCAACCGGCCAACGAGCAAGTTAGCTAGCTAGCAAGAGGTCATCAGGGATTTCTTTTTTATATATTTCTTTGGTTTTGATCTATAAACATTTTAGAAAACATGAAAGACGCTGCCCATGAACGATAAGGTCATATTCCATAAAGTAGGGTTCATCCAGATTTGGCATCCCGAAGTAGGACTCTACCTTATTGCTAAGTAAAGCTAATTTTCCTTTAGATCTGAGGTACTTCAGTCAAGTCAACGTGGAACACGGTCTCCAAGCGAGGCGATGATGAGGAAGGACGTACCTGTAACTGACCAGCGGCACCGGGGCGCAGGCCAGCAGCTGCCTGAACTGATGGGTGCTGAGGACCTCCCCGCTGAAACTAGCCTCCCAGATCCTGGATCCGGGCCGGGCGCAGTACAGCAGGGGAGGCACCCCCCCCGCCGCCACCCCCCGGCTCTGAGGGAAGAAGCAGGCGCCGTACTCGCCGTCCCGCTCCTTATTCCCCACCCTCCAGAACTTCTCTCTGAAGACGGGGAGAGATAAGAGAGAATATAAGCACGTAAGGTTGTTGAAGCACAACTGTGATGTTGTAGCCTGGCGCTCTCAGACTGAATTCCCATTTCGTTTCACTTCCGTCTGAACAGGCTCCCATTGCAGCCATTTTCAGAGATGGGTGTTGCCGAAGGAGTCCTCCGCGATTAGTTCATCCCCTAACCAATCACTTTGCGCAGTTTAATTCATAGGACGCATTCAAAGGATGCTGATTGGCCTGGCTGGAATTCCAACCAGAGATCACTGGACGAGAGCCTTTCCAGACCCTGGTTTGCATTTCGAAAATTCAGATTCAGGGGCTGGAGCCAGGCTACATGATGTGTCCAAACATCATCAGAACAGAAACAGACAGGCAAGGTTAAGGGGATCCTGGCTTTCTACTCTGTTGAGTTGCACACCATGTCTTAAGTGGTGGTCCAGTCAGGCTCCTCCCCTCACCTCTCTGTGTCACACAGGTAACAGCGGCTGAGGGAGGACACCAGCAGACGGCCGTCCATGTAGCCCAGCTGCACCACCCGGGAGTCCACTGTGGTGATGGTCTGGACGGGGAACATTACAAACGCTGACGCCTGGACACACAACCAAAAAACAAAGGGGTTAAGAATTTGCAGTTCAATCATGCTGGACCTGTCAGAAGTGCTGCACATGTTCAGCCACAGCGAAGCGCCCCGAAGCAGTAGAGGAATACCTTGCCGAGTTTGGAGGACCCGGCGCGGAGAAAGGACACCTTGCCGCCGGCGTCCCCGACAAAAACCCTCAAGGCGCCAGTGTCCCAGCACAGCGAGGTGATGGTCTGCCCCCGGTGCTCCCAGGACACGCTGACTCTCTCCGGACGCCCCCTCCGCTCCAGCTGCAGCTCCCACACCACCACCAGCCCCTGACTGAGACCAGGAGACACATGGGGAGACCAGGAGACACACGGGGAGACCAGGAGACACACGGGGAGACCAGGAGACACACAGGGAGACCAGGAGACATACGGAGAGACCAGGAGACACACGGAGAGACCAGGAGACATACAGAGAGACCAGGAGACACACGGAGAGACCAGGAGACATACAGAGAGACCAGGAGACACACGGAGAGACCAGGAGATGCACGGGGAGACCAGGAGACACACAGGGAGACCAGGAGACACACAGGGAGCAGAACAGAGGACGGGGACACAGAGAGGAGGAAGGAGAGGGCATCAGTGAGATAATGACACTGCCTGAACCTTGTCAATAAAGTAGAGGAAACTGAACAACATAATCAATATAAACCCTAGGTTATCAGATTCAGTGCCACAGATAGCATTGTTTACCTTGTTGCAACAGCGATAAAGTCTTCATCGTGGGGGCAACAAGCCACTTGAGTGATAGAACCCTCCTGGAAGAGAATCCAATTACAGTATATGATTATTGATCAATAAGCATTGTTCCCCCTCAACAGTTGTCACTTACTTGAACTAGTCAAATAGCCCACCGTACAACTATAAAAAGAAAAAAGATATTTCAATATGAGAGTGTTTAGTTTTGCCTCTTGTAAGCTGATGCCAGGTTTTAGAACAGACGTATATAGAAAAGGACACCTTGTGAGCGAGGATGAGCCTCTGCTTCCAGCCCTCTCTCTGGATCAGGTGCAATCCCCCTGCCGATGTCCCCAACGCAAGCCACTTCCTCGACACTGCCAAGCAGGTACACTGACACACACACACAAACACACACACACACACACACACACACACATTAAATACAATTTACAAGTGTCCATGTGATATCCATTACATTCTATTCAATACAGAGTAATTGTGTTATTGTGTTCTCCCCCGGGCTGTCTGTCTGACAGGAGGAGGCAGCCGCTACCTTAAGTCTCCCAGAATCCAGGCGCAGGGCGGAGAGCAGAGGGTCCAAGCAGTCAAACTCTGCCAGAACATGGCTGTGATACTCAGGCGCAGCAGAAATCATGGGAATAATATTTAGGATGCTGCACGGCTGAAAGTGATAAATTGTGAAGCAAAAAAGGAAAAGATTACTATGATTTTGTAAAAGTAGGTCTATATAGAAATGTTGTGAGCGATCAGTATCAGTTTTATTTGCCAGGTTTTTTTTTTTTTTTTTTTTTTACACATTAGGAATATTATTTTGGTCGATAGTGATGAACAAATGCCAGACACTAAGACAAGTCTATGTCAGTAAAAATGAACATTGTTACAGAAAGCTCACCTGATCAATCTGAACTCCCTGCTTGGTCGATTTGCCTTGGTTAACTCAGCTGAAACATCATATGACTGTCACTATCCTCTCAAATTGAAAAATCATGACTTCACTTATCTACTTTCTAAACATGAGAAAGGTAGCTAACTACATTGTACCTTGACATTTTTTGCTGGCAACTAAAAATCTTAATTATTTCGAGAGCAAAAGCTAACATTAGTCTACTAAAGTGACATTGCACATTTAACAGCGACGTGGAAAGCTCACGTCAAACTTAAACATTCTTCTGCAGTTTCAGCTGGAGTTACAGTAGTGCTGGCATCTAACTATTTGCTAGTTAGCCACTAGCACTATGAGTTACTTATTCGTAGTTATCCTATCTGACTAATAATTTTGAGTTATATTTAACATAACGTTAGTTAGTGCCAGTGTGGCATACTAAGTTACATTAGTTTGGTTATAATAATCATCGGTACGACCAGGCTTTGCAACTGTATGACTGCCGATCACGGGACAGTGGCTGGTGTGATGGTAGACTAGCTAACGTTGCCCCACGGACACGGGGAAAGACAGCACACTACTTGAATGTTAGCCAGAGACAATTACAATGTTTTGTAAGCTAGCCATGTCTAGCTACTCCAACACCGAGCTCACTCAATCAAGTTTTCTGACTAGCTGCTAGGGTAACGTCAGCGTATTCTAACTTCACATCGCTACGCTACATGTTAGCCAACGTAGCTCAATAGATATACAAAATATTGATTTTAGAACTTACCTGCAAATTTCAAAACAGTTTATTTCAATTCTGTATTAAATACCCGTTTAACTTAGTGCTAAGTCATTCTCCCCAATCTAGCTACTTCAGCGCATCATAAATACACACACACTCCAGCCTGACGCTCAAACTGAATACAACCCCCCCCCGCCACTCACAAACACTAAAGTTACATTTCCTGGTGAGAGATTCTTGTGGTACTACTTTGTTAGCAGTCCCAACAGGCGCACCACGGGAATTGGACTAAATGATTTTACCCTACTACGTGAAAAAAACACGAATTTATATACTCGTAGTTGTGTCACTTTATGGATATTATGTAAAACTTTACACGTGACATATGTTCTGTATTTTGTAGTCAACAGTATAATAATAACGCCGATACCGTGCTTGGCCTATTTTCTAGAGCGCAGCCAGACAGTCTTGGAGAGTTATGCGTCCATTAAGACCCCCCTTCAATCGATTGAAATGTGAAACCATTCTCCGCAGCGCCAGAAATAACCCTGATGATAACGGAGATCCGGGGGTTAGGGAGATAAGTGCACCACAAAGTAACGGGCGCCCACAGATGCCTGGTCCAGAAGGCTGTTGACTTCATGCCTCTCAGTGCACTGTGAAGAAATGATGCAAGCTTCCTCCTACCACCGAAATAACAGGGCCCTCTCGATTCGAGGGTGGAGAAACATAAGTGAAACCAGTACAGACCCAAGCATGAACATCATATTTTAATGTGTGTAACATCCAAAGTTTGTCTTCAGTGCAGCTAGAAGGTGCAGACATTACAAACCCAGTGCCGTTTTAAAGTGTGATTGGGGCACACATACTAAAAAGCACTACAGTGGAAATGTCTTTACAGTATTGCTATATTCACTCCCCTCAACCGCCCAGGCCAGGTTCACTGGAACTCTGCCCCCTGAACAGGCCCGGTGCTCGGAAGGGCTGCATTGATTTGTTCGAGCCATCCCTCGTCAGTCTTGTCCTGTGCAGTGACTCGCATAGTCCTTTGCTTTGCATCTCACATAGTCCTTTTTTTCCTGAGAGTTCCGTCATTCGATTTCCTTTTCTCTTGAAGTTTGGTCATTTAATACCTTTATTTAAAAGTTTGTCTGGTTCAACCATTATGGGAACCCTGAAATATTCCCCCCCGCCCATTGAAAGAAAAAAGAAAAAAAAAGCTAACAGAACAGAAAGAAACTAATTACAGTCGTTTGTGGTAGAGATGCAGTTTAGTCTTCTGTTGACGTTTAAGAGACACAGCGGCATCCATCTATGTCCTCACGGCCCCTGTGGACCACAACCTGTCAGGGCCTTATTTCTCTGTGTGCCCAGCCCGGGGCAGGCCGAGGCGTGGAGCCCATCTCGTGTTCTTTCCTCGTTCAGCCTCCATACGGCGTCTGCAGGACGACGTCTCTCAGGTCTTCCTCATCATGCGACGGGTCTGCCAGGCATGGAACTTGTTGTATGCCGTCTGCAGCATCTCCTCCAGGTGCCCCGTCAGCTGTGGGGATCGGTTCATATGTTTATTTGCGAAAGGCCTATACAGGGTCAAATGTACGACCCTACTTTTACAGAGGTTAACGAATCATGGTCCTTACATTAGTACTTAAATATTGACGCTGGATCTTTTCTTGGAAGGGTCGGAGCTTGGTCATTTGGAATCTCTCCAGGTTTGACCTCATTTTCACAACCTGTAAGAGTAATGATTAATTGAGTCAGAAAAAGCACTACAGCAAGAACAACACATGGATTTGGCCACGTTAACAAGCTGAGGGTGTTTCCTATGATGAAACTAAGGTTGCGTTCACACCTAAAGATCTGTTTTCTGAATGGGGAATATCCCCTCTGAATATCTCACTCACAGAAACCAGGCCGGCCCACACCGGCCCACTTGAAGACTTGAGGAGTGGAGTCCGCCATTGACTGACAGGCATCTCCCCCCCCCCCCGACCAAACGATTTTGGGCACCTCTTTTTTCAGGCACTTTTTCCACAGGCACATGCATTTCTAAATTAGGCTGATTATTAATTAGTTACTAACTAATAATTTGTATTCGGCATGTTATTGTATTTTATTAGGATATATTAATTTAATATTTATGTAGGCCTGCTTCTCAGTAGGTCACTTCCACTCCTGGAGTTTGCGCCAGTCTGGACATGAAGCCTCCCATTTATCCCATCCCTCCCATCTATCCCAATGATTAAATTAAATTAAATGCACTGGTATTACATAATTTAACTTGATCACAATCATCTTTATTGTGGGCCTATAGTAATAATCCAAATGATAACATGTAGCCTAGGCCTACGTAACGGCATGACAAATGCGCACTGCACTCCCAAAATGCAAAATGTAGCCAATGACATAAGAGTAAAAAGTATTACAACGACAATATGAAGCCTATTTTCAACTTGTAGGCTAGACATTGTGGGACTTTTAGTTCATAAAACAAAGATTGTTTCGAATGGTGTTCACACCAGAAATGGACCGCTCCAGAGTTCACTTGACAGTGGACTGAGACCACCATCGTCCAGCCGGACCAGAGAGTGGTTGTTTGGGCCGCAACAGAGTTTGATTCCTGCGTTCACACCACTGAAACAAACCGCAACAAGGGGTTTGGTTCGGTTCAACCGGACTTAACAAGGTTGGTGTGAAAGCGCCCTAAGTGTGGTGGCTTTGGATTCTGAATATTATTAAATTAAATTGTTGATGATGGAACTGATAAGGAGAGATCAGACCATGGCAAGAACTCTAGCTGATTGAATAAGAAGAGTGCAGAAGTGAGTGCAGCACATTCAAGAGGTCTACCTTCTCCTCCAAGAACGGTGTGTTTACAGGAAAGCATGACCAGAAGTGCCTCAGTAGTTCTCCAGCAGCCGTATACAAATGCTTCAGCTCTCCCTGGACCTCATTTGGTACCATCTCTGTAACAAAGCAAAGAACCAACAGAGTCAGAGAACATCAGGCACATGGTGTTTTTGCACATCGCAACACTTGTCTTTGGTTACTTTTTTGTATATGACAACATTAATTGAATACACTAACGGAATGCAAACCTATTCAACAGAAGCAATGAACGTACGGTTTATGGCTTGTTGTGCCCCTGCCTGCATCAGTATGCCCCCTGGAGAAAGGGCAGCGATGGCAGAACTGGCTGTGCTGCTGGACATCACCTGTAAGGAGACAGCTGTGAGAAGGATAATCTCCTTTCAGAAGAAACGTCACAATCCAAAGCCTCGGTGGCAGGCTGAGTAGAATCAGAGACCGCCAGGTGTCCCTAACCTGAGTAAGGCAGGGCTTGTAGCTGGCCATCTCATGCTGGATGCAGTTGACAGAGTTGATGATGTCTTGGCTAGTGGTGTACTGTTGGGACTGGAGAGGCACAGGACCATGAGAGTACCTTGGAGAAAAGGATTTTAATACTCAACTGAATGACACAGTTGTTCCAAACAAGTATATCCCTTCCAAGTCAAGAGTAGAAAGAATGTGAAGAATAACCCAAACAATTCCTCTACCTGTCAGATTTCTTGAGGTTCAAGGCAATAGTTTTCTGTACATTTTCCCTTTGAAGGTCCTCATATTCTATGGCCTCTTGCAATTTCACCTGTTATATATAAACACATGCTTTTAGACTTAAGAATTGCCATTTAGACAGAATATTCATCAATAATTAAGAATAGATCGCAGCTTCATAAATTTGCTTGAACCTCTACCTTCTTAATGGGTGGTTGAAAGAAGTCAGAGTCCCTTGAGTTTCCATCTGTACTGCTTGTCTCACTAGCTTGATCGTTGGGAGCATCTCTTTGATAACACAAAAGGTTATAGGTTAACATTTAATAACTGTAAAGAGAGCGGGCCCATTTTCTTTGTTCAAATGTGTTAAACGAGGCATGTGTGAGGTCCGCACACAGCTACTCCACAGGGTTTGTTTATTGGATTAAAAGTGACAACGTTTCGACCCGCGTGGGCCTTCGTCAGGTAATGGTTGTCTCAAAACGTTGTCACTTTTGTAAACAAACCCTGTGGAGTAGCTGTGTGCGGACCTCAACCTTGTTTCACCAGATGTCACATTGTCCTGCACCAGCGTGGTGGATGTGCTTGGCAAACATTTTATTTCAAACGAGGCATGTGTGACACAAAAAGTGACACAAAGCCACAGAGACATATAACAAACACAGAAAGAATCAACAGAATCAGTACAAAAACAATTAACAGAAATATCTTTATGTTAAGAGAACATTAACCGTCCCTTGAATAACTCGGCTCACCCCTTCCGTGAGCCAGCTGCCAGCACCATGGCACTGTGATGGTTGAAACGTTTGATGATGGCAGAGTTGCTGTTCTCCTTCACCGTCTTGTTAGAATTGGATGTGGAGGGTGCCGTGGAGATCCCATATCCCTGTACAATGAAGCATGCAGTGACAAGCTCTTCCACTCCATACAATAGTAGGTAAATGGACTGCACTTATATAGCGCCTTTCTACCTTAACGGACCAAGTGCTTTACATTGGCCTCTCATTCACACACACAAATTCACACACCAATGGCAGCAAGCTGCCATGCAAGGTGCTAGCCTGCTCATTAGGAGCAATATGGGGTTCAGTGTCTTGTTCAAGGACACTTTGACATGTGGACACGAGGAGCCGGGAATTGAACGGCCAACCCTGCGGTCATTGGACGACCCGCTCTACCTCCTGAACCATAGGTGCATATTAAAAACATAACGACTCTTACCTCGTCAAATGTTTTGTCCTCCAATGACATGAGGTCCACCAAAGGATTCTTTACTCCTTGAACGACCATGGATTTCAAGCCTGCGTGATGTGGATGTGGATATGGCTATTTCAGTAATGATGTTGACAAAGGAAATGACCAATTAGCTTTTTTTTTTCGAACACATGTGGTCTAACCTTTTTCATCCTCCTTAGCACACTCTGAGAAGATATCCTGTAGACCAGTGTTGATACGGTCCCTGTGGAAGTAATGGGACTGAAAAAAGCGGGTCCAGAATTCCTTTTCAGTCAGGTTGTGCGGGACATTCTCACCATACTTCTGTTTCACTGCAGGTAAAAGATAGTTTAACAGTGATTGAGTTGACTCAGCCAGTCAGTAAATACAAAAATACACAAACCTGTTTAACATGCACCAACTAGTTCTGGCAGATCAAATAGTATTCATTTATTCCTTTGCTTATCAGTCCAGCAAACGGCATTGAACCTCCTCATAGGCAGCTTATATATACAGTATAGGTACCAATGTATGAGTGAAAACAATGTAGCCTCAAATGCACCTCTGGAAAAGATTCCTAGATTATTTTCCAGCTGATTAGGTGAAATCATACTTTCAGACATTAAGACAGTGTACAGTATAGTGTGAAGTGGTACTAAATACATTGGTATAGTGTATAGTGTGAAGTGGTACTAGACACACTGATGGTGTATAGTGTGAAGTGGTACTAAACACATTGATATAGTGTATAGTGAGTGGTACTAGATACAGTACACTGGTAGAGCGTATAGTGTGAAGTGGTACTAGATAGTGTATACAGTAGGTTGAAGTGGTACTAATTTAGATACATGCAGAAACTGGGTATCTTACCTGCAGGGTATGTTCTGAAGATGGACTCAATAATGTCAGAAGTGAGATTGTATCTCAAACCATTACAGCCGTCTGTCTGAGGCCGTATGTCTGCCTACAACCCACATTACGACATTCATGATAATTCTATGATACAAAACATTTCTATGTGCATCAACAAGAAATTGCCAACTTTGTCTTTTTTCATACTATTAACACCACTGTGGTGATTAGAAAAGTTTTGATGTGCTCACCAGAAAGGCTGCTGATATCCCAACTTCCTGCTTATTATTGGAAAGTGAGTGGTCCACGTTGTTCATACTTAGCCGGTTGGCCCAGAACTCTTCTGCGCTGATCACCTGACTTACAACCAGGTCTTTGTACAACTGAAAAAGCACCGGATCTTCTTGCAACATTCTGGGGGAGAAGAATAAAAATGCTGACAAATATTCCAGTTTATGTTGATCATATTCATTTTCATAACATACCATAATAATTTCATAACCAATCTGTTGGAACTGTTACGGCTGCTGCACACCTTCAAGAGTTAGCCGACAGGTGCGTAGGAGGAAATAGATCTAAGTAGGCTGAGAGAGGCTTCCCGCACACTGTCCTTACTTGCAAAATTACTTTATGGGAAAAAACAATGTTTCGGTTGCTAGATAGACCTTCATCAGGTTACAACGGGACATGAGTCATTGTCAGTGTTTGAGACATGAGTCTTTGTAACCTGATGAAGGCAAAGCAACCAAAGCATTTTTATTTTTTCAAATAAAGTAATTTTACAAGTAAGGACATAACCAATCTGTTAAAATGCACACCTGGATGTCTGGATGTCATTTGGCCTCACCTATTTTTCTCCTCAAGTTCCTTGTTGGCCCTCTTTTTGAATTTGGGTAGTAGCTGTTGTAGAAGGTCCTTAGCAGCGTCTCGGTCTTTAAGGGCAGTGTTCTCATTGGCAAAGTGGAATGTGGTACTCTCACCAGTGTGAAGGACCAACTGAAGCTGAATCTTGGCTTTGCCATCAGGGCTGATCTTCTGACCTGCACACCCAGGGGTCAACAGAATAACAAACAAAACCCCACAGTGAAATCATTGCGCTATATTTATGATAGCCTATTTAGACTTAGGTGTGTGATTTCATCAGCCAGAACTCACAGCGGATATCAGCATACAGGTGGCTGACGGAGAAGCGGTCTTTCCCCTCTGGGCCCCATGCTATGCGCTCTGCCATCAGGTACAGAGTGCCATCCTGTTTCCTCTGTCGCACCCTTTTGACCACCAGCAGCACCTCCTCCGACAACGCTGCCATGGCTGAAAGATGAAAAAGATGGAGGCTTACATTAAGAGATGAGAGGTAACATTACTGAAAACAACATAAAACTGACTTGAGCTTAAGACGTAGGAGCTAGCATAATGGCATAATGTGCAATTTCCCATTGGGGATCAATAAGGTATCTGAACTGCCCACTGACGTCAGGACAGCAGAGTTGCTGCCCATCTTTCCCGGCAGGCTCAAAACGCACCTCTTCAAGAAGTACTACCACGATCCTCCCCTCTTAAGCACCTATTGTCTTTTTTTTTTTTAAATTTGCTATTCTTGCACTTTTTGCCTTCAGCACTATATTATGCTCTTAGTCACTTGTTTAGAAAGGAGATGTACTTTTGAGTTCTGGCAAGTAGTAGTACATTGGCTTTTCCTACGTTAAATGTAATTGCAATTGATTGTATTGTCGCTTTGGATAAAAGCGTCAGCTAAATGACTGCAATGTAAATGTAAGGTCGCAGGAGCAAGACGGGAGAAGTACGTATGTCTACGATGCTAGCTCGCTATGTCAAATGCTATAATGGAGGCGATGCCAGAAATAAATAAAATGTATGGCAGGTAAGGCTAGCAAAAAGTTGGCTTTTTGCAATTGTCGCTAATTTACAAGGCTAACATTAATATATCATCTAGCTAGCCTAACGCTAGCTAGGGACGTTAGCTTACATTAGCCGGCTAGCTACTTAAAAAGAGCAAGCCAGCTAGTGCTAGCTAGCTAATGACCTAGCATCTTGCTAGCATGCTCAGTTAGGCAACATCATAAACCAAATTAATGAAAACGTGTTAGTAGCTAGCTACATACCCCTTGCACGTCATACCAAAAGCCGGCGAAGCTTTCGCTGTACTTTCTAGGCCAGTACAGGCTAGCACTAACTAGCTAGATAGCCCATCATCATGCCCATGGCTAGCTTCGACTCGAGAAACTGGCTGACTGGCTAAGAAAGTGAAGAAAATATTCATTACCTCAATCTCCAACGTTGTTGCAGTTGATACCTTGTTTCTGTGTTCTCCCGATATCGGACATGCAGTTAACGTGAGTGCAAATGTTTGTTGAAGGTGTTATTTGTTTGAAATGTATAACAACTCAAGACTCTGTGCTCTCCATCGACACAAATGTGTCAAAAGGTGTATCGCGCTAATAGTTCCGGAAGAGTGAGCGATTGTGTTGTAGTTCCCGTCCATAGCTTACACTTTAGTCTGGGAGTCAGGCTACTATATTTTGATTAACCTGATTTTAGTATTTTTCTCTGTTTATTCTTGTAGCTTGGGGGTCCCTCTTCAAAATACAGGAGGGTGCTCGGTGATATCCCTTGAGCATTCTATATATTAGCCCCTTTAGTTTCAATGTATTTGATTCAATATCAGATTAATTACCTTTTAGGCCAGCAAAACACACTTTTGATGAAAACACAACCCATGCTGGATGAATTGTAAATGGTAAATGGACTGCACTTATATAGCTTAGCGCTTTGGATAAAGCATGTTTCTAAATCCTCGGTGCATATCTACTGAGGGCAGCATCACCGTGCCTCTTGCTGTTTGATGGAGGCACCCTCAGCAGCACCAAGCGATCTGAGGGAACGATTTGGAACATAGCCTACTCCGACAGGCAGTCTGACAGGTAGGAAGGTGCTAGATCATTCAAAGACTTAAACAAAAGTAAAAGAAGCAGAAAGATGCTAGTACAGGTGTAATATTTTCTCTTTTCGTGGTTTTAGTAAGAATTCGTGCTGTAGGCTACCCGATAGCGCTGTACACAATAGTACCCGATACACGCTGGCAGGTAGTTAGGGTTAGGATTATTTAGTGTATACATGCATGCATATATTATATACACTGTATAACCCTAAGCCTAATATACCTGCCAGTGTGTATAGTGTACTCCAAATTTCTACATTTCAATGAGCAAAAGCTATGTGGGTGTACAGCAAGGTAGCTCAGTGGTAGAGCGGGTCGTCCAATGATCGTGTCAAGTCTCCTTGGGCAAGACACTAAACCCCAGATTTATCCCAATGATAAATGAGCATGAGCTTCTTGTCTTTGAAACATGAGTTTAACATGTTTTTGAAAGATTTTTCACGGTGCCCACCCACATCCATTGTATGACCTAAACAGTGGTAGAGCAATTATCAACTTTCTCAAAAGTGCTAGTTTTGTCAACTTTTTGATCTGAACCATTATATATGATCATAAGTAACCTTAAAACAGGGCTAAACATGAATTTTCCCTTTACTACTCCTTTAAGACCCACACCGAAGGACACAATGGATAGAGATGGATAGAGATCCATTGTGTACTTGGCTGTGACATGAGCAAGGACCACTAATATCTCAAGAGTGCAAAGACTGTCAAAATGTTTATATGACGTTGTATATGATTGTAAATAACCTTTATAACAGGGCTTATGATGCAAAATACCAAACTACTCCTTTAAGTGTGTGGTTGCAGTTACACCTCTACATTGGTATGAGCCAGAATCACCTACAATAAAATTGTCTTGGTCAGGAGGCACTACTCAACACGAAGTAGGCCTGTGTATGGTACAAATTACTCAGGAGAGAAGATCACATATTCTAGACCAGAAGAGTTCTCGTGTTCAAAAAACAGACGCATATTCTTGTTTGAACTTTAATAGACTTGAAAATGAAAAGAAAAATCTGCATGCAGAGAGAAATGATTAATTATTAAGTCATGTATACATTACTTTATGTTGAAGATGGAAACCCTGTTGTGCCCATAGGATAATGCACATAATTAAAAAACATAAATTATTTTTTAAACTGAATCGACATTAATGTAGCATTTATTAATTATTGTTATACAACGGTTAGTTCTGGTTCTTGATTCTGATTGGCTGGAAGCCGTGTTAAAATACTTTGTAACACACACCTGGGACCGCATATCATTCCATTTTCAGTATTAATGCGCCTCCCATTTGATCCAATGCATTGTAGGCCTAGTTGTTGTTGTTTCTTGGCAACTCTTTTGTTAGAGGGACTATTTTGCTCGGCGGAATTGAGGGAATGATGCTTCGTTTTGAATAAATGTTCATATTTTACATTGCTGTGTGTTTATTTTACACTAATAGCTGTAGTAACCGTTGTATAAAAGCAGTAAACCACTCGAGGCCGTGTGTTATAGTGATTTTATAACAGCTAGGGGGCGTTGTTAGGCACGACGCGAAGCGGAGTCAACACACGGCCTCGAGTGGTTTATTGCTTAATCACACTCTCTAACATGGCATCCACATGTCTCGATAAAAGTGTAGGATCTTTGGAACTTCCTCCCATCTGAGCAGATCATCTCCACCTCCCTCTGGCTAGTAGACATTTCTTGACAGCAGGTGCATGAATGCATTAAGGCATTTTTCTCTGCTGAATACCTTCAAATGAAACACAAAAAACATGGTTAAGAGCATTGCTTAACCACACCAGGTGGAGCAGGGTTCAGATCGACTTAGATCAACAGTAATAATAATGATGCTCACATAGAAGACGTTTCACAGAATCCTCCACATGCTGGGATTTCCACAGATACTGCAGACCTGCAGTCTTTAGTCTCCAGGTGTGTGGTTGTGTTTCTGACGTGGCAGTCAGGACGTGGTGAGCCTAGGAAAATGCAGAGGAAAAAATTAATTACTACAGTTTTCAAAACATGACTTATCTTAAATCCAGGACTACATTGTGTGTTATTGTGTACACTGTCCAGTAGACCTGAATTTAAAGCAAAAAAGATTAACTATATGATTATATGCAATATGTTGCACAGTTTTTTATTTACTTACAAGTTTGGCAACAACCGTATTGGTCATGTCTTTCAGTTCCCTATAAAAAAAAAAGAACAGGCAAATTGATATATATATATATCTTATTACACACACACACACACACACATATATATATATATATATATATATATATATATATACATACACACACACACACACACACACACGCACACACACATTTTAGTTATTTAGCAGACACTTGTACATGATAATTCATGGCTCAGTATCAATATCAACTACTGAATACTCACTGGGATGCAATCTTCTGGATGGAATTCTGGGCATTCAATTTTTAATTCCACAACTGTAAACTGGTGGTTGACCTTTGTGCATTTATACTTAGTACATGTATCATTAGGAGAAGACCAGTCATGGTCAGGCTGTATATAAGTAAGATCAGGTAAAAGTTTGAGAGTTGTGTAAAGAAAGACAATTATAATAAATGGGAATGCCTTTACAGAATGTTTTCAGGATTTTGACCTTGACCACATTGGCATTTAACTCACCTCAATGATGTGAGACGTGTTGCCTGGGAGGACTACCACACATCTCTTCTGTTCACACTCTCCACAACATGAATTGGACTGAACTACATACTCATAACCCTTCAGGAAATAAAATAAAGCATTGCATCAATAGCATTGTATTGTTATGTTCCCTGAAATCAACAACCTGGTGCTTGCTCAAACCAAAGACAACCAACAAAAAATAGGCATCCATAAGGATCCCACCATAGTTGTTGTAATGGAATAAATTTGATGTAACTATCAAAAGTAAAAGGATTTGCCGAGGTTCGCTCAAAAAGGTTCAATCTGGTTTATTTGCCAAAACATACAATTGCAATTGGACTTCAGAATAAAACACAGAAAAGCGTTTTACAGAGAAGAAGTAACTCAGTTTGTTCTTGCGCGCTCTTATATTCGATGTTATGCCCGGATATGACGTTTCTAAGATCCGATTGGCTAACTCATCATTACACGTCATCATTAAAGGAGTAGTAAAGGGAAAATGCATGTTTAGCCCTGTTTTAAGGTTACTTATGATCATATACAATGGTTCAGATCAAAACATTGACAAAGATAGCATTTTCGAGAAAGTTGATAATTGCTCTACCACCGTTTTGGTCATACAATGGATGTGGATGGGCATCTTGAAAAATCATTCAAAAACATGTTAAACTCGATTTCAAAGACAAGAACCTCACCTAGGTGTTAGTTGGCGTTCTGACATATAATTCGCCATAAAGTAAGATTCTAGTTCATCTGGAAAGGCTTTTTTAAATATTTAGCATAGAACTATTTAGTCGCAGCACATACGTGTGTAAACTTCCGCAAACTAGGTAGCCTAGCAACATGAACAATAACATAAGCTACCATAAGTAGTTCCGCTTCCTGAATCCCCTCTGCAGATTGATCTACACATCTACAACGGTCCCTTCAATACAAGTCAATGGATTTCATAAAATGATCAATAAAACCCTACAGGATTCATACTTTGCGGCGAATTGGATGTCAGAACACCAACGGACACCAATTACCCCCTCGGTGAGCTTCTTGTCTTTGAAATCGAGAGTTTAACATGTTTTTGAATGATTTTGCAAGATGCCCATCCACATCCATTGTATGACCAAAACGGCGGTAGAGCAATTATTAACTTTCTCGAAAATACTAGCTTTGTCAATGTTTTGATCTGAACCATTGTATATGATCATAAGTAGCCTTAAAACAGGGCTAAACATGCATTTTCCCTTTACTACTCCTTTAATGGCGGACGTCATCAACAATGGCCAGAATAGTGGAGAAAAGGGCGGTAAATTATCAAAGGTTTCTGCACAGACAATGTAAACAATGGGAGGTCACAGGTTCTCAGACAACAAGGCCTGGGTGTGTGTCCCCCTGGAGATGTCATCCTGTCATAAATTAAGTTAGCACAGGCAGGGGTCTTGAATCTCAAAAGGTAGGGGGTTGCAAACAGGAGTTAGGTTCATGGCTACAACAATAGGTTTAAGAACAAAAAGTCTGAGAACAAAAGCCCAGGACAGTTATCTCTGAAAACCTCTAAAAATTCTATTACAATGTCTAGATTTACCCCCAAAAGTAAAAACCCAAACCTGAAACCAACTAAAGACAAAAATGAAAATATCAAACTCTGTCCCAAATATAGTCATCAAAGTAATTTAAAACCATGCTAGTACAGTACCTGGGGGCATTCAGAGTCACATGTAACAGGGGAACACTTTATAACATGTCGCTGGGTGTCAGGATGCTGAGTAGAACCACAATGACAGTCCTCACATGTGTTTTTTGGAACCTTAGAACGCGGCTGGAAATGAAGTACAATGTCAATGTGCTTTTTAGGATGAGACAAGCGACTCACAACCAGATACAGTATGAGGGGTAGGTTTTAATCACCACAACATACTATACTGTCTCCAAGTATTTATTTTGCTCATAGATTTTAAAATGTGTATTTGCGGCTCACCTGGTACTCAGTATTATTGAAGACACAGACAGATTTGGGCTCTAAGAAACAAGACAAACATCAAACATTTTAGATACTGCAGTTACATCTTTAGATATAGGTGTTTCTTATCCGTCTCATCTCTTTGAAATACAATAATCATTCAAAATTAATAGAGTGATTATTTTATAAGGGTTTACCACAGGAATAGGACAGGCAGCAGTCACCCATAGTGATGTTTAGCTCGGACCCTACTGGGCACAGTGGTTGTTGTGCTGAGCAGTGTTTCCCATCACACACTACGATAGAAGAAATATGTTAAAGCCCAGTTTATTTCTGTCCTCCTCTAGAAATGAGCCGATTGGTTGCTGAGAGTCTACCTTTTTGTTTACTTACCACACTCGGTTTGCTGACAGCAACCCACCGTTAAGTTCACCAACACTTCACCTTCCTTGTCACAGGTAATGGGTTTTTGGGCAGGACATTTCACAGGCTCACACTGAACACTGAGAGTGTCTAAGTCACAAACACATTCCTGGCAGTTGCTCTGCCACTTATCTCCAGGCTGTGTACATAAACAAAGCAGATCAGGGCACACAACGAGTTATCAATCCCAATGACGCTACATCATACATGATCAGCTCAACGATCGTACCTCCTTAGGCATGCCATCGGGTCCAGTGCAGCCTACAATAATAGCAAATAAAGGAAATTAGATTTGAACATTTGAATTGCGTCACTGATCACTAGTGTAATTTTTATTAAAATATTATTGTATACTCACCACAGTAGATCACACACATGTCACTATATGTATCAAACAAGACTGTCCCCTCTTTGCAGAAACAGCCCTCTATACATTTTTCATCACATATCGGTTTCTGTTGACCTTGCAGACATGACTGCACATACTTTTGATTGTATCTAAGTATAATAAGAAAACATATATTTAAAACTCAGCAATGATGGGAAAGAACGCAAAATGCTATGGATGAAAAATTCCCATTTTGTATTGAATTCATGCTTGTTGTGTGATTTGCTGATTTCTTGTTGGGAATTTTACCTTGCGTTGCATGTTGGTTGTACAGCTGGGCCACATGGCTTATAGACCTTCGTAGATGGGCAGTCATATTCTAAAGTAGGGTCAAATCAGAAGGAAAAGCAAAATGTTGTAACAAAATCAAAATGCTTAAACCTGTGGTGTTTTAAAAACTCGTAATAATCGGCAAGGCATTCTCACCACATAGTCCATTTGTTGAATTCCTCCAGTCGACACAGATTTCAAATTTGGCACACAACGAGGCATATGACTCCAAACTGGAGCAGCCAATCGTGGAAATTTCCATTTTGCAGACGTCAAATAAACAGGCCTCATAGAACCCTTGTGGTGGGATTACTTTATGGCATTCGTGAAATACCCTAACAAAGAAAGCACACAGTGAATTTACTACCCATATATGCACTATATTGCATAAATTGAGAGATAATACAACACTGTTTCTTTGCTAAGTCTTACTTGCTGAGTATGACTTCACAGATTGACTTGACCGGCTGGGGACAGGGGTGCGGGGTGGGGGGAGGAGGGGGCGGAGGGGTAGGCGGTTCACAGTAGGGCTTTTCCTTGTCTGGATACTCCCACTCATATGCTATATCAGAACATGATGAATTGGTCTGGCCACTTGGCGATCTGCAGTCATTTGCCTGGTTATTGTCACAGAGACCTCAAAGATGTAAAAGATATAGTGACAAAATTAATTAGAGAAAGATTTATGGTAGCTAGTTGATACTGTCTTTGAGAATATTTGTCACAAACATATAGTACATGTCTATGTCAAAACAATATAATTACATGACATGTTTTGTACATTAATGCTGACTCACCACACTGGCCCTCTGTGTTGTTATGAAAGAGGGAATATGGCAGGCTGATGATGAACATGATTTTTGTGTACGTTACTTGCACTTTAATCTCTGGGATTCTCAAGAAAGTGCTGATTCCGGACGTTGTGATGACAAGGTCATCGTTAGAATATGTTGGGAAGATCTGCTTGCCATTTATATACACCTTAAGGATTAAAATGTAATCTCAAATTAGCTCACATACATTAAGGTTTAGAACGTAATCTCAAATTAGCTCCTCATACATTAAGGATTATAATGTAATATCAAATTAGCTCATCATATACATTACAACTAAGCTTTCAGTCCTATGTACTGTATGAATGGTAACCTATAGGTTATGATATGTGTGTTTGATATAAGCAAGACGTGTTCATATTTGTATCTGTGATACAGCATAATTATAGTTACCATATTTGTTGTTTTAGGAAACTTATTGTAAGTAAGGATAACTTCATAGGACTTGTAGTAAACAATCAGAGAGTGTGGGCAAGACATGGTTCCAGAAGGATCACAGCTCTCGTTGTTAATGATGACAGTGAAATTATGGTATCTAGGAATTATCTCTTTAACCAAAATATAGGTGCAGTTTCCTTGAAAAGCGTAATATTTTCCATCAAATGTGATATAATGAGGATCTCCCCATCCATAGCTCTCACCTGTGAAAGACATTATAATTAGAGATCATGACCACTTTGAATAAACTGACTTGCTAGAAAATATTAAAGCTGCATTCATTGATTTTATTTTACCACTAGATGGAAGTAAGGGACTTGCGCAAACATGTTTACAAACGAATGGCTAAAACGAATGGCCAGAGCCATATAAGGAGGGGGGGTTAGGCACGGGCAAGCTTCTTGACAACAGGGGCACTATGGCTCAGCGAAATAATCTGATATTGGGTGGTTTTAATTCGTTTTGACAATGTAAATAAAATACATGAATGCAGCTTTAAGTTAAAATAAGTCCTATTCCCGATTTTCTGAGGACACATGTTGAGGATGTTTTCTTTGAATCAAGTGAAATGAAACATTAGTTTGAACTTACATTGGCATTCATAATGGAAGCAGCAACCTGTTTGGTCATAGACCTTAACTGGTGGTAAACCGTTTACACACACAGGTTTTGCCATTGATTCACACTTCACTGGTGTTGTTTTGATTTGGCCATTGATGCAGGTATTAGTGCTACAGTTCTCAGTCTTCCAAGACTCACCATCCTGTTAACATAAAACAAAAACTAACACCACACTTAACAGCTATAACAATTTTATTCCATTATATACACCCTAAAAACCCTTTGAAAATCCAGACATTCCTTGCTATACCCACCCCAGAAACTTTTTCCCCCAATTTTTTAAAATGTATTTACTTAATCGGGTTAGTTTCATTGACATCAAAAATCATACATGTCATAACATTAACAGGACCCGTTTTGTTCTCCTCCATCTCTTTTATATCTTTTTGCAGCTCTTTCCAAATGGAAGGTACAGAGTAAAGGGGCTTTCGTTCCTAGCCGATTTTTTGGTTCAACCAAATGATTTGAAATTGTGTGATCAAAAATGATATGGTTAATTTGCCTGCTGGACAATGTACTGTAGGTGCAGTCTCAAGATGGCCTTATAAATACATATGTATCAGTGATTTCACCTGTGCAGCTCTAAGGAATGCCAGCCCACTCTTTAGAGGATACTGTGATGGGTGAGAACTTTTGAGTTTTGAGGCTTAGTGCCCAATGGTACACATTGTCTGGCATACGCAGTGATGATATGGAGGCCTTCATTTAGATGATGTGTCCGTAGTCTATCACAGGCATGAAGGTAGCAGATGTAACCAAATTGAATTAGTTAAAGTCATGTCATGGTCATGGAAAGCTGGCATAAACTGGTATGGTGTTTATGAGAGGTGGTCATGTGTGTTCGCAAATTAGAGGATAAGTGTTCGATCTCAGTGTGCGCAAGTTTCATGAGGAAACGATGCTGACGAGCGACACACTGACACCTGTTAGATTCGATTTGATGTCTTTATTGTTCACAAGGGAAATTCATTTTGTCAAACGAGCCTGTTTTTAGCTTCAAAAGAAAAGGACGACTTATTTTTTAAGTAAAAACCCATCTTAAGCCATTATGCATTTTGGAACAAGATAGCAAGCCGATCTGGAGCGAATTAACTTACCTTCCTTTGTGGAATGGTATTATCACAGGGTTTATATGGCTCCGTTGTAGACACAGTCAATGTGGATGTTGCTGTTATAGGTACAGTTGGTGGAACAGTCGGTGGTATAGTTGAGTGGCATGGTCTTGCTTGTTTCTCAACACTGCATGTTAAATTACAATATGAGGTGAAACACCAGCCTGCCCCATCAGTCTCATTATAAATAAAAGAACCTATAGTAAAAAGAGGAAACATATTTTTGGTTAGAAAATCTGTGCATGGCAAGAAATTTATGCTTGATGAACAAATCAAAGAAACACTTACCAGCAGGGAAATGTTGATTTATATATTTGCAAAAACATGTAGTTGTTTTTTCTGACTGGGTTGAGGAAAATGTGATTTTGGTTGTGGGAGATGATGTCACTGTGGTCGTGGGCGTTGTTGTGATAGTCACTGTTGTTGGCTGAATGGATGGAGTTGATGGGGGCTTTGTGACTGTTGAAGGTGTTGTTGTTGATGTCCTTAGTGTTGTTTTACCAGTTGTAACTGCCTCTGTTGTTAATTTTGTAGAGGAAGATGTCACTGTGGTCGTGGGCGTTGTTGTGATAGTCACTGTTGTTGGCTGAATGGATGGAGTTGATGGGGGCTTTGTGACTGTTGAAGGTGTTGTTGTTGATGTCCTTAGTGTTGTTTTACCAGTTGTAACTGCCTCTGTTGTTAATTTTGTTGAGGAAGATGGTGATGTTGTGGAAGCTTCTGTTGTTGTTGGTGTTGTTGTTGTTGTTGTTGTTGTTGTGGTAGTGACTGTTGTTGGCTGAATGGATGGAGTTGATGGGGGCTTTGTGACTGTTGTAGGTGTTGTTGTTGATGTCCTTAGTGTTGTTTTACTGGTTGTAACTGTCTCTGTTGTTAATTTTGTTGAGAAAGATGTCACTGTTGTCGTGGGTGCTGTTGTGGTCTTGACTGTTGTTGGCCTTTCTGAAGCTGTTGTTGAAGGCTTACTGCTTGTTGTAGTGCTACCGGATACACAGTGGTCAACACAACACTTTACTCTTATTTCATAGTTTAAACACAACGGTGGCCTGACTTGATTCTTATTATGGCAAATTAGCCCGACCTGAGGATTGCATTCTACCGCTTGACCCAAGGCTGCGAGAGGAACATCTCTGTACTCTGTTGCTCTACATTCTATGTCCACTGGTTTGCTGCATATGTCCACTCCAGATTGCCTTATCTGTTCTATTTTTTCATAGTCTCCATTTTGACCAAATTTAGGATAGCTCTTGTCAATCCAATCAGACCATCCGCAAACAAGGCAGCTCGTAACTGGTGTTGTCTTGGTTGACGTTGAAGATGGTGATGTTGTGGAAGCTTCTGTTGTTGTTGGTGTTGTTGTTGTTGTTGTTGTTGTTGTTGTTGTTGTTGTTGTTGTTGTGGTAGTGACTGTTGTTGGCTGAATGGATGGAGTTGATGGGGGCTTTGTGACTGTTGAAGGTGTTGTTGTTGATGTCCTTAGTGTTGTTTTACCGGTTGTAACTGCCTCTGTTGTTAATTTTGTTGAGGAAGATGTCACTGTGGTCGTGGGCGTTGTTGTGATAGTCACTGTTGTTGGTTGAATGGATGGAGTTGATGGGGGCTTTGTGACTGTTGAAGGTGTTGTTGTTGATGTCCTTAGTGTTGTTTTACCAGTTGTAACTGCCTCTGTTGTTAATTTTGTTGAGGAAGATGGTGATGTTGTGGAAGCTTCTGTTGTTGTTGGTGTTGTTGTTGTTGTTGTTGTTATTGTGGTAGTGACTGTTGTTGGCTGAATGGATGGAGTTGATGGGGGCTTTGTGACTGTTGTAGGTGTTGTTGTTGATGTCCTTAGTGTTGTTTTACCGGTTGTAACTGTCTCTGTTGTTAATTTTGTTGAGAAAGATGTCACTGTTGTCGTGGGTGCTGTTGTGGTCTTGACTGTTGTTGGCCTTTCTGAAGCTGTTGTTGAAGGCTTACTGCTTGTTGTAGTGCTACCGGATACACAGTGGTCAACACAACACTTTACTCTTATTTCATAGTTTAAACACAACGGTGGCCTGACTTGATTCTTATTATGGCAAATTAGCCCGACCTGAGGATTGCATTCTACCGCTTGACCCAAGGCTGCGAGAGGAACATCTCTGTACTCTGTTGCTCTACATTCTATGTCCACTGGTTTGCTGCATATGTCCACTCCAGATTGCCTTATCTGTTCTATTTTTTCATAGTCTCCATTTTGACCAAATTTAGGATAGCTCTTGTCAATCCAATCAGACCATCCGCAAACAAGGCAGCTCGTAACTGGTGTTGTCTTGGTTGACGTTGAAGATGGTGATGTTGTGGAAGCTTCTGTTGTTGTTGGTGTTGTTGTTGTTGTTGTTGTTGTTGTTGTTGTGGTAGTGACTGTTGTTGGCTGAATGGATGGAGTTGATGGGGGCTTTGTGACTGTTGAAGGTGTTGTTGTTGATGTCCTTAGTGTTGTTTTACCGGTTGTAACTGCCTCTGTTGTTAATTTTGTTGAGGAAGATGTCACTGTGGTCGTGGGCGTTGTTGTGATAGTCACTGTTGTTGGTTGAATGGATGGAGTTGATGGGGGCTTTGTGACTGTTGAAGGTGTTGTTGTTGATATCCTTAGTGTTGTTTTACCAGTTGTAACTGCCTCTGTTGTTAATTTTGTTGAGGAAGATGGTGATGTTGTGGAAGCTTCTGTTGTTGTTGGATTTGTTGTTGTTGTTGTTGTTGTTGTTGTTGTTGTGGTAGTGACTGTTGTTGGCTGAATGGATGGAGTTGATGGGGGCTTTGTGACTGTTGAAGGTGTTGTTGTTGATGTCCTTAGTGTTGTTTTACCGGTTGTAACTGCCTCTGTTGTTACTTTTGTTGAGAAGGATGTCACTGTGGTCGTGGGCGTTGTTGTGATAGTCACTGTTGTTGGTTGAATGGATGGAGTTGATGGGGGCTTTGTGACAGTTGAAGGTGTTGTTGTTGATGTCCTTAGTGTTGTTTTACCAGTTGTAACTGCCTCTGTTGTTAATTTTGTTGAGGAAGATGGTGATGTTGTGGAAGCTTCTGTTGTTGTTGGTGTTGTTGTTGTTGTTGTGGTAGTGACTGTTGTTGGCTGAATGGATGGAGTTGATGGGGGCTTTGTGACTGTTGTAGGTGTTGTTGTTGATGTCCTTAGTGTTGATTTACTGGTTGTAACTGTCTCTGTTGTTAATTTTGTTGAGAAAGATGTCACTGTTGTCGTGGGTGCTGTTGTGGTCTTGACTGTTGTTGGCCTTTCTGAAGCTGTTGTTGAAGGCTTACTGCTTGTTGTAGTGCTACCGGATACACAGTGGTCAACACAACACTTTACTCTTATTTCATAGTTTAAACACAACGGTGGCCTGACTTGATTCTTATTATGGCAAATTAGCCCGACCTGAGGATTGCATTCTACCACTTGACCCAAGGCTGCGAGAGGAACATCTCTGTACTCTGTTGCTCTACATTCTATGTCCACTGGTTTGCTGCATATGTCCACTCCAGATTGCCTTATCTGTTCTATTTTTTCATAGTCTCCATTTTGACCAAATTTAGGATAGCTCTTGTCAATCCAATCAGACCATCCGCAAACAAGGCAGCTCGTAACTGGTGTTGTCTTGGTTGACGTTGAAGATGGTGATGTTGTGGAAGCTTCTGTTGTTGTTGGTGTTGTTGTTGTTGTTGTTGTTGTTGTTGTTGTGGTAGTGACTGTTGTTGGCTGAATGGATGGAGTTGATGGGGGCTTTGTGACTGTTGAAGGTGTTGTTGTTGATGTCCTTAGTGTTGTTTTACCGGTTGTAACTGCCTCTGTTGTTAATTTTGTTGAGGAAGATGTCACTGTGGTCGTGGGCGTTGTTGTGATAGTCACTGTTGTTGGTTGAGTGGATGGAGTTGATGGGGGCTTTGTGACTGTTGAAGGTGTTGTTGTTGATGTCCTTAGTGTTGTTTTACCAGTTGTAACTGCCTCTGTTGTTAATTTTGTTGAGGAAGATGGTGATGTTGTGGAAGCTTCTGTTGTTGTTGGTGTTGTTGTTGTTGTTGTTGTTGTTGTTGTTGTGGTAGTGACTGTTGTTGGCTGAATGGATGGAGTTGATGGGGGCTTTGTGACTGTTGAAGGTTTTGTTGTTGATGTCCTTAGTGTTGTTTTACCGGTTGTAACTGCCTCTGTTGTTACTTTTGTTGAGAAGGATGTCACTGTGGTCGTGGGCGTTGTTGTGATAGTCACTGTTGTTGGTTGAATGGATGGAGTTGATGGGGGCTTTGTGACTGTTGAAGGTGTTGTTGTTGATGTCCTTAGTGTTGTTTTACCAGTTGTAACTGCCTCTGTTGTTAATTTTGTTGAGGAAGATGGTGATGTTGTGGAAGCTTCTGTTGTTGTTGGTGTTGTTGTTGTTGTTGTGGTAGTGACTGGTGTTGGCTGAATGGATGGAGTTGATGGGGGCTTTGTGACTGTTGTAGGTGTTGTTGTTGATGTCCTTAGTGTTGTTTTACCGGTTGTAACTGTCTCTGTTGTTAATTTTGTTGAGAAAGATGTCACTGTTGTCGTGGGTGCTGTTGTGGTCTTGACTGTTGTTGGACTTTCTGAAGCTGTTGTTGAAGGCTTACTGCTTGTTGTAGTGCTACCGGATACACAGTGGTCAACACAACACTTAACTCTTATTTCATAGTTTAAACACAACGGTGGCCTGACTTGATTCTTATTATGGCAAATTAGCCCGACCTGAGGATTGCATTCTACCGCTTGACCCAAGGCTGCGAGAGGAACATCTCTGTACTCTGTTGCTCTACATTCTATGTCCACTGGTTTGCTGCATATGTCCACTCCAGATTGCCTTATCTGTTCTATTTTTTCATAGTCTCCATTTTGACCAAATTTAGGATAGCTCTTGTCAATCCAATCAGACCATCCGCAAACAAGGCAGCTCGTAACTGGTGTTGTCTTGGTTGACGTTGAAGATGGTGATGTTGTGGAAGCTTCTGTTGTTGTTGGTGTTGTCATTGTTGTTGTTGTTGTGGTAGTGACTGTTGTTGGCTGAATGGATGGAGTTGATGGGGGCTTTGTGACTGTTGAAGGTGTTGTTGTTGATGTCCTTAGTGTTGTTTTACCGGTTGTAACTGCCTCTGTTGTTAATTTTGTTGAGGAAGATGTCACTGTGGTCGTGGGCGTTGTTGTGATAGTCACTGTTGTTGGTTGAATGGATGGAGTTGATGGGGGCTTTGTGACTGTTGAAGGTGTTGTTGTTGATGTCCTTAGTGTTGTTTTACCAGTTGTAACTGCCTCTGTTGTTAATTTTGTTGAGGAAGATGGTGATGTTGTGGAAGCTTCTGTTGTTGTTGGTGTTGTTGTTGTTGTTGTGGTAGTGACTGTTGTTGGCTGAATGGATGGAGTTGATGGGGGCTTTGTGACTGTTGTAGGTGTTGTTGTTGATGTCCTTAGTGTTGTTTTACCGGTTGTAACTGTCTCTGTTGTTAATTTTGTTGAGAAAGATGTCACTGTTGTCGTGGGTGCTGTTGTGGTCTTGACTGTTGTTGGCCTTTCTGAAGCTGTTGTTGAAGGCTTACTGCTTGTTGTAGTGCTACCGGATACACAGTGGTCAACACAACACTTTACTCTTATTTCATAGTTTAAACACAACGGTGGCCTGACTTGATTCTTATTATGGCAAATTAGCCCGACCTGAGGATTGCATTCTACCGCTTGACCCAAGGCTGCGAGAGGAACATCTCTGTACTCTGTTGCTCTACATTCTATGTCCACTGGTTTGCTGCATATGTCCACTCCAGATTGCCTTATCTGTTCTATTTTTTCATAGTCTCCATTTTGACCAAATTTAGGATAGCTCTTGTCAATCCAATCAGACCATCCGCAAACAAGGCAGCTCGTAACTGGTGTTGTCTTGGTTGACGTTGAAGATGGTGATGTTGTGGAAGCTTCTGTTGTTGTTGTTGTTGTTGTTGTTGTTGTTGTGGTAGTGACTGTTGTTGGCTGAATGGATGGAGTTGATGGGGGCTTTGTGACTGTTGAAGGTGTTGTTGTTGATGTCCTTAGTGTTGTTTTACCGGTTGTAACTGCCTCTGTTGTTAATTTTGTTGAGGAAGATGTCACTGTGGTCGTGGGCGTTGTTGTGATAGTCACTGTTGTTGGTTGA